>NW_026291739.1:0-300000 GCF_023091745.1 Budorcas taxicolor
ACCTTGGTGTGAGTCGATCCTCGGCGTGAAAGACGAGCCGCTGAAGGGAAAAGAGGATCCTCTGGAATGGACTGAGACATCTGGTGGACTCTTGGAATGGTGGCACGACCCTGGAGTTCCTCTCGCCGTTCCTGTTGAGAGGGCCTCCTCTTGAGATGCGACGGGAACGCCGGGAACTCTTTCCCGACGAAGCAGGGAAAGGATCCCTCATCTCGAGCTACGAGGCAGAAACGGGGCTCCTCTGGATGTGGGCGGGACCCTCGTGATTCCTCTCGAGTGGAGACGGCTAGGTCGGGGAACTTCTTGTTTTGCACCAAGGGTGTGAAGGACCCTTTCGAAGTTCCAGAGGTGAGGTGTGATCAGCCTCGAGACGCCTCAGCGGAAATGGGCCTCATCTCGCCTGGAGGGGAGAACCTCCTGGATTTTCTCGAGTTGCGGCAGGTCTTCTCGAGTTACGACGGGGACCTCAGGGACCCGCTCTGGTGGCCTCAGGAAAGGCCAGTCCCCATGCGAGTTGCTAGGGGACCTCTCGGGATTCCTCTCCCGTCCATGCCGGGGCCTCAGTCCTTGTGTGGAGTCGGAACCGGAACCTGAGGATTCCTCTCCAGTGTCGCCATGGATCTTGGGGTGCTTCTGAGTCTCCCCAGGGGAGTCAGGCCTCGTCTCGAGTGGGGGCATGCACGTGCGCTTTCCTCCCGAGCTGCAGCAGTAGTGTCACGCTTCCTGTCACGTGGATCAAGGGATCTGTGGCTTTCCCTCGAGGCTGTCCCTCGAGGCTTTCCCACGAGGCTTTCCCACAGGGCTGTGCCACGTGCCACCTTGGTGTGAGTCGATCCTCGGCGTGAAAGACGAGCCGCTGAAGGGAAAAGAGGTTCCTCTGGAATGGACTGAGACATCTGGGGGACTCTTGGAATGGTGGCACGACCCTGGAGTTCCTTTCGCCGTTCCTGTTGAGAGGGCCTCCTCTTGAGATGCGACGGGAACGCCGGGAAATCTTTCCCGACGAAGCAGGGAAAGGATCCCTCATCTCGAGCTACGAGGCGGAAACGGGGCTCCTCTGGATGTGGGCGGGACCCTCGTGATTCCTCTCGAGTGGAGACGGCTAGGTCGGGGAACTTCTTGTTTTGCACCAAGGGTGTGAAGGACCCTTTCGAAGTTCCAGAGGTGAGGTGTGATCAGCCTCGAGACGCCTCAGCGGAAATGGGCCTCATCTCGCCTGGAGGGGAGAACCTCCTGGATTTTCTCGAGTTGCGGCAGGTCTTCTCGAGTTACGACGGGGACCTCAGGGACCCGCTCTGGTGGCCTCAGGAAAGGCCAGTCCCCATGCTAGTTGCTAGGGGACCTCTCGGGATTCCTCTCCCGTCCATGCCGGGGCCTCAGTCCTTGTGTGGAGTCGGAACCGGAACCTCAGGAATCCTCTCCAGTGTTGCCATGGATCTTGGGGTGCTTCTGAGTCTCCCCAGGGGAGTCAGGCCTCGTCTCGAGTGGGGGCATGCACGTGCGCTTTCCTCCCGAGCTGCAGCAGTAGTGTCACGCTTCCTGTCACGTGGATCAAGGGATCTGTGGCTTTCCCTCGAGGCTGTCCCTCGAGGCTTTCCCACGAGGCTTTCCCACAGGGCTGTGCCACGTGCCACCTTGGTGTGAGTCGATCCTCGGCGTGAAAGACGAGCCGGTGAAGGGAAAAGAGGTTCCTCTGGAATGGACTGAGACATCTGGGGGACTCTTGGAATGGTGGCACGACCCTGGAGTTCCTCTCGCCGTTCCTGTTGAGAGGGCCTCCTCTTGATATGCGACGGGAACGCCGGGAACTCTTTCCCGACGAAGCAGGGAAAGGATCCCTCATCTCGAGCTACGAGGCGGAAACGGGGCTCCTCTGGATGTGGGCGGGACCCTCGTGATTCCTCTCGAGTGGAGACGGCTAGGTCGGGGAACTTCTTGATTTGCACCAAGGGTGTGAAGGACCCTTTCGAAGTTCCAGAGGTGAGGTGTGATCAGCCTCGAGACGCCTCAGCGGAAATGGGCCTCATCTCGCCTGGAGGGGAGAACCTCCTGGATTTTCTCGAGTTGCGGCAGGTCTTCTCGAGTTACGACGGGGACCTCAGGGACCCGCTCTGGTGGCCTCAGGAAAGGCCAGTCCCCATGCGAGTTGCTAGAGGACCTCTCGGGATTCTTCTCCCGTCCATGCCGGGGCCTCAGTCCTTGTGTGGAGTCGGGGCCGGAACCTGAGGATTCCTCTCCAGTGTTGCCATGGATCTTGGGGTGCTTCTGAGTCTCCCCAGGGGAGTCAGGCCTCGTCTCGAGTGGGGGCATGCACGTGCGCTTTCCTCCCGAGCTGCAGCAGTAGTGTCACGCTTCCTGTCACGTGGATCAAGGGATCTGTGGCTTTCCCTCGAGGCTGTCCCTCGAGGCTTTCCCACGAGGCTTTCCCACAGGGCTGTGCCACGTGCCACCTTGGTGTGAGTCGATCCTCGGCGTGAAAGACGAGCCGGTGAAGGGAAAAGAGGTTCCTCTGGAATGGACTGAGACATCTGGGGGACTCTTGGATTGGTGGCACGACCCTGGAGTTCCTCTCGCCGTTCCTGTTGAGAGGGCCTCCTCTTGAGATGCGACGGGAACGCCGGGAACTCTTTCCCGACGAAGCAGGGAAAGAATCCCTCATCTCGAGCTACGAGGCGAAAACGGGGCTCCTCTGGATGTGGGCGGGACCCTCGTGATTCGTCTCGAGTGGAGACGGGTATGTCGGGGAACTTCTTGATTTGCACCAAGGGTGTGAAGGACCCTTTCGAAGTTCCAGAGGTGAGGTGTGATCAGCCTCGAGACGCCTCAGCGGAAATGGGCCTCCTCTCGCCTGGAGGGGAGAACCTCCTGGATTTTCTCGAGTTGCGGCAGGTCTTCTCGAGTTACGACGGGGACCTCAGGGACCCGCTCTGGTGGCCTCAGGAAAGGCCAGTCCCCATGCGAGTTGCTAGGGGACCTCTCGGGATTCCTCTCCCGTCCATGCCGGGGCCTCAGTCCTTGTGTGGAGTCGGGGCCGGAACCTGAGGATTCCTCTCCAGTGTTGCCATGGATCTTGGGGTGCTTCTGAGTCTCCCCAGGGAAGTCAGGCCTCGTCTCGAGTGGGGGCATGCACGTGCGCTTTCCTCCCGAGCTGCAGCAGTAGTGTCACGCTTTCTGTCACGTGGATCAAGGGATCTGTGGTTTTCCCTCGAGGCTGTCCCTCGAGGCTTTCCCACGAGGCTTTCCCACAGGGCTGTGCCACGTGCCACCTTGGTGTGAGTCGATCCTCGGCGTGAAAGACGAGCCGCTGAAGGGAAAAGAGTTTCCTCTGGAATGGACTGAGACATCTGGGGGACTCTTGGAATGGTGGCACGACCCTGGAGTTCCTCTCGCCGTTCCTGTTGAGAGGGCCTCCTCTTGAGATGCGACGGGAACGCCGGGAACTCTTTCCCGACGAAGCAGGGAAAGGATCCCTCATCTCGAGCTACGAGGCGGAAACGGGGCTCCTCTGGATGTGGGCGGGACCCTCGTGATTCCTCTCGAGTGGAGACGGCTAGGTCGGGGAACTTCTTGATTTGCACCAAGGGTGTGAAGGACCCTTTCGAAGTTCCAGAGGTGAGGTGTGATCAGCCTCGAGACGCCTCAGCGGAAATGGGCCTCATCTCGCCTGGAGGGGAGAACCTCCTGGATTTTCTCCAGTTGTGGCAGGTCTTCTCGAGTTACGACGGGGACCTCAGGGACCCGCTCTGGTGGCCTCAGGAAAGGCCAGTCCCCATGCGAGTTGCTAGGGGACCTCTCTGGATTCCTCTCCCGTCCATGCCGGGGCCTCAGTCCTTGTGTGGAGTCGGGGCCGGAACCTGAGGATTCCTCTCCAGTGTTGCCATGGATCTTGGGGTGCTTCTGAGTCTCCCCAGGGAAGTCAGGCCTCGTCTCGAGTGGGGGCATGCACGTGCGCTTTCCTCCCGAGCTGCAGCAGTAGTGTCACGCTTCCTGTCACGTGGATCAAGGGATCTGTGGCTTTCCCTCGAGGCTGTCCCTCGAGGCTTTCCCACGAGGCTTTCCCACAGGGCTGTGCCACGTGCCACCTTGGTGTGAGTCGATCCTCGGCGTGAAAGACGAGCCGGTGAAGGGAAAAGAGGTTCCTCTGGAATGGACTGAGACATCTGGGGGACTCTTGGAATGGTGGCACGACCCTGGAGTTCCTCTCGCCGTTCCTGTTGAGAGGGCCTCCTCTTGAGATGCGACGGGAACGCCGGGAACTCTTTCCCGACGAAGCAGGGAAAGGATCCCTCATCTCGAGCTACGAGGCGGAAACGGGGCTCCTCTGGATGTGGGCGGGACCCTCGTGATTCCTCTCGAGTGGAGACGGCTAGGTCGGGGAACTTCTTGATTTGCACCAAGGGTGTGAAGGACCCTTTCGAAGTTCCAGAGGTGAGGTGTGATCAGCCTCGAGACGCCTCAGCGGAAATGGGCCTCCTCTCGCCTGGAGGGGAGAACCTCCTGGATTTTCTCGAGTTGCGGCAGGTCTTCTCGAGTTACGACGGGGACCTCAGGGACCCGCTCTGGTGGCCTCAGGAAAGGGCAGTCCCCATGCGAGTTGCTAGGGGACCTCTCGGGATTCCTCTCCCGTCCATGCCGGGGCCTCAGTCCTTGTGTGGAGTCGGGGCCGGAACCTGAGGATTCCTCTCGTGTTGCCATGGATCTTGGGGTGCTTCTGAGTCTCCCCAGGGGAGTCAGGCCTCGTCTCGAGTGGGGGCATGCACGTGCGCTTTCCTCCCGAGCTGCAGCAGTAGTGTCACGCTTCCTGTCACGTGGATCAAGGGATCTGTGGCTTTCCCTCGAGGCTGTCCCTCGAGGCTTTCCCACGAGGCTTTCCCACAGGGCTGTGCCACGTGCCACCTTGGTGTGAGTCGATCCTCGGCGTGAAAGACGAGCCGCTGAAGGGAAAAGAGGTTCCTCTGGAATGGACTGAGATATCTGGGGGACTCTTGGATTGGTGGCACGACCCTGGAGTTCCTCTCGCCGTTCCTGTTGAGAGGGCCTCCTCTTGAGATGCGACGGGAACGCCGGGAACTCTTTCCCGACGAAGCAGGGAAAGAATCCCTCATCTCGAGCTACGAGGCGAAAACGGGGCTCCTCTGGATGTGGGCGGGACCCTCGTGATTCGTCTCGAGTGGAGACGGGTATGTCGGGGAACTTCTTGATTTGCACCAAGGGTGTGAAGGACCCTTTCGAAGTTCCAGAGGTGAGGTGTGATCAGCCTCGAGACGCCTCAGCGGAAATGGGCCTCCTCTCGCCTGGAGGGGAGAACCTCCTGGATTTTCTCGAGTTGCGGCAGGTCTTCTCGAGTTACGACGGGGACCTCAGGGACCCGCTCTGGTGGCCTCAGGAAAGGCCAGTCCCATGCGAGTTGCTAGGGGACCTCTCGGGATTCCTCTCCCGTCCATGCCGGGGCCTCAGTCCTTGTGTGGAGTCGGGGCCGGAACCTGAGGATTCCTCTCCAGTGTTGCCATGGATCTTGGGGTGCTTCTGAGTCTCCCCAGGGAAGTCAGGCCTCGTCTCGAGTGGGGGCATGCACGTGCGCTTTCCTCCCGAGCTGCAGCAGTAGTGTCACGCTTTCTGTCACGTGGATCAAGGGATCTGTGGTTTTCCCTCGAGGCTGTCCCTCGAGGCTTTCCCACGAGGCTTTCCCACAGGGCTGTGCCACGTGCCACCTTGGTGTGAGTCGATCCTCGGCGTGAAAGACGAGCCGCTGAAGGGAAAAGAGTTTCCTCTGGAATGGACTGAGACATCTGGGGGACTCTTGGAATGGTGGCACGACCCTGGAGTTCCTCTCGCCGTTCCTGTTGAGAGGGCCTCCTCTTGAGATGCGACGGGAACGCCGGGAACTCTTTCCCGACGAAGCAGGGAAAGGATCCCTCATCTCGAGCTACGAGGCGGAAACGGGGCTCCTCTGGATGTGGGCGGGACCCTCGTGATTCCTCTCGAGTGGAGACGGCTAGGTCGGGGAACTTCTTGATTTGCACCAAGGGTGTGAAGGACCCTTTCGAAGTTCCAGAGGTGAGGTGTGATCAGCCTCGAGACGCCTCAGCGGAAATGGGCCTCATCTCGCCTGGAGGGGAGAACCTCCTGGATTTTCTCCAGTTGTGGCAGGTCTTCTCGAGTTACGACGGGGACCTCAGGGACCCGCTCTGGTGGCCTCAGGAAAGGCCAGTCCCCATGCGAGTTGCTAGGGGACCTCTCTGGATTCCTCTCCCGTCCATGCCGGGGCCTCAGTCCTTGTGTGGAGTCGGGGCCGGAACCTGAGGATTCCTCTCCAGTGTTGCCATGGATCTTGGGGTGCTTCTGAGTCTCCCCAGGGAAGTCAGGCCTCGTCTCGAGTGGGGGCATGCACGTGCGCTTTCCTCCCGAGCTGCAGCAGTAGTGTCACGCTTCCTGTCACGTGGATCAAGGGATCTGTGGCTTTCCCTCGAGGCTGTCCCTCGAGGCTTTCCCACGAGGCTTTCCCACAGGGCTGTGCCACGTGCCACCTTGGTGTGAGTCGATCCTCGGCGTGAAAGACGAGCCGGTGAAGGGAAAAGAGGTTCCTCTGGAATGGACTGAGACATCTGGGGGACTCTTGGAATGGTGGCACGACCCTGGAGTTCCTCTCGCCGTTCCTGTTGAGAGGGCCTCCTCTTGAGATGCGACGGGAACGCCGGGAACTCTTTCCCGACGAAGCAGGGAAAGGATCCCTCATCTCGAGCTACGAGGCGGAAACGGGGCTCCTCTGGATGTGGGCGGGACCCTCGTGATTCCTCTCGAGTGGAGACGGCTAGGTCGGGGAACTTCTTGATTTGCACCAAGGGTGTGAAGGACCCTTTCGAAGTTCCAGAGGTGAGGTGTGATCAGCCTCGAGACGCCTCAGCGGAAATGGGCCTCCTCTCGCCTGGAGGGGAGAACCTCCTGGATTTTCTCGAGTTGCGGCAGGTCTTCTTGAGTTACGACGGGGACCTCAGGGACCCGCTCTGGTGGCCTCAGGAAAGGCCAGTCCCCATGCGAGTTGCTAGGGGACCTCTCGGGATTCCTCTCCCGTCCATGCCGGGGCCTCAGTCCTTGTGTGGAGTCGGGGCCGGAACCTGAGTATTCCTCTCCAGTGTTGCCATGGATCTTGGGGTGCTTCTGAGTCTCCCCAGGGGAGTCAGGCCTCGTCTCGAGTGGGGGCATGCACGTGCGCTTTCCTCCCGAGCTGCAGCAGTAGTGTCACGCTTCCTGTCACGTGGATCAAGGGATCTGTGGCTTTCCCTCGAGGCTGTCCCTCGAGGCTTTCCCACGAGGCTTTCCCACAGGGCTGTGCCACGTGCCACCTTGGTGTGAGTCGATCCTCGGCGTGAAAGACGAGCCGCTGAAGGGAAAAGAGGTTCCTCTGGAATGGACTGAGACATCTGGGGGACTCTTGGAATGGTGGCACGACCCTGGAGTTCCTCTCGCCGTTCCTGTTGAGAGGGCCTCCTCTTGAGATGCGACGGGAACGCCGGGAACTCTTTCCCGACGAAGCAGGGAAAGGATCCCTCATCTCGAGCTACGAGGCGGAAACGGGGCTCCTCTGGATGTGGGAGGGACCCTCGTGATTCCTCTCGAGTGGAGACGGCTAGGTCGGGGAACTTCTTGATTTGCACCAAGGGTGTGAAGGACCCTTTCGAAGTTCCAGAGGTGAGGTGTGATCAGCCTCGAGACGCCTCAGCGGAAATGGGCCTCCTCTCGCCTGGAGGGGAGAACCTCCTGGATTTTCTCGAGTTGCGGCAGGTCTTCTCGAGTTACGACGAGGACTTCAGGGACCCGCTCTGGTGGCCTCAGGAAAGGGCAGTCCCCATGCTAGTTGCTAGGGGACCTCTCGGGATTCCTCTCCCGTCCATGCCGGGGCCTCAGTCCTTGTGTGGAGTCGGGGCCGGAACCTGAGGATTCCTCTCCAGTGTTGCCATGGATCTTGGGGTGCTTCTGAGTCTCCCCAGGGGAGTCAGGCCTCGTCTCGAGTGGGGGCATGCACGTGCGCTTTCCTCCCGAGCTGCAGCAGTAGTGTCACGCTTCCTGTCACGTGGATCAAGGGATCTGTGGCTTTCCCTCGAGGCTGTCCCTCGAGGCTTTCCCACGAGGCTTTCCCACAGGGCTGTGCCACGTGCCACCTTGGTGTGAGTCGATCCTCGGCGTGAAAGACGAGCCGGTGAAGGGAAAAGAGGTTCCTCTGGAATGGACTGAGACATCTGGGGGACTCTTGGAATGGTGGCACGACCCTGGAGTTCCTCTCGCCGTTCCTGTTGAGAGGGCCTCCTCTTGAGATGCGACGGGAACGCCGGGAACTCTTTCCCGACGAAGCAGGGAAAGGATCCCTCATCTCGAGCTACGAGGCGGAAACGGGGCTCCTCTGGATGTGGGCGGGACCCTCGTGATTCCTCTCGAGTGGAGACGGCTAGGTCGGGGAACTTCTTGATTTGCACCAAGGGTGTGAAGGACCCTTTCGAAGTTCCAGAGGTGAGGTGTGATCAGCCTCGAGACGCCTCAGCGGAAATGGGCCTCCTCTCGCCTGGAGGGGAGAACCTCCTGGATTTTCTCGAGTTGCGGCAGGTCTTCTCGAGTTACGACGGGGACCTCAGGGACCCGCTCTGGTGGCCTCAGGAAAGGCCAGTCCCCATGCGAGTTGCTAGGGGACGTCTCGGGATTCCTCTCCCGTCCATGCCGGGGCCTCAGTCCTTGTGTGGAGTCGGGGCCGGAACCTGAGGATTCCTCTCCAGTGTTGCCATGGATCTTGGGGTGCTTCTGAGTGTCCCCAGGGGAGTCAGGCCTCGTCTCGAGTGGGGGCATGCACGTGCGCTTTCCTCCCGAGCTGCAGCAGTAGTGTCACGCTTCCTGTCACGTGGATCAAGGGATCTGTGGCTTTCCCTCGAGGCTGTCCCTCGAGGCTTTCCCACGAGGCTTTCCCACAGGGCTGTGCCACGTGCCACCTTGGTGTGAGTCGATCCTCGGCGTGAAAGACGAGCCGGTGAAGGGAAAAGAGGTTCCTCTGGAATGGACTGAGACATCTGGGGGACTCTTGGAATGGTGGCACGACCCTGGAGTTCCTCTCGCCGTTCCTGTTGAGAGGGCCTCCTCTTGAGATGCGACGGGAACGCCGGGAACTCTTTCCCGACGAAGCAGGGAAAGGATCCCTCATCTCGAGCTACGAGGCGGAAACGGGGCTCCTCTGGATGTGGGCGGGACCCTCGTGATTCCTCTCGAGTGGAGACGGCTAGGTCGGGGAACTTCTTGATTTGCACCAAGGGTGTGAAGGACCCTTTCGAAGTTCCAGAGGTGAGGTGTGATCAGCCTCGAGACGCCTCAGCGGAAATGGGCCTCCTCTCGCCTGGAGGGGAGAACCTCCTGGATTTTCTCGAGTTGCGGCAGGTCTTCTCGAGTTACGACGGGGACCTCAGGGACCCGCTCTGGTGGCCTCAGGAAAGGCCAGTCCCCATGCGAGTTGCTAGGGGACCTCTCGGGATTCCTCTCCCGTCCATGCCGGGGCCTCAGTCCTTGTGTGGAGTCGGGGCCGGAACCTGAGGATTCTTCTCCAGTGTTGCCATAGATCTTGGGGTGCTTCTGAGTCTCCCCAGGGGAGTCAGGCCTCGTCTCGAGTGGGGGCATGCACGTGCGCTTTCCTCCCGAGCTGCAGCAGTAGTGTCACGCTTCCTGTCACGTGGATCAAGGGATCTGTGGCTTTCCCTCGAGGCTGTCCCTCGAGGCTTTCCCACGAGGCTTTCCCACAGGGCTGTGCCACGTGCCACCTTGGTGTGAGTCGATCCTCGGCGTGAAAGACGAGCCGCTGAAGGGAAAAGAGGTTCCTCTGGAATGGACTGAGACATCTGGGGGACTCTTGGAATGGTGGCACGACCCTGGAGTTCCTCTCGCCGTTCCTGTTGAGAGGGCCTCCTCTTGAGATGCGACGGGAACGCCGGGAACTCTTTCCCGACGAAGCAGGGAAAGGATCCCTCATCTCGAGCTACGAGGCGGAAACGGGGCTCCTCTGGATGTGGGCGGGACCCTCGTGATTCCTCTCGAGTGGAGACGGCTAGGTCGGGGAACTTCTTGATTTGCACCAAGGGTGTGAAGGACCCTTTCGAAGTTCCAGAGGTGAGGTGTGATCAGCCTCGAGACGCCTCAGCGGAAATGGGCCTCATCTCGCCTGGAGGGGAGAACCTCCTGGATTTTCTCGAGTTGCGGCAGGTCTTCTCGAGTTACGACGGGGACCTCAGGGACCCGCTCTGGTGGCCTCAGGAAAGGCCAGTCCCCATGCGAGTTGCTAGGGGACCTCTCGGGATTCCTCTCCCGTCCATGCCGGGGCCTCAGTCCTTGTGTGGAGTCGGGGCCGGAACCTGAGGATTCCTCTCCAGTGTTGCCATGGATCTTGGGGTGCTTCTGAGTCTCCCCAGGGGAGTCAGGCCTCGTCTCGAGTGGGGGCATGCACGTGCGCTTTCCTCCCGAGCTGCAGCAGTAGTGTCACGCTTCCTGTCACGTGGATCAAGGGATCTGTGGCTTTCCCTCGAGGCTGTCCCTCGAGGCTTTCCCACGAGGCTTTCCCACAGGGCTGTGCCACGTGCCACCTTGGTGTGAGTCGATCCTCGGCGTGAAAGACGAGCCGCTGAAGGGAAAAGAGGTTCCTCTGGAATGGACTGAGACATCTGGGGGACTCTTGGAATGGTGGCACGACCCTGGAGTTCCTCTCGCCGTTCCTGTTGAGAGGGCCTCCTCTTGAGATGCGACGGGAACGCCGGGAACTCTTTCCCGACGAAGCAGGGAAAGGATCGCTCATCTCGAGCTACGAGGCGGAAACGGGGCTCCTCTGGATGTGGGCGGGACCCTCGTGATTCCTCTCGAGTGGAGACGGCTAGGTCGGGGAACTTCTTGATTTGCACCAAGGGTGTGAAGGAGCCTTTCGAAGTTCCAGAGGTGAGGTGTGATCAGCCTCGAGACGCCTCAGCGGAAATGGGCCTCATCTCGCCTGGAGGGGAGAACCTCCTGGATTTTCTCGAGTTGCGGCAGGTCTTCTCGAGTTACGACGGGGACCTCAGGGACCCGCTCTGGTGGCCTCAGGAAAGGCCAGTCCCCATGCGAGTTGCTAGGGGACCTCTCGGGATTCTTCTCCCGTCCATGCCGGGGCCTCAGTCCTTGTGTGGAGTCGGGGCCAGAACCTGAGGATTCCTCTCCAGTGTTGCCATGGATCTTGGGGTGCTTCTGAGTCTCCCCAGGGGAGTCAGGCCTCGTCTCGAGTGGGGGCATGCACGTGCGCTTTCCTCCCGAGCTGCAGCAGTAGTGTCACGCTTCCTGTCACGTGGATCAAGGGATCTGTGGCTTTCCCTCGAGGCTGTCCCTCGAGGCTTTCCCACGAGGCTTTCCCACAGGGCTGTGCCACGTGCCACCTTGGTGTGAGTCGATCCTCGGCGTGAAAGACGAGCCGCTGAAGGGAAAAGAGGATCCTCTGGAATGGACTGAGACATCTGGTGGACTCTTGGAATGGTGGCACGACCCTGGAGTTCCTCTCGCCGTTCCTGTTGAGAGGGCCTCCTCTTGAGATGCGACGGGAACGCCGGGAACTCTTTCCTGACGAAGCAGGGAAAGGATCCCTCATCTCGAGCTACGAGGCAGAAACGGGGCTCCTCTGGATGTGGGCGGGACCCTCGTGATTCCTCTCGAGTGGAGACGGCTAGGTCGGGGAACTTCTTGTTTTGCACCAAGGGTGTGAAGGACCCTTTCGAAGTTCCAGAGGTGAGGTGTGATCAGCCTCGAGACGCCTCAGCGGAAATGGGCCTCATCTCGCCTGGAGGGGAGAACCTCCTGGATTTTCTCGAGTTGCGGCAGGTCTTCTCGAGTTACGACGGGGACCTCAGGGACCCGCTCTGGTGGCCTCAGGAAAGGCCAGTCCCCATGCGAGTTGCTAGGGGACCTCTCGGGATTCCTCTCCCGTCCATGCCGGGGCCTCAGTCCTTGTGTGGAGTCGGAACCGGAACCTGAGGATTCCTCTCCAGTGTCGCCATGGATCTTGGGGTGCTTCTGAGTCTCCCCAGGGGAGTCAGGCCTCGTCTCGAGTGGGGGCATGCACGTGCGCTTTCCTCCCGAGCTGCAGCAGTAGTGTCACGCTTCCTGTCACGTGGATCAAGGGATCTGTGGCTTTCCCTCGAGGCTGTCCCTCGAGGCTTTCCCACGAGGCTTTCCCACAGGGCTGTGCCACGTGCCACCTTGGTGTGAGTCGATCCTCGGCGTGAAAGACGAGCCGGTGAAGGGAAAAGAGGTTCCTCTGGAATGGACTGAGACATCTGGGGGACTCTTGGAATGGTGGCACGACCCTGGAGTTCCTCTCGCCGTTCCTGTTGAGAGGGCCTCCTCTTGAGATGCGACGGGAACGCCGGGAACTCTTTCCCGACGAAGCAGGGAAAGGATCCCTCATCTCGAGCTACGAGGCGGAAACGGGGCTCCTCTGGATGTGGGCGGGACCCTCGTGATTCCTCTCGAGTGGAGACGGCTAGGTCGGGGAACTTCTTGTTTTGCACCAAGGGTGTGAAGGACCCTTTCGAAGTTCCAGAGGTGAGGTGTGATCAGCCTCGAGACGCCTCAGCGGAAATGGGCCTCATCTCGCCTGGAGGGGAGAACCTCCTGGATTTTCTCGAGTTGCGGCAGGTCTTCTCGAGTTACGACGGGGACCTCAGGGACCCGCTCTGGTGGCCGCAGGAAAGGCCAGTCCCCATGCTAGTTGCTAGGGGACCTCTCGGGATTCCTCTCCCGTCCATGCCGGGGCCTCAGTCCTTGTGTGGAGTCGGAACCGGAACCTCAGGAATCCTCTCCAGTGTTGCCATGGATCTTGGGGTGCTTCTGAGTCTCCCCAGGGGAGTCAGGCCTCGTCTCGAGTGGGGGCATGCACGTGCGCTTTCCTCCCGAGCTGCAGCAGTACTGTCACGCTTCCTGTCACGTGGATCAAGGGATCTGTGGCTTTCCCTCGAGGCTGTCCCTCGAGGCTTTCCCACGAGGCTTTCCCACAGGGCTGTGCCACGTGCCACCTTGGTGTGAGTCGATCCTCGGCGTGAAAGACGAGCCGGTGAAGGGAAAAGAGGTTCCTCTGGAATGGACTGAGACATCTGGGGGACTCTTGGAATGGTGGCACGACCCTGGAGTTCCTCTCGCCGTTCCTGTTGAGAGGGCCTCCTCTTGATATGCGACGGGAACGCCGGGAACTCTTTCCCGACGAAGCAGGGAAAGGATCCCTCATCTCGAGCTACGAGGCGGAAACGGGGCTCCTCTGGATGTGGGCGGGACCCTCGTGATTCGTCTCGAGTGGAGACGGGTATGTCGGGGAACTTCTTGATTTGCACCAAGGGTGTGAAGGACCCTTTCGAAGTTCCAGAGGTGAGGTGTGATCAGCCTCGAGACGCCTCAGCGGAAATGGGCCTCCTCTCGCCTGGAGGGGAGAACCTCCTGGATTTTCTCGAGTTGCGGCAGGTCTTCTCGAGTTACGACGGGGACCTCAGGGACCCGCTCTTGTGGCCTCAGGAAAGGCCAGTCCCCATGCGAGTTGCTAGGGGACCTCTCGGGATTCCTCTCCCGTCCATGCCGGGGCCTCAGTCCTTGTGTGGAGTCGGGGCCGGAACCTGAGGATTCCTCTCCAGTGTTGCCATGGATCTTGGGGTGCTTCTGAGTCTCCCCAGGGAAGTCAGGCCTCGTCTCGAGTGGGGGCATGCACGTGCGCTTTCCTCCCGAGCTGCAGCAGTAGTGTCACGCTTCCTGTCACGTGGATCAAGGGATCTGTGGTTTTCCCTCGAGGCTGTCCCTCGAGGCTTTCCCACGAGGCTTTCCCACAGGGCTGTGCCACGTGCCACCTTGGTGTGAGTCGATCCTCGGCGTGAAAGACGAGCCGCTGAAGGGAAAAGAGTTTCCTCTGGAATGGACTGAGACATCTGGGGGACTCTTGGAATGGTGGCACGACCCTGGAGTTCCTCTCGCCGTTCCTGTTGAGAGGGCCTCCTCTTGAGATGCGACGGGAACGCCGGGAACTCTTTCCCGACGAAGCAGGGAAAGGATCCCTCATCTCGAGCTACGAGGCGGAAACGGGGCTCCTCTGGATGTGGGCGGGACCCTCGTGATTCCTCTCGAGTGGAGACGGCTAGGTCGGGGAACTTCTTGATTTGCACCAAGGGTGTGAAGGACCCTTTCGAAGTTCCAGAGGTGAGGTGTGATCAGCCTCGAGACGCCTCAGCGGAAATGGGCCTCCTCTCGCCTGGAGGGGAGAACCTCCTGGATTTTCTCGAGTTGCGGCAGGTCTTCTCGAGTTACGACGGGGACCTCAGGGACCCGCTCTGGTGGCCTCAGGAAAGGGCAGTCCCCATGCGAGTTGCTAGGGGACCTCTCGGGATTCCTCTCCCGTCCATGCCGGGGCCTCAGTCCTTGTGTGGAGTCGGGGCCGGAACCTGAGGATTCCTCTCGTGTTGCCATGGATCTTGGGGTGCTTCTGAGTCTCCCCAGGGGAGTCAGGCCTCGTCTCGAGTGGGGGCATGCACGTGCGCTTTCCTCCCGATCTGCAACAGTAGTGTCACGCTTCCTGTCACGTGGATCAAGGGATCTGTGGCTTTCCCTCGAGGCTGTCCCTCGAGGCTTTCCCACGAGGCTTTCCCACAGGGCTGTGCCACGTGCCACCTTGGTGTGAGTCGATCCTCGGCGTGAAAGACGAGCCGGTGAAGGGAAAAGAGGTTCCTCTGGAATGGACTGAGACATCTGGGGGACTCTTGGAATGGTGGCACGACCCTGGAGTTCCTCTCGCCGTTCCTGTTGAGAGGGCCTCCTCTTGATATGCGACGGGAACGCCGGGAACTCTTTCCCGACGAAGCAGGGAAAGGATCCCTCATCTCGAGCTACGAGGCGGAAACGGGGCTCCTCTGGATGTGGGCGGGACCCTCGTGATTCCTCTCGAGTGGAGACGGCTAGGTCGGGGAACTTCTTGTTTTGCACCAAGGGTGTGAAGGACCCTTTTGAAGTTCCAGAGGTGAGGTGTGATCAGCCTCGAGACGCCTCAGCGGAAATGGGCCTCCTCTCGCCTGGAGGGGAGAACCTCCTGGATTTTCTCGAGTTGCGGCAGGTCTTCTCGAGTTACGACGGGGACCTCAGGGACCCGCTCTGGTGGCCTCAGGAAAGGCCAGTCCCCATGCGAGTTGCTAGGGGACCTCTCGGGATTCCTCTCCCGTCCATGCCGGGGCCTCAGTCCTTGTGTGGAGTCGGGGCCGGAACCTGAGGATTCCTCTCCAGTGTTGCCATGGATCTTGGGGTGCTTCTGAGTCTCCCCAGGGAAGTCAGGCCTCGTCTCGAGTGGGGGCATGCACGTGCGCTTTCCTCCCGAGCTGCAGCAGTAGTGTCACGCTTCCTGTCACGTGGATCAAGGGATCTGTGGTTTTCCCTCGAGGCTGTCCCTCGAGGCTTTCCCACGAGGCTTTCCCACAGGGCTGTGCCACGTGCCACCTTGGTGTGAGTCGATCCTCGGCGTGAAAGACGAGCCGCTGAAGGGAAAAGAGTTTCCTCTGGAATGGACTGAGACATCTGGGGGACTCTTGGAATGGTGGCACGACCCTGGAGTTCCTCTCGCCGTTCCTGTTGAGAGGGCCTCCTCTTGAGATGCGACGGGAACGCCGGGAACTCTTTCCCGACGAAGCAGGGAAAGGATCCCTCATCTCGAGCTACGAGGCGGAAACGGGGCTCCTCTGGATGTGGGCGGGACCCTCGTGATTCCTCTCGAGTGGAGACGGCTAGGTCGGGGAACTTCTTGATTTGCACCAAGGGTGTGAAGGACCCTTTCGAAGTTCCAGAGGTGAGGTGTGATCAGCCTCGAGACGCCTCAGCGGAAATGGGCCTCATCTCGCCTGGAGGGGAGAACCTCCTGGATTTTCTCCAGTTGTGGCAGGTCTTCTCGAGTTACGACGGGGACCTCAGGGACCCGCTCTGGTGGCCTCAGGAAAGGCCAGTCCCCATGCGAGTTGCTAGGGGACCTCTCTGGATTCCTCTCCCGTCCATGCCGGGGCCTCAGTCCTTGTGTGGAGTCGGGGCCGGAACCTGAGGATTCCTCTCCAGTGTTGCCATGGATCTTGGGGTGCTTCTGAGTCTCCCCAGGGAAGTCAGGCCTCGTCTCGAGTGGGGGCATGCACGTGCGCTTTCCTCCCGATCTGCAACAGTAGTGTCACGCTTCCTGTCACGTGGATCAAGGGATCTGTGGCTTTCCCTCGAGGCTGTCCCTCGAGGCTTTCCCACGAGGCTTTCCCACAGGGCTGTGCCACGTGCCACCTTGGTGTGAGTCGATCCTCGGCGTGAAAGACGAGCCGGTGAAGGGAAAAGAGGTTCCTCTGGAATGGACTGAGACATCTGGGGGACTCTTGGAATGGTGGCACGACCCTGGAGTTCCTCTCGCCGTTCCTGTTGAGAGGGCCTCCTCTTGATATGCGACGGGAACGCCGGGAACTCTTTCCCGACGAAGCAGGGAAAGGATCCCTCATCTCGAGCTACGAGGCGGAAACGGGGCTCCTCTGGATGTGGGCGGGACCCTCGTGATTCCTCTCGAGTGGAGACGGCTAGGTCGGGGAACTTCTTGTTTTGCACCAAGGGTGTGAAGGACCCTTTTGAAGTTCCAGAGGTGAGGTGTGATCAGCCTCGAGACGCCTCAGCGGAAATGGGCCTCCTCTCGCCTGGAGGGGAGAACCTCCTGGATTTTCTCGAGTTGCGGCAGGTCTTCTCGAGTTACGACGGGGACCTCAGGGACCCGCTCTGGTGGCCTCAGGAAAGGCCAGTCCCCATGCGAGTTGCTAGGGGACCTCTCGGGATTCCTCTCCCGTCCATGCCGGGGCCTCAGTCCTTGTGTGGAGTCGGGGCCGGAACCTGAGGATTCCTCTCCAGTGTTGCCATGGATCTTGGGGTGCTTCTGAGTCTCCCCAGGGAAGTCAGGCCTCGTCTCGAGTGGGGGCATGCACGTGCGCTTTCCTCCCGAGCTGCAGCAGTAGTGTCACGCTTCCTGTCACGTGGATCAAGGGATCTGTGGTTTTCCCTCGAGGCTGTCCCTCGAGGCTTTCCCACGAGGCTTTCCCACAGGGCTGTGCCACGTGCCACCTTGGTGTGAGTCGATCCTCGGCGTGAAAGACGAGCCGCTGAAGGGAAAAGAGGTTCCTCTGGAATGGACTGAGACATCTGGGGGACTCTTGGAATGGTGGCACGACCCTGGAGTTCCTCTCGCCGTTCCTGTTGAGAGGGCCTCCTCTTGAGATGCGACGGGAACGCCGGGAACTCTTTCCCGACGAAGCAGGGAAAGGATCCCTCATCTCGAGCTACGAGGCGGAAACGGGGCTCCTCTGGATGTGGGCGGGACCCTCGTGATTCCTCTCGAGTGGAGACGGCTAGGTCGGGGAACTTCTTGATTTGCACCAAGGGTGTGAAGGACCCTTTCGAAGTTCCAGAGGTGAGGTGTGATCAGCCTCGAGACGCCTCAGCGGAAATGGGCCTCATCTCGCCTGGAGGGGAGAACCTCCTGGATTTTCTCCAGTTGTGGCAGGTCTTCTCGAGTTACGACGGGGACCTCAGGGACCCGCTCTGGTGGCCTCAGGAAAGGCCAGTCCCCATGCGAGTTGCTAGGGGACCTCTCTGGATTCCTCTCCCGTCCATGCCGGGGCCTCAGTCCTTGTGTGGAGTCGGGGCCGGAACCTGAGGATTCCTCTCCAGTGTTGCCATGGATCTTGGGGTGCTTCTGAGTCTCCCCAGGGAAGTCAGGCCTCGTCTCGAGTGGGGGCATGCACGTGCGCTTTCCTCCCGAGCTGCAGCAGTAGTGTCACGCTTCCTGTCACGTGGATCAAGGGATCTGTGGCTTTCCCTCGAGGCTGTCCCTCGAGGCTTTCCCACGAGGCTTTCCCACAGGGCTGTGCCACGTGCCACCTTGGTGTGAGTCGATCCTCGGCGTGAAAGACGAGCCGGTGAAGGGAAAAGAGGTTCCTCTGGAATGGACTGAGACATCTGGGGGACTCTTGGAATGGTGGCACGACCCTGGAGTTCCTCTCGCCGTTCCTGTTGAGAGGGCCTCCTCTTGAGATGCGACGGGAACGCCGGGAACTCTTTCCCGACGCAGCAGGGAAAGGATCCCTCATCTCGAGCTACGAGGCGGAAACGGGGCTCCTCTGGATGTGGGCGGGACCCTCGTGATTCCTCTCGAGTGGAGACGGCTAGGTCGGGGAACTTCTTGATTTGCACCAAGGGTGTGAAGGACCCTTTCGAAGTTCCAGAGGTGAGGTGTGATCAGCCTCGAGACGCCTCAGCGGAAATGGGCCTCCTCTCGCCTGGAGGGGAGAACCTCCTGGATTTTCTCGAGTTGCGGCAGGTCTTCTCGAGTTACGATGGGGACCTCAGGGACCCGCTCTGGTGGCCTCAGGAAAGGCCAGTCCCCATGCGAGTTGCTAGGGGACCTCTCGGGATTCCTGTCCCGTCCATGCCGGGGCCTCAGTCCTTGTGTGGAGTCGGGGCCGGAACCTGAGGATTCCTCTCCAGTGTTGCCATGGATCTTGGGGTGCTTCTGAGTCTCCCCAGGGGAGTCAGGCCTCGTCTCGAGTGGGGGCATGCACGTGCGCTTTCCTCCCGAGCTGCAGCAGTAGTGTCACGCTTCCTGTCACGTGGATCAAGGGATCTGTGGCTTTCCCTCGAGGCTGTCCCTCGAGGCTTTCCCACGAGGCTTTCCCACAGGGCTGTGCCACGTGCCACCTTGGTGTGAGTCGATCCTCGGCGTGAAAGACGAGCCGCTGAAGGGAAAAGAGGTTCCTCTGGAATGGACTGAGACATCTGGGGGACTCTTGGAATGGTGGCACGACCCTGGAGTTCCTCTCGCCGTTCCTGTTGAGAGGGCCTCCTCTTGAGATGCGACGGGAACGCCGGGAACTCTTTCCCGACGAAGCAGGGAAATGATCCCTCATCTCGAGCTACGAGGCGGAAACGGGGCTCCTCTGGATGTGGGCGGGACCCTCGTGATTCCTCTCGAGTGGAGACGGCTAGGTCGGGGAACTTCTTGATTTGCACCAAGGGTGTGAAGGACCCTTTCGAAGTTCCAGAGGTGAGGTGTCATCAGCCTCGAGACGCCTCAGCGGAAATGGGCCTCCTCTCGCCTGGAGGGGAGAACCTCCTGGATTTTCTCGAGTTGCGGCAGGTCTTCTCGAGTTACGACGGGGACCTCAGGGACCCGCTCTGGTGGCCTCAGGAAAGGCCAGTCCCCATGCGAGTTGCTAGGGGACCTCTCGGGATTCCTCTCCCGTCCATGCCGGGGCCTCAGTCCTTGTGTGGAGTCGGGGCCGGAACCTGAGGATTCCTCTCCAGTGTTGCCATGGATCTTGGGGTGCTTCTGAGTCTCCCCAGGGGAGTCAGGCCTCGTCTCGTGTGGGGGCATGCACGTGCGCTTTCCTCCCGAGCTGCAGCAGTAGTGTCACGCTTCCTGTCACGTGGATCAAGGGATCTGTGGCTTTCCCTCGAGGCTGTCCCTCGAGGCTTTCCCACGAGGCTTTCCCACAGGGCTGTGCCACGTGCCACCTTGGTGTGAGTCGATCCTCGGCGTGAAAGACGAGCCGCTGAAGGGAAAAGAGGTTCCTCTGGAATGGACTGAGACATCTGGGGGACTCTTGGAATGGTGGCACGACCCTGGAGTTCCTCTCGCCGTTCCTGTTGAGAGGGCCTCCTCTTGAGATGCGACGGGAACGCCGGGAACTCTTTCCCGACGAAGCAGGGAAAGGATCCCTCATCTCGAGCTACGAGGCGGAAACGGGGCTCCTCTGGATGTGGGCGGGACCCTCGTGATTCCTCTCGAGTGGAGACGGCTAGGTCGGGGAACTTCTTGATTTGCACCAAGGGTGTGAAGGACCCTTTCGAAGTTCCAGAGGTGAGGTGTGATCAGCCTCGAGACGCCTCAGCGGAAATGGGCCTCCTCTCGCCTGGAGGGGAGAACCTCCTGGATTTTCTCGAGTTGCGGCAGGTCTTCTCGAGTTACGACGGGGACCTCAGGGACCCGCTCTGGTGGCCTCAGGAAAGGCCAGTCCCCATGCGAGTTGCTAGGGGACCTCTCGGGATTCCTCTCCCGTCCATGCCGGGGCCTCAGTCCTTGTGTGGAGTCGGGGCCGGAACCTGAGGATTCCTCTCCAGTGTTGCCATGGATCTTGGGGTGCTTCTGAGTCTCCCCAGGGGAGTCAGGCCTCGTCTCGAGTGGGGGCATGCACGTGCGCTTTCCTCCCGAGCTGCAGCAGTAGTGTCACGCTTCCTGTCACGTGGATCAAGGGATCTGTGGCTTTCCCTCGAGGCTGTCCCTCGAGGCTTTCCCACGAGGCTTTCCCACAGGGCTGTGCCACGTGCCACCTTGGTGTGAGTCGATCCTCGGCGTGAAAGACGAGCCGCTGAAGGGAAAAGAGGTTCCTCTGGAATGGACTGAGACATCTGGGGGACTCTTGGAATGGTGGCACGACCCTGGAGTTCCTCTCGCCGTTCCTGTTGAGAGGGCCTCCTCTTGAGATGCGACGGGAACGCCGGGAACTCTTTCCCGACGAAGCAGGGAAAGGATCCCTCATCTCGAGCTGCGAGGCGGAAACGGGGCTCCTCTGGATGTGGGCGGGACCCTCGTGATTCCTCTCGAGTGGAGATGGCTAGGTCGGGGAACTTCTTGATTTGCACCAAGGGTGTGAAGGACCCTTTCGAAGTTCCAGAGGTGAGGTGTGATCAGCCTCGAGACGCCTCAGCGGAAATGGGCCTCCTCTCGCCTGGAGGGGAGAACCTCCTGGATTTTCTCGAGTTGCGGCAGGTCTTCTCGAGTTACGACGGGGACCTCAGGGACCCGCTCTGGTGGCCTCAGGAAAGGCCAGTCCCCATGCGAGTTGCTAGGGGACCTCTCGGGATTCCTCTCCCGTCCATGCCGGGGCCTCAGTCCTTGTGTGGAGTCGGGGCCGGAACCTGAGGATTCCTCTCCAGTGTTGCCATGGATCTTGGGGTGCTTCTGAGTCTCCCCAGGGGAGTCAGGCCTCGTCTCGAGTGGGGGCATGCACGTGCGCTTTCCTCCCGAGCTGCAGCAGTAGTGTCACGCTTCCTGTCACGTGGATCAAGGGATCTGTGGCTTTCCCTCGAGGCTGTCCCTCGAGGCTTTCCCACGAGGCTTTCCCACAGGGCTGTGCCACGTGCCACCTTGGTGTGAGTCGATCCTCGGCGTGAAAGACGAGCCGGTTAAAGGAAAAGAGGTTCCTCTGGAATGGACTGAGACATCTGGGGGACTCTTGGAATGGTGGCACGACCCTGGAGTTCCTCTCGCCGTTCCTGTTGAGAGGGCCTCCTCTTGAGATGCGACGGGAACGCCGGGAACTCTTTCCCGACGAAGCAGGGAAAGGATCCCTCATCTCGAGCTGCGAGGCGGAAACGGGGCTCCTCTGGATGTGGGCGGGACCCTCGTGATTCCTCTCGAGTGGAGACGGCTAGGTCGGGGAACTTCTTGATTTGCACCAAGGGTGTGAAGGACCCTTTCGAAGTTCCAGAGGTGAGGTGTGATCAGCCTCGAGACGCCTCAGCGGAAATGGGCCTCCTCTCGCCTGGAGGGGAGAACCTCCTGGATTTTCTCGAGTTGCGGCAGGTCTTCTCGAGTTACGACGGGGACCTCAGGGACCCGCTCTGGTGGCCTCAGGAAAGGCCAGTCCCCATGCGAGTTGCTAGGGGACCTCTCGGGATTCCTCTCCCGTCCATGCCGGGGCCTCAGTCCTTGTGTGGAGTCGGGGCCGGAACCTGAGGATTCCTCTCCAGTGTTGCCATGGATCTTGGGGTGCTTCTGAGTCTCCCCAGGGGAGTCAGGCCTCGTCTCGAGTGGGGGCATGCACGTGCGCTTTCCTCCCGAGCTGCAGCAGTAGTGTCACGCTTCCTGTCACGTGGATCAAGGGATCTGTGGCTTTCCCTCGAGGCTGTCCCTCGAGGCTTTCCCACGAGGCTTTCCCACAGGGCTGTGCCACGTGCCACCTTGGTGTGAGTCGATCCTCGGCGTGAAAGACGAGCCGCTGAAGGGAAAAGAGGTTCCTCTGGAATGGACTGAGACATCTGGGGGACTCTTGGAATGGTGGCACGACCCTGGAGTTCCTCTCGCCGTTCCTGTTGAGAGGGCCTCCTCTTGAGATGCGACGGGAACGCCGGGAACTCTTTCCCGACGCAGCAGGGAAAGGATCCCTCATCTCGGGCTACGAGGCGGAAACGGGGCTCCTCTGGATGTGGGCGGGACCCTCGTGATTCCTCTCGAGTGGAGACGGCTAGGTCGGGGAACTTCTTGATTTGCACCAAGGGTGTGAAGGACCCTTTCGAAGTTCCAGAGGTGAGGTGTGATCAGCCTCGAGACGCCTCAGCGGAAATGCCCCTCCTCTCGCCTGTAGGGGAGAACCTCCTGGATTTTCTCGAGTTGCGGCAGGTCTTCTCGAGTTACGACGGGGACCTCAGGGACCCGCTCTGGTGGCCTCAGGAAAGGCCAGTCCCCATGCGAGTTGCTAGGGGACCTCTCGGGATTCCTCTCCCGTCCATGCCGGGGCCTCAGTCCTTGTGTGGAGTCGGGGCCGGAACCTGAGGATTCCTCTCCAGTGTTGCCATGGATCTTGGGGTGCTTCTGAGTCTCCCCAGGGGAGTCAGGCCTCGTCTCGAGTGGGGGCATGCACGTGCGCTTTCCTCCCGAGCTGCAGCAGTAGTGTCACGCTTCCTGTCACGTGGATCAAGGGATCTGTGGCTTTCCCTCGAGGCTGTCCCTCGAGGCTTTCCCACGAGGCTTTCCCACAGGGCTGTGCCACGTGCCACCTTGGTGTGAGTCGATCCTCGGCGTGAAAGACGAGCCGCTGAAGGGAAAAGAGGTTCCTCTGGAATGGACTGAGACATCTGGGGGACTCTTGGAATGGTGGCACGACCCTGGAGTTCCTCTCGCCGTTCCTGTTGAGAGGGCCTCCTCTTGAGATGCGACGGGAACGCCGGGAACTCTTTCCCGACGAAGCAGGGAAAGGATCCCTCATCTCGAGCTGCGAGGCGGAAACGGGGCTCCTCTGGATGTGGGCGGGACCCTCGTGATTCCTCTCGAGTGGAGACGGCTAGGTCGGGGAACTTCTTGATTTGCACCAAGGGTGTGAAGGACCCTTTCGAAGTTCCAGAGGTGAGGTGTGATCAGCCTCGAGACGCCTCAGCGGAAATGGGCCTCATCTTGCTTGGAGGGGAGAACCTCCTGGATTTTCTCGAGTTGCGGCAGGTCTTCTCGAGTTACGACGGGGACCTCAGGGACCCGCTCTGGTGGCCTCAGGAAAGGCCAGTCCCCATGCGAGTTGCTAGGGGACCTCTCGGGATTCCTCTCCCGTCCATGCCGGGGCCTCAGTCCTTGTGTGGAGTCGGGGCCGGAACCTGAGGATTCCTCTCCAGTGTTGCCATGGATCTTGGGGTGCTTCTGAGTCTCCCCAGGGGAGTCAGGCCTCGTCTCGAGTGGGGGCATGCACGTGCGCTTTCCTCCCGAGCTGCAGCAGTAGTGTCACGCTTCCTGTCACGTGGATCAAGGGATCTGTGGCTTTCCCTCGAGGCTGTCCCTCGAGGCTTTCCCACGAGGCTTTCCCACAGGGCTGTGCCACGTGCCACCTTGGTGTGAGTCGATCCTCGGCGTGAAAGACGAGCCGCTGAAGGGAAAAGAGGTTCCTCTGGAATGGACTGAGACATCTGGGGGACTCTTGGAATGGTGGCACGACCCTGGAGTTCCTCTCGCCGTTCCTGTTGAGAGGGCCTCCTCTTGAGATGCGACGGGAACGCCGGGAACTCTTTCCCGATGAAGCAGGGAAAGGATCCCTCATCTCGGGCTACGAGGCGGAAACGGGGCTCCTCTGGATGTGGGCGGGACCCTCGTGATTCCTCTCGAGTGGAGACGGCTAGGTCGGGGAACTTCTTGATTTGCACCAAGGGTGTGAAGGACCCTTTCGAAGTTCCAGAGGTGAGGTGTGATCAGCCTCGAGACGCCTCAGCGGAAATGCCCCTCCTCTCGCCTGGAGGGGAGAACCTCCTGGATTTTCTCGAGTTGCGGCAGGTCTTCTCGAGTTACGACGGGGACCTCAGGGACCCGCTCTGGTGGCCTCAGGAAAGGCCAGTCCCCATGCGAGTTGCTAGGGGACCTCTCGGGATTCCTCTCCCGTCCATGCCGGGGCCTCAGTCCTTGTGTGGAGTCGGGGCCGGAACCTGAGGATTCCTCTCCAGTGTTGCCATGGATCTTGGGGTGCTTCTGAGTCTCCCCAGGGGAGTCAGGCCTCGTCTCGAGTGGGGGCATGCACGTGCGCTTTCCTCCCGAGCTGCAGCAGTAGTGTCACGCTTCCTGTCACGTGGATCAAGGGATCTGTGGCTTTCCCTCGAGGCTGTCCCTCGAGGCTTTCCCACGAGGCTTTCCCACAGGGCTGTGCCACGTGCCACCTTGGTGTGAGTCGATCCTCGGCGTGAAAGACGAGCCGCTGAAGGGAAAAGAGGTTCCTCTGGAATGGACTGAGACATCTGGGGGACTCTTGGAATGGTGGCACGACCCTGGAGTTCCTCTCGCCGTTCCTGTTGAGAGGGCCTCCTCTTGAGATGCGACGGGAACGCCGGGAACTCTTTCCCGACGAAGCAGGGAAATGATCCCTCATCTCGAGCTACGAGGCGGAAACGGGGCTCCTCTGTATGTGGGCGGGACCCTCGTGATTCCTCTCGAGTGGAGACGGCTAGGTCGGGGAACTTCTTGATTTGCACCAAGGGTGTGAAGGACCCTTTCGAAGTTCCAGAGGTGAGGTGTGATCAGCCTCGAGACGCCTCAGCGGAAATGGGCCTCCTCTCGCCTGGAGGGGAGAACCTCCTGGATTTTCTCGAGTTGCGGCAGGTCTTCTCGAGTTACGACGGGGACCTCAGGGACCCGCTCTGGTGGCCTCAGGAAAGGCCAGTCCCCATGCGAGTTGCTAGGGGACCTCTCGGGATTCCTCTCCCGTCCATGCCGGGGCCTCAGTCCTTGTGTGGAGTCGGGGCCGGAACCTGAGGATTCCTCTCCAGTGTTGCCATGGATCTTGGGGTGCTTCTGAGTCTCCCCAGGGGAGTCAGGCCTCGTCTCGTGTGGGGGCATGCACGTGCGCTTTCCTCCCGAGCTGCAGCAGTAGTGTCACGCTTCCTGTCACGTGGATCAAGGGATCTGTGGCTTTCCCTCGAGGCTGTCCCTCGAGGCTTTCCCACGAGGCTTTCCCACAGGGCTGTGCCACGTGCCACCTTGGTGTGAGTCGATCCTCGGCGTGAAAGACGAGCCGCTGAAGGGAAAAGAGGTTCCTCTGGAATGGACTGAGACATCTGGGGGACTCTTGGAATGGTGGCACGACCCTGGAGTTCCTCTCGCCGTTCCTGTTGAGAGGGCCTCCTCTTGAGATGCGACGGGAACGCCGGGAACTCTTTCCCGACGAAGCAGGGAAAGGATCCCACATCTCGAGCTACGAGGCGGAAACGGGGCTCCTCTGGATGTGGGCGGGACCCTCGTGATTCCTCTCGAGTGGAGACGGCTAGGTCGGGGAACTTCTTGATTTGCACCAAGGGTGTGAAGGACCCTTTCGAAGTTCCAGAGGTGAGGTGTGATCAGCCTCGAGACGCCTCAGCGGAAATGGGCCTCCTCTCGCCTGGAGGGGAGAACCTCCTGGATTTTCTCGAGTTGCGGCAGGTCTTCTCGAGTTACGACGGGGACCTCAGGGACCCGCTCTGGTGGCCTCAGGAAAGGCCAGTCCCCATGCGAGTTGCTAGGGGACCTCTCGGGATTCCTCTCCCGTCCATGCCGGGGCCTCAGTCCTTGTGTGGAGTCGGGGCCGGAACCTGAGGATTCCTCTCCAGTGTTGCCATGGATCTTGGGGTGCTTCTGAGTCTCCCCAGGGGAGTCAGGCCTCGTCTCGAGTGGGGGCATGCACGTGCGCTTTCCTCCCGAGCTGCAGCAGTAGTGTCACGCTTCCTGTCACGTGGATCAAGGGATCTGTGGCTTTCCCTCGAGGCTGTCCCTCGAGGCTTTCCCACGAGGCTTTCCCACAGGGCTGTGCCACGTGCCACCTTGGTGTGAGTCGATCCTCGGCGTGAAAGACGAGCCGCTGAAGGGAAAAGAGGTTCCTCTGGAATGGACTGAGACATCTGGGGGACTCTTGGAATGGTGGCACGACCCTGGAGTTCCTCTCGCCGTTCCTGTTGAGAGGGCCTCCTCTTGAGATGCGACGGGAACGCCGGGAACTCTTTCCCGACGAAGCAGGGAAAGGATCCCTCATCTCGAGCTACGAGGCGGAAACGGGGCTCCTCTGGATGTGGGCGGGACCCTCGTGATTCCTCTCGAGTGGAGACGGCTAGGTCGGGGAACTTCTTGATTTGCACCAAGGGTGTGAAGGACCCTTTCGAAGTTCCAGAGGTGAGGTGTGATCAGCCTCGAGACGCCTCAGCGGAAATGCCCCTCCTCTCGCCTGGAGGGGAGAACCTCCTGGATTTTCTCGAGTTGCGGCAGGTCTTCTCGAGTTACGACGGGGACCTCAGGGACCCGCTCTGGTGGCCTCAGGAAAGGCCAGTCCCCATGCGAGTTGCTAGGGGACCTCTCGGGATTCCTCTCCCGTCCATGCCGGGGCCTCAGTCCTTGTGTGGAGTCGGGGCCGGAACCTGAGGATTCCTCTCCAGTGTTGCCATGGATCTTGGGGTGCTTCTGAGTCTCCCCAGGGGAGTCAGGCCTCGTCTCGAGTGGGGGCATGCACGTGCGCTTTCCTCCCGAGCTGCAGCAGTAGTGTCACGCTTCCTGTCACGTGGATCAAGGGATCTGTGGCTTTCCCTCGAGGCTGTCCCTCGAGGCTTTCCCACGAGGCTTTCCCACAGGGCTGTGCCACGTGCCACCTTGGTGTGAGTCGATCCTCGGCGTGAAAGACGAGCCGGTGAAGGGAAAAGAGGTTCCTCTGGAATGGACTGAGACATCTGGGGGACTCTTGGAATGGTGGCACGACCCTGGAGTTCCTCTCGCCGTTCCTGTTGAGAGGGCCTCCTCTTGAGATGCGACGGGAACGCCGGGAACTCTTTCCCGACGAAGCAGGGAAAGGATCCCTCATCTCGAGCTGCGAGGCGGAAACGGGGCTCCTCTGGATGTGGGCGGGACCCTCGTGATTCCTCTCGAGTGGAGACGGCTAGGTCGGGGAACTTCTTGATTTGCACCAAGGGTGTGAAGGACCCTTTCGAAGTTCCAGAGGTGAGGTGTGATCAGCCTCGAGACGCCTCAGCGGAAATGGGCCTCCTCTCGCCTGGAGGGGAGAACCTCCTGGATTTTCTCGAGTTGCGGCAGGTCTTCTCGAGTTACGACGGGGACCTCAGGGACCCGCTCTGGTGGCCTCAGGAAAGGCCAGTCCCCATGCGAGTTGCTAGGGGACCTCTCGGGATTCCTCTCCCGTCCATGCCGGGGCCTCAGTCCTTGTGTGGAGTCGGGGCCGGAACCTGAGGATTCCTCTCCAGTGTTGCCATGGATCTTGGGGTGCTTCTGAGTCTCCCCAGGGGAGTCAGGCCTCGTCTCGAGTGGGGGCATGCACGTGCGCTTTCCTCCCGAGCTGCAGCAGTAGTGTCACGCTTCCTGTCACGTGGATCAAGGGATCTGTGGCTTTCCCTCGAGGCTGTCCCTCGAGGCTTTCCCACGAGGCTTTCCACAGGGCTGTGCCACGTGCCACCTTGGTGTGAGTCGATCCTCGGCGTGAAAGACGAGCCGCTGAAGGGAAAAGAGGTTCCTCTGGAATGGACTGAGACATCTGGGGGACTCTTGGAATGGTGGCACGACCCTGGAGTTCCTCTCGCCGTTCCTGTTGAGAGGGCCTCCTCTTGAGATGCGACGGGAACGCCGGGAACTCTTTCCCGACGAAGCAGGGAAAGGATCCCTCATCTCGAGCTGCGAGGCGGAAACGGGGCTCCTCTGGATGTGGGCGGGACCCTCGTGATTCCTCTCGAGTGGAGACGGCTAGGTCGGGGAACTTCTTGATTTGCACCAAGGGTGTGAAGGACCCTTTCGAAGTTCCAGAGGTGAGGTGTGATCAGCCTCGAGACGCCTCAGCGGAAATGCCCCTCCTCTCGCCTGGAGGGGAGAACCTCCTGGATTTTCTCGAGTTGCGGCAGGTCTTCTCGAGTTACGACGGGGACCTCAGGGACCCGCTCTGGTGGCCTCAGGAAAGGCCAGTCCCCATGCGAGTTGCTAGGGGACCTCTCGGGATTCCTCTCCCGTCCATGCCGGGGCCTCAGTCCTTGTGTGGAGTCGGGGCCGGAACCTGAGGATTCCTCTCCAGTGTTGCCATGGATCTTGGGGTGCTTCTGAGTCTCCCCAGGGGAGTCAGGCCTCGTCTCGAGTGGGGGCATGCACGTGCGCTTTCCTCCCGAGCTGCAGCAGTAGTGTCACGCTTCCTGTCACGTGGATCAAGGGATCTGTGGCTTTCCCTCGAGGCTGTCCCTCGAGGCTTTCCCACGAGGCTTTCCCACAGGGCTGTGCCACGTGCCACCTTGGTGTGAGTCGATCCTCGGCGTGAAAGACGAGCCGCTGAAGGGAAAAGAGGTTCCTCTGGAATGGACTGAGACATCTGGGGGACTCTTGGAATGGTGGCACGACCCTGGAGTTCCTCTCGCCGTTCCTGTTGAGAGGGCCTCCTCTTGAGATGCGACGGGAACGCCGGGAACTCTTTCCCGACGAAGCAGGGAAAGGATCCCTCATCTCGAGCTACGAGGCGGAAACGGGGATCCTCTGGATGTGGGCGGGACCCTCGTGATTCCTCTCGAGTGGAGACGGCTAGGTCGGGGAACTTCTTGATTTGCACCAAGGGTGTGAAGGACCCTTTCGAAGTTCCAGAGGTGAGGGGTCATCAGCCTCGAGACGCCTCAGCGGAAATGGGCCTCCTCTCGCCTGGAGGGGAGAACCTCCTGGATTTTCTCGAGTTGCGGCAGGTCTTCTCGAGTTACGACGGGGACCTCAGGGACCCGCTCTGGTGGCCTCAGGAAAGGCCAGTCCCCATGCGAGTTGCTAGGGGACCTCTCGGGATTCCTCTCCCGTCCATGCCGGGGCCTCAGTCCTTGTGTGGAGTCGGGGCCGGAACCTGAGGATTCCTCTCCAGTGTTGCCATGGATCTTGGGGTGCTTCTGAGTCTCCCCAGGGGAGTCAGGCCTCGTCTCGAGTGGGGGCATGCACGTGCGCTTTCCTCCCGAGCTGCAGCAGTAGTGTCACGCTTCCTGTCACGTGGATCAAGGGATCTGTGGCTTTCCCTCGAGGCTGTCCCTCGAGGCTTTCCCACGAGTCTTTCCCACAGGGCTGTGCCACGTGCCACCTTGGTGTGAGTCGATCCTCGGCGTGAAAGACGAGCCGCTGAAGGGAAAAGAGGTTCCTCTGGAATGGACTGAGACATCTGGGGGACTCTTAGAATGGTGGCACGACCCTGGAGTTCCTCTCGCCGTTCCTGTTGAGAGGGCCTCCTCTTGAGATGCGACGGGAACGCCGGGAACTCTTTCCCGATGAAGCAGGGAAAGGATCCCTCATCTCGGGCTACGAGGCGGAAACGGGGCTCCTCTGGATGTGGGCGGGACCCTCGTGATTCCTCTCGAGTGGAGACGGCTATGTCGGGGAACTTCTTGATTTGCACCAAGGGTGTGAAGGACCCTTTCGAAGTTCCAGAGGTGAGGTGTGATCAGCCTCGAGACGCCTCAGCGGAAATGGGCCTCCTCTCGCCTGGAGGGGAGAACCTCCTGGATTTTCTCGAGTTGCGGCAGGTCTTCTCGAGTTACGACGGGGACCTCAGGGACCCGCTCTGGTGGCCTCAGGAAAGGCCAGTCCCCATGCGAGTTGCTAGGGGACCTCTCGGGATTCCTCTCCCGTCCATGCCGGGGCCTCAGTCCTTGTGTGGAGTCGGGGCCGGAACCTGAGGATTCCTCTCCAGTGTTGCCATGGATCTTGGGGTGCTTCTGAGTCTCCCCAGGTGAGTGAGGCCTCGTCTCGAGTGGGGGCATGCACGTGCGCTTTCCTCCCGAGCTGCAGCAGTAGTGTCACGCTTCCTGTCACGTGGATCAAGGGATCTGTGGCTTTCCCTCGAGGCTGTCCCTCGAGGCTTTCCCACGAGGCTTTCCCACAGGGCTGTGCCACGTGCCACCTTGGTGTGAGTCGGTCCTCGGCGTGAAAGACGAGCCGCTGAAGGGAAAAGAGGTTCCTCTGGAATGGACTGAGACATCTGGGGGACTCTTGGAATGGTGGCACGACCCTGGAGTTCCTCTCGCCGTTCCTGTTGAGAGGGCCTCCTCTTGAGATGCGACGGGAACGCCGGGAACTCTTTCCCGATGAAGCAGGGAAAGGCTCCCTCATCTCGAGCTACGAGGCGGAAACGGGGCTCCTCTGGATGTGGGCGGGACCCTCGTGATTCCTCTCGAGTGGAGACGGCTAGGTCGGGGAACTTCTTGATTTGCACCAAGGGTGTGAAGGACCCTTTCGAAGTTCCAGAGGTGAGGTGTGATCAGCCTCGAGACGCCTCAGCGGAAATGGGCCTCCTCTCGCCTGGAGGGGAGAACCTCCTGGATTTTCTCGAGTTGCGGCAGGTCTTCTCGAGTTACGACGGGGACCTCAGGGACCCGCTCTGGTGGCCTCAGGAAAGGCCAGTCCCCATGCGAGTTGCTAGGGGACCTCTCGGGATTCCTCTCCCGTCCATGCCGGGGCCTCAGTCCTTGTGTGGAGTCGGGGCCGGAACCTGAGGATTCCTCTCCAGTGTTGCCATGGATCTTGGGGTGCTTCTGAGTCTCCCCAGGGGAGTCAGGCCTCGTCTCGAGTGGGGGCATGCACGTGCGCTTTCCTCCCGAGCTGCAGCAGTAGTGTCACGCTTCCTGTCACGTGGATCAAGGGATCTGTGGCTTTCCCTCGAGGCTGTCCCTCGAGGCTTTCCCACGAGGCTTTCCCACAGGGCTGTGCCACGTGCCACCTTGGTGTGAGTCGATCCTCGGCGTGAAAGACGAGCCGCTGAAGGGAAAAGAGGTTCCTCTGGAATGGACTGAGACATCTGGGGGACTCTTGGAATGGTGGCACGACCCTGGAGTTCCTCTCGCCGTTCCTGTTGAGAGGGCCTCCACTTGAGATGCGACGGGAACGCCGGGAACTCTTTCCCGACGAAGCAGGGAAAGGATCCCTCATCTCGAGCTACGAGGCGGAAACGGGGCTCCTCTGGATGTGGGCGGGACCCTCGTGATTCCTCTCGAGTGGAGACGGCTAGGTCGGGGAACTTCTTGATTTGCACCAAGGGTGTGAAGGACCCTTTCGAAGTTCCAGAGGTGAGGTGTCATCAGCCTCGAGACGCCTCAGCGGAAATGGGCCTCATCTCGCCTGGAGGGGAGAACCTCCTGGATTTTCTCGAGTTGCGGCAGGTCTTCTCGAGTTACGACGGGGACCTCAGGGACCCGCTCTGGTGGCCTCAGGAAAGGCCAGTCCCCATGCGAGTTGCTAGGGGACCTCTCGGGATTCCTCTCCCGTCCATGCCGGGGCCTCAGTCCTTGTGTGGAGTCGGGGCCGGAACCTGAGGATTCCTCTCCAGTGTTGCCATGGATCTTGGGGTGCTTCTGAGTCTCCCCAGGGGAGTCAGGCCTCGTCTCGAGTGGGGGCATGCACGTGCGCTTTCCTCCCGAGCTGCAGCAGTAGTGTCACGCTTCCTGTCACGTGGATCAAGGGATCTGTGGCTTTCCCTCGAGGCTGTCCCTCGAGGCTTTCCCACGAGGCTTTCCCACAGGGCTGTGCCACGTGCCACCTTGGTGTGAGTCGATCCTCGGCGTGAAAGACGAGCCGGTGAAGGGAAAAGAGGTTCCTCTGGAATGGACTGAGACATCTGGGGGACTCTTGGAATGGTGGCACGACCCTGGAGTTCCTCTCGCCGTTCCTGTTGAGAGGGCCTCCTCTTGAGATGCGACGGGAACGCCGGGAACTCTTTCCCGATGAAGCAGGGAAAGGATCCCTCATCTCGGGCTACGAGGCGGAAACGGGGCTCCTCTGGATGTGGGCGGGACCCTCGTGATTCCTCTCGAGTGGAGACGGCTATGTCGGGGAACTTCTTGATTTGCACCAAGGGTGTGAAGGACCCTTTTGAAGTTCCAGAGGTGAGGTGTGATCAGCCTCGAGACGCCTCAGCGGAAATGGGCCTCCTCTCGCCTGGAGGGGAGAACCTCCTGGATTTTCTCGAGTTGCGGCAGGTCTTCTCGAGTTACGACGGGGACCTCAGGGACCCGCTCTGGTGGCCTCAGGAAAGGCCAGTCCCCATGCGAGTTGCTAGGGGACCTCTCGGGATTCCTCTCCCGTCCATGCCGGGGCCTCAGTCCTTGTGTGGAGTCGGGGCCGGAACCTGAGGATTCCTCTCCAGTGTTGCCATGGATCTTGGGGTGCTTCTGAGTCTCCCCAGGGGAGTCAGGCCTCGTCTCGAGTGGGGGCATGCACGTGCGCTTTCCTCCCGAGCTGCAGCAGTAGTGTCACGCTTCCTGTCACGTGGATCAAGGGATCTGTGGCTTTCCCTCGAGGCTGTCCCTCGAGGCTTTCCCACGAGTCTTTCCCACAGGGCTGTGCCACGTGCCACCTTGGTGTGAGTCGATCCTCGGCGTGAAAGACGAGCCGCTGAAGGGAAAAGAGGTTCCTCTGGAATGGACTGAGACATCTGGGGGACTCTTAGAATGGTGGCACGACCCTGGAGTTCCTCTCGCCGTTCCTGTTGAGAGGGCCTCCTCTTGAGATGCGACGGGAACGCCGGGAACTCTTTCCCGATGAAGCAGGGAAAGGATCCCTCATCTCGGGCTACGAGGCGGAAACGGGGCTCCTCTGGATGTGGGCGGGACCCTCGTGATTCCTCTCGAGTGGAGACGGCTATGTCGGGGAACTTCTTGATTTGCACCAAGGGTGTGAAGGACCCTTTCGAAGTTCCAGAGGTGAGGTGTGATCAGCCTCGAGACGCCTCAGCGGAAATGGGCCTCCTCTCGCCTGGAGGGGAGAACCTCCTGGATTTTCTCGAGTTGCGGCAGGTCTTCTCGAGTTACGACGGGGACCTCAGGGACCCGCTCTGGTGGCCTCAGGAAAGGCCAGTCCCCATGCGAGTTGCTAGGGGACCTCTCGGGATTCCTCTCCCGTCCATGCCGGGGCCTCAGTCCTTGTGTGGAGTCGGGGCCGGAACCTGAGGATTCCTCTCCAGTGTTGCCATGGATCTTGGGGTGCTTCTGAGTCTCCCCAGGGGAGTCAGGCCTCGTCTCGAGTGGGGGCATGCACGTGCGCTTTCCTCCCGAGCTGCAGCAGTAGTGTCACGCTTCCTGTCACGTGGATCAAGGGATCTGTGGCTTTCCCTCGAGGCTGTCCCTCGAGGCTTTCCCACGAGGCTTTCCCACAGGGCTGTGCCACGTGCCACCTTGGTGTGAGTCGGTCCTCGGCGTGAAAGACGAGCCGCTGAAGGGAAAAGAGGTTCCTCTGGAATGGACTGAGACATCTGGGGGACTCTTGGAATGGTGGCACGACCCTGGAGTTCCTCTCGCCGTTCCTGTTGAGAGGGCCTCCTCTTGAGATGCGACGGGAACGCCGGGAACTCTTTCCCGATGAAGCAGGGAAAGGCTCCCTCATCTCGAGCTACGAGGCGGAAACGGGGCTCCTCTGGATGTGGGCGGGACCCTCGTGATTCCTCTCGAGTGGAGACGGCTAGGTCGGGGAACTTCTTGATTTGCACCAAGGGTGTGAAGGACCCTTTCGAAGTTCCAGAGGTGAGGTGTGATCAGCCTCGAGACGCCTCAGCGGAAATGGGCCTCCTCTCGCCTGGAGGGGAGAACCTCCTGGATTTTCTCGAGTTGCGGCAGGTCTTCTCGAGTTACGACGGGGACCTCAGGGACCCGCTCTGGTGGCCTCAGGAAAGGCCAGTCCCCATGCGAGTTGCTAGGGGACCTCTCGGGATTCCTCTCCCGTCCATGCCGGGGCCTCAGTCCTTGTGTGGAGTCGGGGCCGGAACCTGAGGATTCCTCTCCAGTGTTGCCATGGATCTTGGGGTGCTTCTGAGTCTCCCCAGGGGAGTCAGGCCTCGTCTCGAGTGGGGGCATGCACGTGCGCTTTCCTCCCGAGCTGCAGCAGTAGTGTCACGCTTCCTGTCACGTGGATCAAGGGATCTGTGGCTTTCCCTCGAGGCTGTCCCTCGAGGCTTTCCCACGAGGCTTTCCCACAGGGCTGTGCCACGTGCCACCTTGGTGTGAGTCGATCCTCGGCGTGAAAGACGAGCCGCTGAAGGGAAAAGAGGTTCCTCTGGAATGGACTGAGACATCTGGGGGACTCTTGGAATGGTGGCACGACCCTGGAGTTCCTCTCGCCGTTCCTGTTGAGAGGGCCTCCACTTGAGATGCGACGGGAACGCCGGGAACTCTTTCCCGACGAAGCAGGGAAAGGATCCCTCATCTCGAGCTACGAGGCGGAAACGGGGCTCCTCTGGATGTGGGCGGGACCCTCGTGATTCCTCTCGAGTGGAGACGGCTAGGTCGGGGAACTTCTTGATTTGCACCAAGGGTGTGAAGGACCCTTTCGAAGTTCCAGAGGTGAGGTGTCATCAGCCTCGAGACGCCTCAGCGGAAATGGGCCTCATCTCGCCTGGAGGGGAGAACCTCCTGGATTTTCTCGAGTTGCGGCAGGTCTTCTCGAGTTACGACGGGGACCTCAGGGACCCGCTCTGGTGGCCTCAGGAAAGGCCAGTCCCCATGCGAGTTGCTAGGGGACCTCTCGGGATTCCTCTCCCGTCCATGCCGGGGCCTCAGTCCTTGTGTGGAGTCGGGGCCGGAACCTGAGGATTCCTCTCCAGTGTTGCCATGGATCTTGGGGTGCTTCTGAGTCTCCCCAGGGGAGTCAGGCCTCGTCTCGAGTGGGGGCATGCACGTGCGCTTTCCTCCCGAGCTGCAGCAGTAGTGTCACGCTTCCTGTCACGTGGATCAAGGGATCTGTGGCTTTCCCTCGAGGCTGTCCCTCGAGGCTTTCCCACGAGGCTTTCCCACAGGGCTGTGCCACGTGCCACCTTGGTGTGAGTCGATCCTCGGCGTGAAAGACGAGCCGGTGAAGGGAAAAGAGGTTCCTCTGGAATGGACTGAGACATCTGGGGGACTCTTGGAATGGTGGCACGACCCTGGAGTTCCTCTCGCCGTTCCTGTTGAGAGGGCCTCCTCTTGAGATGCGACGGGAACGCCGGGAACTCTTTCCCGATGAAGCAGGGAAAGGATCCCTCATCTCGGGCTACGAGGCGGAAACGGGGCTCCTCTGGATGTGGGCGGGACCCTCGTGATTCCTCTCGAGTGGAGACGGCTATGTCGGGGAACTTCTTGATTTGCACCAAGGGTGTGAAGGACCCTTTTGAAGTTCCAGAGGTGAGGTGTGATCAGCCTCGAGACGCCTCAGCGGAAATGGGCCTCCTCTCGCCTGGAGGGGAGAACCTCCTGGATTTTCTCGAGTTGCGGCAGGTCTTCTCGAGTTACGACGGGGACCTCAGGGACCCGCTCTGGTGGCCTCAGGAAAGGCCAGTCCCCATGCGAGTTGCTAGGGGACCTCTCGGGATTCCTCTCCCGTCCATGCCGGGGCCTCAGTCCTTGTGTGGAGTCGGGGCCGGAACCTGAGGATTCCTCTCCAGTGTTGCCATGGATCTTGGGGTGCTTCTGAGTCTCCCCAGGGGAGTCAGGCCTCGTCTCGAGTGGGGGCATGCACGTGCGCTTTCCTCCCGAGCTGCAGCAGTAGTGTCACGCTTCCTGTCACGTGGATCAAGGGATCTGTGGCTTTCCCTCGAGGCTGTCCCTCGAGGCTTTCCCACGAGTCTTTCCCACAGGGCTGTGCCACGTGCCACCTTGGTGTGAGTCGATCCTCGGCGTGAAAGACGAGCCGCTGAAGGGAAAAGAGGTTCCTCTGGAATGGACTGAGACATCTGGGGGACTCTTAGAATGGTGGCACGACCCTGGAGTTCCTCTCGCCGTTCCTGTTGAGAGGGCCTCCTCTTGAGATGCGACGGGAACGCCGGGAACTCTTTCCCGATGAAGCAGGGAAAGGATCCCTCATCTCGGGCTACGAGGCGGAAACGGGGCTCCTCTGGATGTGGGCGGGACCCTCGTGATTCCTCTCGAGTGGAGACGGCTATGTCGGGGAACTTCTTGATTTGCACCAAGGGTGTGAAGGACCCTTTCGAAGTTCCAGAGGTGAGGTGTGATCAGCCTCGAGACGCCTCAGCGGAAATGGGCCTCCTCTCGCCTGGAGGGGAGAACCTCCTGGATTTTCTCGAGTTGCGGCAGGTCTTCTCGAGTTACGACGGGGACCTCAGGGACCCGCTCTGGTGGCCTCAGGAAAGGCCAGTCCCCATGCGAGTTGCTAGGGGACCTCTCGGGATTCCTCTCCCGTCCATGCCGGGGCCTCAGTCCTTGTGTGGAGTCGGGGCCGGAACCTGAGGATTCCTCTCCAGTGTTGCCATGGATCTTGGGGTGCTTCTGAGTCTCCCCAGGGGAGTCAGGCCTCGTCTCGAGTGGGGGCATGCACGTGCGCTTTCCTCCCGAGCTGCAGCAGTAGTGTCACGCTTCCTGTCACGTGGATCAAGGGATCTGTGGCTTTCCCTCGAGGCTGTCCCTCGAGGCTTTCCCACGAGGCTTTCCCACAGGGCTGTGCCACGTGCCACCTTGGTGTGAGTCGGTCCTCGGCGTGAAAGACGAGCCGCTGAAGGGAAAAGAGGTTCCTCTGGAATGGACTGAGACATCTGGGGGACTCTTGGAATGGTGGCACGACCCTGGAGTTCCTCTCGCCGTTCCTGTTGAGAGGGCCTCCTCTTGAGATGCGACGGGAACGCCGGGAACTCTTTCCCGATGAAGCAGGGAAAGGCTCCCTCATCTCGAGCTACGAGGCGGAAACGGGGCTCCTCTGGATGTGGGCGGGACCCTCGTGATTCCTCTCGAGTGGAGACGGCTAGGTCGGGGAACTTCTTGATTTGCACCAAGGGTGTGAAGGACCCTTTCGAAGTTCCAGAGGTGAGGTGTGATCAGCCTCGAGACGCCTCAGCGGAAATGGGCCTCCTCTCGCCTGGAGGGGAGAACCTCCTGGATTTTCTCGAGTTGCGGCAGGTCTTCTCGAGTTACGACGGGGACCTCAGGGACCCGCTCTGGTGGCCTCAGGAAAGGCCAGTCCCCATGCGAGTTGCTAGGGGACCTCTCGGGATTCCTCTCCCGTCCATGCCGGGGCCTCAGTCCTTGTGTGGAGTCGGGGCCGGAACCTGAGGATTCCTCTCCAGTGTTGCCATGGATCTTGGGGTGCTTCTGAGTCTCCCCAGGGGAGTCAGGCCTCGTCTCGAGTGGGGGCATGCACGTGCGCTTTCCTCCCGAGCTGCAGCAGTAGTGTCACGCTTCCTGTCACGTGGATCAAGGGATCTGTGGCTTTCCCTCGAGGCTGTCCCTCGAGGCTTTCCCACGAGGCTTTCCCACAGGGCTGTGCCACGTGCCACCTTGGTGTGAGTCGATCCTCGGCGTGAAAGACGAGCCGGTGAAGGGAAAAGAGGTTCCTCTGGAATGGACTGAGACATCTGGGGGACTCTTGGAATGGTGGCACGACCCTGGAGTTCCTCTCGCCGTTCCTGTTGAGAGGGCCTCCTCTTGAGATGCGACGGGAACGCCGGGAACTCTTTCCCGATGAAGCAGGGAAAGGATCCCTCATCTCGGGCTACGAGGCGGAAACGGGGCTCCTCTGGATGTGGGCGGGACCCTCGTGATTCCTCTCGAGTGGAGACGGCTATGTCGGGGAACTTCTTGATTTGCACCAAGGGTGTGAAGGACCCTTTTGAAGTTCCAGAGGTGAGGTGTGATCAGCCTCGAGACGCCTCAGCGGAAATGGGCCTCCTCTCGCCTGGAGGGGAGAACCTCCTGGATTTTCTCGAGTTGCGGCAGGTCTTCTCGAGTTACGACGGGGACCTCAGGGACCCGCTCTGGTGGCCTCAGGAAAGGCCAGTCCCCATGCGAGTTGCTAGGGGACCTCTCGGGATTCCTCTCCCGTCCATGCCGGGGCCTCAGTCCTTGTGTGGAGTCGGGGCCGGAACCTGAGGATTCCTCTCCAGTGTTGCCATGGATCTTGGGGTGCTTCTGAGTCTCCCCAGGGGAGTCAGGCCTCGTCTCGAGTGGGGGCATGCACGTGCGCTTTCCTCCCGAGCTGCAGCAGTAGTGTCACGCTTCCTGTCACGTGGATCAAGGGATCTGTGGCTTTCCCTCGAGGCTGTCCCTCGAGGCTTTCCCACGAGGCTTTCCCACAGGGCTGTGCCACGTGCCACCTTGGTGTGAGTCGATCCTCGGCGTGAAAGACGAGCCGGTGAAGGGAAAAGAGGTTCCTCTGGAATGGACTGAGACATCTGGGGGACTCTTGGAATGGTGGCACGACCCTGGAGTTCCTCTCGCCGTTCCTGTTGAGAGGGCCTCCTCTTGAGATGCGACGGGAACGCCGGGAACTCTTTCCCGACGAAGCAGGGAAAGGATCCCTCATCTCGAGCTACGAGGCGGAAACGGGGCTCCTCTGGATGTGGGCGGGACCCACGTGATTCGTCTCGAGTGGAGACGGCTAGGTCGGGGAACTTCTTGATTTGCACCAAGGGTGTGAAGGAGCCTTTCGAAGTTCCAGAGGTGAGGTGTGATCAGCCTCGAGACGCCTCAGCGGAAATGGGCCTCATCTCGCCTGGAGGGGAGAACCTCCTGGATTTTCTCGAGTTGCGGCAGGTCTTCTCGAGTTACGACGGGGACCTCAGGGACCCGCTCTGGTGGCCTCAGGAAAGGCCAGTCCCCATGCGAGTTGCTAGGGGACCTCTCGGGATTCCTCTCCCGTCCATGCCGGGGCCTCAGTCCTTGTGTGAAGTCGGGGCCGGAACCTGAGGATTCCTCTCCAGTGTTGCCATGGATCTTGGGGTGCTTCTGAGTCTCCCCAGGGGAGTCAGGCCTCGTCTCGAGTGGGGGCATGCACGTGCACTTTCCTCCCGAGCTGCAGCAGTAGTGTCACACTTCCTGTCACGTGGATCAAGGGATCTGTGGCTCTCCCTCGAGGCTGTCCCTCGAGGCTTTCCCACGAGGCTTTCCCACAGGGCTGTGCCACGTGCCACCTTGGTGTGAGTCGATCCTCGGCGTGAAAGACGAGCCGGTGAAGGGAAAAGAGGTTCGTCTGGAATGGACTGAGACATCTGGGGGACTCTTGGAATGGTGGCACGACCCTGGAGTTCCTCTCGCCGTTCCTGTTGAGAGGGCCTCCTCTTGAGATGCGACGGGAACGCTGGGAACTCTTTCCCGACGAAGCAGGGAAAGGATCCCTCATCTCGAGCTACGAGGCGGAAACGGGGCTCCTCTGGATGTGGGCGGGACCCACGTGATTCCTCTCGAGTGGAGACGGCTAGGTCGGGGACCTTCTTGATTTGCACCAAGGGTGTGAAGGACCCTTTCGAAGTTCCAGAGGTGAGGTGTGATCAGCCTCGAGACGCCTCAGCGGAAATGGGCCTCATCTCGCCTGGAGGGGAGAACCTCCTGGATTTTCTCGAGTTGCGGCAGGTCTTCTCGAGTTACGACGGGGACCTCAGGGACCCGCTCTGGTGGCCTCAGGAAAGGCCAGTCCCCATGCGAGTTGCTAGGGGACCTCTCGGGATTCCTCTCCCGTCCATGCCGGGGCCTCAGTCCTTGTGTGGAGTCGGGGCCGGAACCTGAGGATTCCTCTCCAGTGTTGCCATGGATCTTGGGGTGCTTCTGAGTCTCCCCAGGGGAGTCAGGCCTCGTCTCGAGTGGGGGCATGCACGTGCGCTTTCCTCCCGAGCTGCAGCAGTAGTGTCACGCTTCCTGTCACGTGGATCAAGGGATCTGTGGCTTTCCCTCGAGGCTGTCCCTCGAGGCTTTCCCACGAGGCTTTCCCACAGGGCTGTGCCACGTGCCACCTTGGTGTGAGTCGATCCTCGGCGTGAAAGACGAGCCGGTGAAGGGAAAAGAGGTTCCTCTGGAATGGACTGAGACATCTGGGGGACTCTTGGAATGGTGGCACGACCCTGGAGTTCCTCTCGCCGTTCCTGTTGAGAGGGCCTCCTCTTGAGATGCGACGGGAACGCCGGGAACTCTTTCCCGACGAAGCAGGGAAAGGATCCCTCATCTCGAGCTACGAGGCGGAAACGGGGCTCCTCTGGATGTGGGCGGGACCCACGTGATTCGTCTCGAGTGGAGACGGCTAGGTCGGGGAACTTCTTGATTTGCACCAAGGGTGTGAAGGAGCCTTTCGAAGTTCCAGAGGTGAGGTGTGATCAGCCTCGAGACGCCTCAGCGGAAATGGGCCTCATCTCGCCTGGAGGGGAGAACCTCCTGGATTTTCTCGAGTTGCGGCAGGTCTTCTCGAGTTACGACGGGGACCTCAGGGACCCGCTCTGGTGGCCTCAGGAAAGGCCAGTCCCCATGCGAGTTGCTAGGGGACCTCTCGGGATTCCTCTCCCGTCCATGCCGGGGCCTCAGTCCTTGTGTGAAGTCGGGGCCGGAACCTGAGGATTCCTCTCCAGTGTTGCCATGGATCTTGGGGTGCTTCTGAGTCTCCCCAGGGGAGTCAGGCCTCGTCTCGAGTGGGGGCATGCACGTGCACTTTCCTCCCGAGCTGCAGCAGTAGTGTCACACTTCCTGTCACGTGGATCAAGGGATCTGTGGCTCTCCCTCGAGGCTGTCCCTCGAGGCTTTCCCACGAGGCTTTCCCACAGGGCTGTGCCACGTGCCACCTTGGTGTGAGTCGATCCTCGGCGTGAAAGACGAGCCGGTGAAGGGAAAAGAGGTTCGTCTGGAATGGACTGAGACATCTGGGGGACTCTTGGAATGGTGGCACGACCCTGGAGTTCCTCTCGCCGTTCCTGTTGAGAGGGCCTCCTCTTGAGATGCGACGGGAACGCTGGGAACTCTTTCCCGACGAAGCAGGGAAAGGATCCCTCATCTCGAGCTACGAGGCGGAAACGGGGCTCCTCTGGATGTGGGCGGGACCCACGTGATTCCTCTCGAGTGGAGACGGCTAGGTCGGGGACCTTCTTGATTTGCACCAAGGGTGTGAAGGACCCTTTCGAAGTTCCAGAGGTGAGGTGTGATCAGCCTCGAGACGCCTCAGCGGAAATGGGCCTCATCTCGCCTGGAGGGGAGAACCTCCTGGATTTTCTCGAGTTGCGGCAGGTCTTCTCGAGTTACGACGGGGACCTCAGGGACCCGCTCTGGTGGCCTCAGGAAAGGCCAGTCCCCATGCGAGTTGCTAGGGGACCTCTCGGGATTCCTCTCCCGTCCATGCCGGGGCCTCAGTCCTTGTGTGGAGTCGGGGCCGGAACCTGAGGATTCCTCTCCAGTGTTGCCATGGATCTTGGGGTGCTTCTGAGTCTCCCCAGGGGAGTCAGGCCTCGTCTCGAGTGGGGGCATGCACGTGCGCTTTCCTCCCGAGCTGCAGCAGTAGTGTCACGCTTCCTGTCACGTGGATCAAGGGATCTGTGGCTTTCCCTCGAGGCTGTCCCTCGAGGCTTTCCCACGAGGCTTTCCCACAGGGCTGTGCCACGTGCCACCTTGGTGTGAGTCGATCCTCGGCGTGAAAGACGAGCCGGTGAAGGGAAAAGAGGTTCCTCTGGAATGGACTGAGACATCTGGGGGACTCTTGGAATGGTGGCACGACCCTGGAGTTCCTCTCGCCGTTCCTGTTGAGAGGGCCTCCTCTTGAGATGCGACGGGAACGCCGGGAACTCTTTCCCGATGAAGCAGGGAAAGGATCCCTCATCTCGGGCTACGAGGCGGAAACGGGGCTCCTCTGGATGTGGGCGGGACCCTCGTGATTCCTCTCGAGTGGAGACGGCTATGTCGGGGAACTTCTTGATTTGCACCAAGGGTGTGAAGGACCCTTTTGAAGTTCCAGAGGTGAGGTGTGATCAGCCTCGAGACGCCTCAGCGGAAATGGGCCTCCTCTCGCCTGGAGGGGAGAACCTCCTGGATTTTCTCGAGTTGCGGCAGGTCTTCTCGAGTTACGACGGGGACCTCAGGGACCCGCTCTGGTGGCCTCAGGAAAGGCCAGTCCCCATGCGAGTTGCTAGGGGACCTCTCGGGATTCCTCTCCCGTCCATGCCGGGGCCTCAGTCCTTGTGTGGAGTCGGGGCCGGAACCTGAGGATTCCTCTCCAGTGTTGCCATGGATCTTGGGGTGCTTCTGAGTCTCCCCAGGGGAGTCAGGCCTCGTCTCGAGTGGGGGCATGCACGTGCGCTTTCCTCCCGAGCTGCAGCAGTAGTGTCACGCTTCCTGTCACGTGGATCAAGGGATCTGTGGCTTTCCCTCGAGGCTGTCCCTCGAGGCTTTCCCACGAGTCTTTCCCACAGGGCTGTGCCACGTGCCACCTTGGTGTGAGTCGATCCTCGGCGTGAAAGACGAGCCGCTGAAGGGAAAAGAGGTTCCTCTGGAATGGACTGAGACATCTGGGGGACTCTTAGAATGGTGGCACGACCCTGGAGTTCCTCTCGCCGTTCCTGTTGAGAGGGCCTCCTCTTGAGATGCGACGGGAACGCCGGGAACTCTTTCCCGATGAAGCAGGGAAAGGATCCCTCATCTCGGGCTACGAGGCGGAAACGGGGCTCCTCTGGATGTGGGCGGGACCCTCGTGATTCCTCTCGAGTGGAGACGGCTATGTCGGGGAACTTCTTGATTTGCACCAAGGGTGTGAAGGACCCTTTCGAAGTTCCAGAGGTGAGGTGTGATCAGCCTCGAGACGCCTCAGCGGAAATGGGCCTCCTCTCGCCTGGAGGGGAGAACCTCCTGGATTTTCTCGAGTTGCGGCAGGTCTTCTCGAGTTACGACGGGGACCTCAGGGACCCGCTCTGGTGGCCTCAGGAAAGGCCAGTCCCCATGCGAGTTGCTAGGGGACCTCTCGGGATTCCTCTCCCGTCCATGCCGGGGCCTCAGTCCTTGTGTGGAGTCGGGGCCGGAACCTGAGGATTCCTCTCCAGTGTTGCCATGGATCTTGGGGTGCTTCTGAGTCTCCCCAGGGGAGTCAGGCCTCGTCTCGAGTGGGGGCATGCACGTGCGCTTTCCTCCCGAGCTGCAGCAGTAGTGTCACGCTTCCTGTCACGTGGATCAAGGGATCTGTGGCTTTCCCTCGAGGCTGTCCCTCGAGGCTTTCCCACGAGGCTTTCCCACAGGGCTGTGCCACGTGCCACCTTGGTGTGAGTCGGTCCTCGGCGTGAAAGACGAGCCGCTGAAGGGAAAAGAGGTTCCTCTGGAATGGACTGAGACATCTGGGGGACTCTTGGAATGGTGGCACGACCCTGGAGTTCCTCTCGCCGTTCCTGTTGAGAGGGCCTCCTCTTGAGATGCGACGGGAACGCCGGGAACTCTTTCCCGATGAAGCAGGGAAAGGCTCCCTCATCTCGAGCTACGAGGCGGAAACGGGGCTCCTCTGGATGTGGGCGGGACCCTCGTGATTCCTCTCGAGTGGAGACGGCTAGGTCGGGGAACTTCTTGATTTGCACCAAGGGTGTGAAGGACCCTTTCGAAGTTCCAGAGGTGAGGTGTGATCAGCCTCGAGACGCCTCAGCGGAAATGGGCCTCCTCTCGCCTGGAGGGGAGAACCTCCTGGATTTTCTCGAGTTGCGGCAGGTCTTCTCGAGTTACGACGGGGACCTCAGGGACCCGCTCTGGTGGCCTCAGGAAAGGCCAGTCCCCATGCGAGTTGCTAGGGGACCTCTCGGGATTCCTCTCCCGTCCATGCCGGGGCCTCAGTCCTTGTGTGGAGTCGGGGCCGGAACCTGAGGATTCCTCTCCAGTGTTGCCATGGATCTTGGGGTGCTTCTGAGTCTCCCCAGGGGAGTCAGGCCTCGTCTCGAGTGGGGGCATGCACGTGCGCTTTCCTCCCGAGCTGCAGCAGTAGTGTCACGCTTCCTGTCACGTGGATCAAGGGATCTGTGGCTTTCCCTCGAGGCTGTCCCTCGAGGCTTTCCCACGAGGCTTTCCCACAGGGCTGTGCCACGTGCCACCTTGGTGTGAGTCGATCCTCGGCGTGAAAGACGAGCCGGTGAAGGGAAAAGAGGTTCCTCTGGAATGGACTGAGACATCTGGGGGACTCTTGGAATGGTGGCACGACCCTGGAGTTCCTCTCGCCGTTCCTGTTGAGAGGGCCTCCTCTTGAGATGCGACGGGAACGCCGGGAACTCTTTCCCGATGAAGCAGGGAAAGGATCCCTCATCTCGGGCTACGAGGCGGAAACGGGGCTCCTCTGGATGTGGGCGGGACCCTCGTGATTCCTCTCGAGTGGAGACGGCTATGTCGGGGAACTTCTTGATTTGCACCAAGGGTGTGAAGGACCCTTTTGAAGTTCCAGAGGTGAGGTGTGATCAGCCTCGAGACGCCTCAGCGGAAATGGGCCTCCTCTCGCCTGGAGGGGAGAACCTCCTGGATTTTCTCGAGTTGCGGCAGGTCTTCTCGAGTTACGACGGGGACCTCAGGGACCCGCTCTGGTGGCCTCAGGAAAGGCCAGTCCCCATGCGAGTTGCTAGGGGACCTCTCGGGATTCCTCTCCCGTCCATGCCGGGGCCTCAGTCCTTGTGTGGAGTCGGGGCCGGAACCTGAGGATTCCTCTCCAGTGTTGCCATGGATCTTGGGGTGCTTCTGAGTCTCCCCAGGGGAGTCAGGCCTCGTCTCGAGTGGGGGCATGCACGTGCGCTTTCCTCCCGAGCTGCAGCAGTAGTGTCACGCTTCCTGTCACGTGGATCAAGGGATCTGTGGCTTTCCCTCGAGGCTGTCCCTCGAGGCTTTCCCACGAGGCTTTCCCACAGGGCTGTGCCACGTGCCACCTTGGTGTGAGTCGATCCTCGGCGTGAAAGACGAGCCGGTGAAGGGAAAAGAGGTTCCTCTGGAATGGACTGAGACATCTGGGGGACTCTTGGAATGGTGGCACGACCCTGGAGTTCCTCTCGCCGTTCCTGTTGAGAGGGCCTCCTCTTGAGATGCGACGGGAACGCCGGGAACTCTTTCCCGACGAAGCAGGGAAAGGATCCCTCATCTCGAGCTACGAGGCGGAAACGGGGCTCCTCTGGATGTGGGCGGGACCCACGTGATTCGTCTCGAGTGGAGACGGCTAGGTCGGGGAACTTCTTGATTTGCACCAAGGGTGTGAAGGAGCCTTTCGAAGTTCCAGAGGTGAGGTGTGATCAGCCTCGAGACGCCTCAGCGGAAATGGGCCTCATCTCGCCTGGAGGGGAGAACCTCCTGGATTTTCTCGAGTTGCGGCAGGTCTTCTCGAGTTACGACGGGGACCTCAGGGACCCGCTCTGGTGGCCTCAGGAAAGGCCAGTCCCCATGCGAGTTGCTAGGGGACCTCTCGGGATTCCTCTCCCGTCCATGCCGGGGCCTCAGTCCTTGTGTGAAGTCGGGGCCGGAACCTGAGGATTCCTCTCCAGTGTTGCCATGGATCTTGGGGTGCTTCTGAGTCTCCCCAGGGGAGTCAGGCCTCGTCTCGAGTGGGGGCATGCACGTGCACTTTCCTCCCGAGCTGCAGCAGTAGTGTCACACTTCCTGTCACGTGGATCAAGGGATCTGTGGCTCTCCCTCGAGGCTGTCCCTCGAGGCTTTCCCACGAGGCTTTCCCACAGGGCTGTGCCACGTGCCACCTTGGTGTGAGTCGATCCTCGGCGTGAAAGACGAGCCGGTGAAGGGAAAAGAGGTTCGTCTGGAATGGACTGAGACATCTGGGGGACTCTTGGAATGGTGGCACGACCCTGGAGTTCCTCTCGCCGTTCCTGTTGAGAGGGCCTCCTCTTGAGATGCGACGGGAACGCTGGGAACTCTTTCCCGACGAAGCAGGGAAAGGATCCCTCATCTCGAGCTACGAGGCGGAAACGGGGCTCCTCTGGATGTGGGCGGGACCCACGTGATTCCTCTCGAGTGGAGACGGCTAGGTCGGGGACCTTCTTGATTTGCACCAAGGGTGTGAAGGACCCTTTCGAAGTTCCAGAGGTGAGGTGTGATCAGCCTCGAGACGCCTCAGCGGAAATGGGCCTCATCTCGCCTGGAGGGGAGAACCTCCTGGATTTTCTCGAGTTGCGGCAGGTCTTCTCGAGTTACGACGGGGACCTCAGGGACCCGCTCTGGTGGCCTCAGGAAAGGCCAGTCCCCATGCGAGTTGCTAGGGGACCTCTCGGGATTCCTCTCCCGTCCATGCCGGGGCCTCAGTCCTTGTGTGGAGTCGGGGCCGGAACCTGAGGATTCCTCTCCAGTGTTGCCATGGATCTTGGGGTGCTTCTGAGTCTCCCCAGGGGAGTCAGGCCTCGTCTCGAGTGGGGGCATGCACGTGCGCTTTCCTCCCGAGCTGCAGCAGTAGTGTCACGCTTCCTGTCACGTGGATCAAGGGATCTGTGGCTTTCCCTCGAGGCTGTCCCTCGAGGCTTTCCCACGAGGCTTTCCCACAGGGCTGTGCCACGTGCCACCTTGGTGTGAGTCGATCCTCGGCGTGAAAGACGAGCCGGTGAAGGGAAAAGAGGTTCCTCTGGAATGGACTGAGACATCTGGGGGACTCTTGGAATGGTGGCACGACCCTGGAGTTCCTCTCGCCGTTCCTGTTGAGAGGGCCTCCTCTTGAGATGCGACGGGAACGCCGGGAACTCTTTCCCGACGAAGCAGGGAAAGGATCCCTCATCTCGAGCTACGAGGCGGAAACGGGGCTCCTCTGGATGTGGGCGGGACCCACGTGATTCGTCTCGAGTGGAGACGGCTAGGTCGGGGAACTTCTTGATTTGCACCAAGGGTGTGAAGGAGCCTTTCGAAGTTCCAGAGGTGAGGTGTGATCAGCCTCGAGACGCCTCAGCGGAAATGGGCCTCATCTCGCCTGGAGGGGAGAACCTCCTGGATTTTCTCGAGTTGCGGCAGGTCTTCTCGAGTTACGACGGGGACCTCAGGGACCCGCTCTGGTGGCCTCAGGAAAGGCCAGTCCCCATGCGAGTTGCTAGGGGACCTCTCGGGATTCCTCTCCCGTCCATGCCGGGGCCTCAGTCCTTGTGTGAAGTCGGGGCCGGAACCTGAGGATTCCTCTCCAGTGTTGCCATGGATCTTGGGGTGCTTCTGAGTCTCCCCAGGGGAGTCAGGCCTCGTCTCGAGTGGGGGCATGCACGTGCACTTTCCTCCCGAGCTGCAGCAGTAGTGTCACACTTCCTGTCACGTGGATCAAGGGATCTGTGGCTCTCCCTCGAGGCTGTCCCTCGAGGCTTTCCCACGAGGCTTTCCCACAGGGCTGTGCCACGTGCCACCTTGGTGTGAGTCGATCCTCGGCGTGAAAGACGAGCCGGTGAAGGGAAAAGAGGTTCGTCTGGAATGGACTGAGACATCTGGGGGACTCTTGGAATGGTGGCACGACCCTGGAGTTCCTCTCGCCGTTCCTGTTGAGAGGGCCTCCTCTTGAGATGCGACGGGAACGCTGGGAACTCTTTCCCGACGAAGCAGGGAAAGGATCCCTCATCTCGAGCTACGAGGCGGAAACGGGGCTCCTCTGGATGTGGGCGGGACCCACGTGATTCCTCTCGAGTGGAGACGGCTAGGTCGGGGACCTTCTTGATTTGCACCAAGGGTGTGAAGGACCCTTTCGAAGTTCCAGAGGTGAGGTGTGATCAGCCTCGAGACGCCTCAGCGGAAATGGGCCTCATCTCGCCTGGAGGGGAGAACCTCCTGGATTTTCTCGAGTTGCGGCAGGTCTTCTCGAGTTACGACGGGGACCTCAGGGACCCGCTCTGGTGGCCTCAGGAAAGGCCAGTCCCCATGCGAGTTGCTAGGGGACCTCTCGGGATTCCTCTCCCGTCCATGCCGGGGCCTCAGTCCTTGTGTGGAGTCGGGGCCGGAACCTGAGGATTCCTCTCCAGTGTTGCCATGGATCTTGGGGTGCTTCTGAGTCTCCCCAGGGGAGTCAGGCCTCGTCTCGAGTGGGGGCATGCACGTGCGCTTTCCTCCCGAGCTGCAGCAGTAGTGTCACGCTTCCTGTCACGTGGATCAAGGGATCTGTGGCTTTCCCTCGAGGCTGTCCCTCGAGGCTTTCCCACGAGGCTTTCCCACAGGGCTGTGCCACGTGCCACCTTGGTGTGAGTCGATCCTCGGCGTGAAAGACGAGCCGGTGAAGGGAAAAGAGGTTCCTCTGGAATGGACTGAGACATCTGGGGGACTCTTGGAATGGTGGCACGACCCTGGAGTTCCTCTCGCCGTTCCTGTTGAGAGGGCCTCCTCTTGAGATGCGACGGGAACGCCGGGAACTCTTTCCCGATGAAGCAGGGAAAGGATCCCTCATCTCGGGCTACGAGGCGGAAACGGGGCTCCTCTGGATGTGGGCGGGACCCTCGTGATTCCTCTCGAGTGGAGACGGCTATGTCGGGGAACTTCTTGATTTGCACCAAGGGTGTGAAGGACCCTTTCGAAGTTCCAGAGGTGAGGTGTGATCAGCCTCGAGACGCCTCAGCGGAAATGGGCCTCCTCTCGCCTGGAGGGGAGAACCTCCTGGATTTTCTCGAGTTGCGGCAGGTCTTCTCGAGTTACGACGGGGACCTCAGGGACCCGCTCTGGTGGCCTCAGGAAAGGCCAGTCCCCATGAGAGTTGCTAGGGGACCTCTCGGGATTCCTCTCCCGTCCATGCCGGGGCCTCAGTCCTTGTGTGGAGTCGGGGCCGGAACCTGAGGATTCCTCTCCAGTGTTGCCATGGATCTTGGGGTGCTTCTGAGTCTCCCCAGGGGAGTCAGGCCTCGTCTCGAGTGGGGGCATGCACGTGCGCTTTCCTCCCGAGCTGCAGCAGTAGTGTCAGGCTTCCTGTCACGTGGATCAAGGGATCTGTGGCTTTCCCTCGAGGCTGTCCCTCGAGGCTTTCCCACGAGGCTTTCCCACAGGGCTGTGCCACGTGCCACCTTGGTGTGAGTCGATCCTCGGCGTGAAAGACGAGCCGCTGAAGGGAAAAGAGGTTCCTCTGGAATGGACTGAGACATCTGGGGGACTCTTGGAATGGTGGCACGACCCTGGAGTTCCTCTCGCCGTTCCTGTTGAGAGGGCCTCCTCTTGAGATGCGACGGGAACGCCGGGAACTCTTTCCCGACGAAGCAGGGAAAGGCTCCCTCATCTCGAGCTACGAGGCGGAAACGGGGCTCCTCTGGATGTGGGCGGGACCCTCGTGATTCCTCTCGAGTGGAGACGGCCAGGTCGGGGAACTTCTTGATTTGCACCAAGGGTGTGAAGGACCCTTTCGAAGTTCCAGAGGTGAGGTGTGATCAGCCTCGAGACGCCTCAGCGGAAATGGGCCTCATCTCGCCTGGAGGGGAGAACCTCCTGGATTTTCTCGAGTTGCGGCAGGTCTTCTCGAGTTACGACGGGGACCTCAGGGACCCGCTCTGGTGGCCTCAGGAAAGGCCAGTCCCCATGCGAGTTGCTAGGGGACCTCTCGGGATTCCTCTCCCGTCCATGCCGGGGCCTCAGTCCTTGTGTGGAGTCGGGGCCGGAACCTGAGGATTCCTCTCCAGTGTTGCCATGGATCTTGGGGTGCTTCTGAGTCTCCCCAGGGGAGTCAGGCCTCGTCTCGAGTGGGGGCATGCACGTGCGCTTTCCTCCCGAGCTGCAGCAGTAGTGTCACGCTTCCTGTCACGTGGATCAAGGGATCTGTGGCTTTCCCTCGAGGCTGTCCCTCGAGGCTTTCCCACGAGGCTTTCCCACAGGGCTGTGCCACGTGCCACCTTGGTGTGAGTCGATCCTCGGCGTGAAAGACGAGCCGGTGAAGGGAAAAGAGGTTCCTCTGGAATGGACTGAGACATCTGGGGGACTCTTGGAATGGTGGCACGACCCTGGAGTTCCTCTCGCCGTTCCTGTTGAGAGGGCCTCCTCTTGAGATGCGACGGGAACGCCGGGAACTCTTTCCCGACGAAGCAGGGAAAGGATCCCTCATCTCGAGCTACGAGGCGGAAACGGGGCTCCTCTGGATGTGGGCGGGACCCTCGTGATTCCTCTCGAGTGGAGACGGCTAGGTCGGGGAACTTCTTGATTGGCACCAAGGGTGTGAAGGACCCTTTCGAAGTTCCAGAGGTGAGGTGTGATCAGCCTCGAGACGCCTCAGCGGAAATGGGCCTCATCTCGCCTGGAGGGGAGAACCTCCTGGATTTTCTCGAGTTGCGGCAGGTCTTCTCGAGTTACGACGGGGACCTCAGGGACCCGCTCTGGTGGCCTCAGGAAAGGCCAGTCCCCATGCGAGTTGCTAGGGGACCTCTCGGGATTTCTCTCCCATCCATGCCGGGGCCTCAGTCCTTGTGTGGAGTCGGGGCCGGAACCTGAGGATTCCTCTCCAGTGTTGCCATGGATCTTGGGGTGCTTCTGAGTCTCCCCAGGGGAGTCAGGCCTCGTCTCGAGTGGGGGCATGCACGTGCGCTTTCCTCCCGCGCTGCAGCAGTAGTGTCACGCTTCCTGTCACGTGGATCAAGGGATCTGTGGCTTTCCCTCGAGGCTGTCCCTCGAGGCTTTCCCACGAGGCTTTCCCACAGGGCTGTGCCACGTGCCACCTTGGTGTGAGTCGATCCTCGGCGTGAAAGACGAACCGGTGAAGGGAAAAGAGGTTCGTCTGGAATGGACTGAGACATCTGGGGCACTCTTGGAATGGTGGCACGACCCTGGAGTTCCTCTCGCCGTTCCTGTTGAGAGGGCCTCCTCTTGAGATGCGACGGGAAGGCCGGGAACTCTTTCCCGACGAAGCAGGGAAAGGATCCCTCATCTCGAGCTACGAGGCGGAAACGGGGCTCCTCTGGATGTGGGCGGGACCCTCGTGATTCCTCTCGAGTGGAGACGGCCAGGTCGGGGAACTTCTTGATTGGCACCAAGGGTGTGAAGGACCCTTTCGAAGTTCCAGAGGTGAGGTGTGATCAGCCTCGAGACGCCTCAGCGGAAATGGGCCTCATCTCGCCTGGAGGGGAGAACCTCCTGGATTTTCTCGAGTTGCGGCAGGTCTTCTCGAGTTACGACGGGGACCTCAGGGACCCGCTCTGGTGGCCTCAGGAAAGGCCAGTCCCCATGCGAGTTGCTAGGGGACCTCTCGGGATTCCTCTCCCGTCCATGCCGGGGCCTCAGTCCTTGTGTGGAGTCGGGGCCGGAACCTGAGGATTCCTCTCCAGTGTTGCAATGGATCTTGGGGTGCTTCTGAGTCTCCCCAGGGGAGTCAGGCCTCGTCTCGAGTGGGGGCATGCACGTGCACTTTCCTCCCGAGCTGCAGCAGTAGTGTCACGCTTCCTGTCACGTGGATCAAGGGATCTGTGGCTTTCCCTCGAGGCTGTCCCTCGAGGCTTTCCCACGAGGCTTTCCCACAGGGCTGTGCCACGTGCCACCTTGGTGTGAGTCGATCCTCGGCGGGAAAGACGAACCGGTGAAGGGAAAAGAGGTTCCTCTGGAATGGACTGAGACATCTGGGGGACTCTTGGAATGGTGGCACGACCCTGGAGTTCCTCTCGCCGTTCCTGTTGAGAGGGCCTCCTCTTGAGATGCGACGGGAATGCCGGGAACTCTTTCCCGACGAAGCAGGGAAAGGATCCCTCATCTCGAGCTACGAGGCGGAAACGGGGCTCCTCTGGATGTGGGCGGGACCCACGTGATTCCTCTCGAGTGGAGACGGGTATGTCGGGGAACTTCTTGATTGGCACCAAGGGTGTGAAGGACCCTTTCGAAGTTCCAGAGGTGAGGTGTGATCAGCCTCGAGACGCCTCAGCGGAAATGGGCCTCATCTCGCCTGGAGGGGAGAACCTCCTGGATTTTCTCGAGTTGCGGCAGGTCTTCTCGAGTTACGACGGGGACCTCAGGGACCCGCTCTGGTGGCCTCAGGAAAGGCCAGTCCCCATGCGAGTTGCTAGGGGACCTCTCGGGATTCCTCTCCCGTCCATGCCGGGGCCTCAGTCCTTGTGTGGAGTCGGGGCCGGAACCTGAGGATTCCTCTCCAGTGTTGCAATGGATCTTGGGGTGCTTCTGAGTCTCCCCAGGGGAGTCAGGCCTCGTCTCGAGTGGGGGCATGCACGTGCGCTTTCCTCCCGAGCTGCAGCAGTAGTGTCACGCTTCCTGTCACGTGGATCAAGGGATCTGTGGCTTTCCCTCGAGGCTCTCCCTCGAGGCTTTCCCACGAGGCTTTCCCACAGGGCTGTGCCACGTGCCACCTTGGTGTGAGTCGATCCTCGGCGTGAAAGACGAGCCGGTGAAGGAAAAAGAAGTTCGTCTGGAATGGACTGAGACATCTGGGGGACTCTTGGAATGGTGGCACGACCCTGGAGTTCCTCTCGCCGGTCCTGTTGAGAGGGCCTCCTCTTGAGATGCGACGGGAAGGCCGGGAACTCTTTCCCGACGAAGCAGGGAAAGGATCCCTCATCTCGAGCTACGAGGCGGAAACGGGGCTCCTCTGGATGTGGGCGGGACCCTCGTGATTCCTCTCGAGTGGAGACGGCTAGGTCGGGGAACTTCTTGATTTGCACCAAGGGTGTGAAGGACCCTTTCGAAGTTCCAGAGGTGAGGTTTGATCAGCCTCGAGACGCCTCAGCGGAAATGGGCCTCATCTCGCCTGGAGGGGAGAACCTCCTGGATTTTCTCGAGTTGCGGCAGGTCTTCTCGAGTTACGACGGGGACCTCAGGGACCCGCTCTGGTGGCCTCAGGAAAGGCCAGTCCCCATGCGAGTTGCTAGGGGACCTCTCGGGATTCCTCTCCCGTCCATGCCGGGGCCTCAGTCCTTGTGTGGAGTCGGGGCCGGAACCTGAGGATTCCTCTCCAGTGTTGCCATGGATCTTGGGGTGCTTCTGAGTCTCCCCAGGGGAGTGAGGCCTCGTCTCGAGTGGGGGCATGCACGTGCGCTTTCCTCCCGAGCTGCAGCAGTAGTGTCACGCTTCCTGTCACGTGGATCAAGGGATCTGTGGCTTTCCCTCGAGGCTGTCCCTCGAGGCTTTCCCACGAGGCTTTCCCACAGGGCTGTGCCACGTGCCACCTTGGTGTGAGTCGATCCTCGGCGTGAAAGACGAGCCGGTGAAGGGAAAAGAGGTTCCTCTGGAATGGACTGAGACACCTGGGGGACTCTTGGAATGGTGGCACGACCCTGGAGTTCCTCTCGCCGTTCCTGTTGAGAGGGCCTCCTCTTGAGATGCGACGGGAAGGCCGGGAACTCTTTCCCGACGAAGCAGGGAAAGGATCCCTCATCTCGAGCTACGAGGCGGAAACGGGTCTCCTCTGGATGTGGGCGGGACCCACGTGATTCCTCTCGAGTGGAGACGGCTAGTTCGAGGAACTTCTTGATTTGCACCAAGGGTGTGAAGGACCCTTTCGAAGTTCCAGAGGTGAGGTGTGATCAGCCTCGAGACGCCTCAGCGGAAATGGGCCTCATCTCGCATGGAGGGGAGAACCTCCTGGAGTTTGTCGAGTTGCGGCAGGTCTTCTCGAGTTACGACGGGGACCTCAGGGACCCGCTCTGGTGGCCTCAGGAAAGGCCAGTCCCCATGCGAGTTGCTAGGGGACCTCTCGGGATTCCTCTCCCGTCCATGCCGGGGCCTCAGTCCTTGTGTGGAGTCGGGGCCGGAACATGAGAATTCCTCTCCAGTGTTGCCATGGATCTTGGGGTGCTTCTGAGTCTCCCCAGGGGAGTCAGGCCTCGTCTCGAGTGGGGGCATGCACGTGCGCTTTCCTCCCGAGCTGCAGCAGTAGTGTCACGCTTCCTGTCACGTGGATCAAGGGATCTGTGGCTTTCCCTCGAGGCTGTCCCTCGAGGCTTTCCCACGAGGCTTTCCCACAGGGCTGTGCCACGTGCCACCTTGGTGTGAGTCGATCCTCGGCGTGAAAGACGAGCCGGTGAAGGGAAAAGAGGTTCCTCTGGAATGGACTGAGACATCTGGGGGACTCTTGGAATGGTGGCACGACCCTGGAGTTCCTCTCGCCGTTCCTGTTGAGAGGGCCTCCTCTTGAGATGCGACGGGAACGCCGGGAACTCTTTCCCGACGAAGCAGGGAAAGGATCCCTCATCTCGAGCTACGAGGCGGAAACGGGGCTCCTCTGGATGTGGGCGGGCCCTCGTGATTCCTCTCGAGTGGAGACGGCTAGGTCGGGGAACTTCTTGATTTGCACCAAGGGTGTGAAGGACCCTTTCGAAGTTCCAGAGGTGAGGTGTGATCAGCCTCGAGACGCCTCAGCGGAAATGGGCCTCATCTCGCCTGGAGGGGAGAACCTCCTGGATTTTCTCGAGTTGCGGCAGGTCTTCTCGAGTTACGACGGGGACCTCAGGGACCCGCTCTGGTGGCCTCAGGAAAGGCCAGTCCCCATGCGAGTTGCTAGGGGACCTCTCGGGATTCCTCTCCCGTCCATGCCGGGGCCTCAGTCCTTGTGTGGAGTCGGGGCCGGAACCTGAGGATTCCTCTCCAGTGTTGCCATGGATCTTGGGGTGCTTCTGAGTCTCCCCAGGTGAGTGAGGCCTCGTCTCGAGTGGGGGCATGCACGTGCGCTTTCCTCCCGAGCTGCAGCAGTAGTGTCACGCTTCCTGTCACGTGGATCAAGGGATCTGTGGCTTTCCCTCGAGGCTGTCCCTCGAGGCTTTCCCACGAGGCTTTCCCACAGGGCTGTGCCACGTGCCACCTTGGTGTGAGTCGATCCTCGGCGTGAAAGACGAGCCGGTGAAGGGAAAAGAGGTTCCTCTGGAATGGACTGAGACATCTGGGGGACTCTTGGAATGGTGGCACGACCCTGGAGTTCCTCTCGCCGTTCCTGTTGAGAGGGCCTCCTCTTGAGATGCGACGGGAACGCCGGGAACTCTTTCCCGACGAAGCAGGGAAAGGATCCCTCATCTCGAGCTACGAGGCGGAAACGGGGCTCCTCTGGATGTGGGCGGGCCCTCGTGATTCCTCTCGAGTGGAGACGGCTAGGTCGGGGAACTTCTTGATTTGCACCATGGGTGTGAAGGACCCTTTCGAAGTTCCAGAGGTGAGGTGTGATCAGCCTCGAGACGCCTCAGCGGAAATGGGCCTCATCTCGCCTGGAGGGGAGAACCTCCTGGATTTTCTCGAGTTGCGGCAGGTCTTCTCGAGTTACGACGGGGACCTCAGGGACCCGCTCTGGTGGCCTCAGGAAAGGCCAGTCCCCATGCGAGTTGCTAGGGGACCTCTCGGGATTCCTCTCCCGTCCATGCCGGGGCCTCAGTCCTTGTGTGGAGTCGGGGCCGGAACCTGAGGATTCCTCTCCAGTGTTGCCATGGATCTTGGGGTGCTTTTGAGTCTCCCCAGGGGAGTCAGGCCTCGTCTCGAGTGGGGGCATGCACGTGCGCTTTCCTCCCGAGCTGCAGCAGTAGTGTCACGCTTCCTGTCACGTGGATCTGTGGCTTTCCCTCGAGGCTGTCCCTCGAGGCTTTCCCACGAGGCTTTCCCACAGGGCTGTGCCACGTGCCACCTTGGTGTGAGTCGATCCTCGGCGTGAAAGACGAGCCGGTGAAGGGAAAAGAGGTTCCTCTGGAATGGACTGAGACATCTGGGGGACTCTTGGAATGGTGGCACGACCCTGGAGTTCCTCTCGCCGTTCCTGTTGAGAGGGCCTCCTCTTGAGATGCGACGGGAACGCCGGGAACTCTTTCCCGACGAAGCAGGGAAAGGATCCCTCATCTCGAGCTACGAGGCGGAAACGGGTCTCCTCTGGATGTGGGCGGGACCCACGTGATTCCTCTCGAGTGGAGACGGGTATGTCGGGGAACTTCTTGATTGGCACCAAGGGTGTGAAGGACCCTTTCGAAGTTCCAGAGGTGAGGTGTGATCAGCCTCGAGACGCCTCAGCGGAAATGGGCCTCATCTCGCCTGGAGGGGAGAACCTCCTGGATTTTCTCGAGTTGCGGCAGGTCTTCTCGAGTTACGACGGGGACCTCAGGGACCCGCTCTGGTGGCCTCAGGAAAGGCCAGTCCCCATGCGAGTTGCTAGGGGACCTCTCGGGATTCCTCTCCCGTCCATGCAGGGGCCTCAGTCCTTGTGTGGAGTCGGGGCCGGAACCTGAGGATTCCTCTCCAGTGTTGCCATGGATCTTGGGGTGCTTCTGAGTCTCCCCAGGGGAGTCAGGCCTCGTCTCGAGTGGGGGCATGCACGTGCGTTTTCCTCCCGAGCTGCAGCAGTAGTGTCACGCTTCCTGTCACGTGGATCAAGGGATCTGTGGCTTTCCCTCGAGGCTGTCCCTCGAGGCTTTCCCACGAGGCTTTCCCACAGGGCTGTGCCACGTGCCACCTTGGTGTGAGTCGATCCTCGGCGTGAAAGACGAGCCGGTGAAGGAAAAAGATGTTCGTCTGGAATGGACTGAGACATCTGGGGGACTCTTGGAATGGTGGCACGACCCTAGAGTTCCTCTCGCCGGTCCTGTTGAGAGGGCCTCCTCTTGAGATGCGACGGGAAGGCCGGGAACTCTTTCCCGACGAAGCAGGGAAAGGATCCCTCATCTCGAGCTACGAGGCGGAAACGGGGCTCCTCTGGATGTGGGCGGGACCCTCGTGATTCCTTTCGAGTGGAGACGGCTAGGTCGGGGAACTTCTTGATTTGCACCAAGGGTGTGAAGGACCCTTTCGAAGTTCCAGAGGTGAGGTGTGATCAGCCTCGAGACGCCTCAGCGGAAATGGGCCTCATCTCGCCTGGAGGGGAGAACCTCCTGGATTTTCTCGAGTTGCGGCAGGTCTTCTCGAGTTACGACGGGGACCTCAGGGACCCGCTCTGGTGGCCTCAGGAAAGGCCAGTCCCCATGCGAGTTGCTAGGGGACCTCTCGGGATTCCTCTCCCGTCCATGCCGGGGCCTCAGTCCTTGTGTGGAGTCGGGGCCGGAACCTGAGGATTCCTCTCCAGTGTTGCCATGGATCTTGGGGTGCTTCTGAGTATCCCCAGGGGAGTCAGGCCTCGTCTCGAGTGGGGGCATGCACGTGCGCTTTCCTCCCGAGCTGCACCAGTAGTGTCACGCTTCCTGTCACGTGGATCAAGGGATCTGTGGCTTTCCCTCGAGGCTGTCCCTCGAGGCTTTCCCACGAGGCTTTCCCACAGGGCTGTGCCACGTGCCACCTTGGTGTGAGTCGATCCTCGGCGTGAAAGACGAGCCGGTGAAGGGAAAAGATGTTCGTCTGGAATGGACTGAGACATCTGGGGGACTCTTGGAATGGTGGCACGACCCTGGAGTTCCTCTCGCCGTTCCTGTTGAGAGGGCCTCCTCTTGAGATGCGACGGGAACGCCGGGAACTCTTTCCCGACGAAGCAGGGAAAGGATCCCTCATCTCGAGCTACGAGGCCGAAACGGGGCTCCTCTGGATGTGGGCGGGCCCTCGTGATTCCTCTCGAGTGGAGACGGCTAGGTCGGGGAACTTCTTGATTTGCACCAAGGGTGTGAAGGACCCTTTCGAAGTTCCAGAGGTGAGGTGTGATCAGCCTCGAGACGCCTCAGCGGAAATGGGCCTCATCTCGCCTGGAGGGGAGAACCTCCTGGATTTTCTCGAGTTGCGGCAGGTCTTCTCGAGTTACGACGGGGACCTCAGGGACCCGCTCTGGTGGCCTCAGGAAAGGCCAGTCCCCATGCGAGTTGCTAGGGGACCTCTCGGGATTCCTCTCCCGTCCATGCCGGGGCCTCAGTCCTTGTGTGGAGTCGGGGCCGGAACCTGAGGATTCCTCTCCAGTGTTGCCATGGATCTTGGGGTGCTTCTGAGTCTCCCCAGGGGAGTCAGGCCTCGTCTCGAGTGGGGGCATGCACGTGCGCTTTCCTCCCGAGCTGCAGCAGTAGTGTCACGCTTCCTGTCACGTGGATCAAGGGATCTGTGGCTTTCCCACGAGGCTTTCCCACAGGGCTGTGCCACGTGCCACCTTGGTGTGAGTCGATCCTCGGCGTGAAAGACGAGCCGGTGAAGGGAAAAGAGGTTCCTCTGGAATGGACTGAGACATCTGGGGGACTCTTGGAATGGTGGCACGACCCTGGAGTTCCTCTCGCCGTTCCTGTTGAGAGGGCCTCCTCTTGAGATGCGACGGGAACGCCGGGAACTCTTTCCCGGCGAAGCAGGGAAAGGATCCCTCATCTCGAGCTACGAGGCGGAAACGGGGCTCCTCTGGATGTGGGCGGGCCCTCGTGATTCCTCTCGAGTGGAGACGGCTAGGTCGGGGAACTTCTTGATTTGCACCAAGGGTGTGAAGGACCCTTTCGAAGTTCCAGAGGTGAGGTGTGATCAGCCTCGAGACGCCTCAGCGGAAATGGGCCTCATCTCGCCTGGAGGGGAGAACCTCCTGGATTTTCTCGAGTTGCGGCAGGTCTTCTCGAGTTACGACGGGGACCTCAGGGACCCGCTCTGGTGGCCTCAGGAAAGGCCAGTCCCCATGCGAGTTGCTAGGGGACCTCTCGGGATTCCTCTCCCGTCCATGCCGGGGCCTCAGTCCTTGTGTGGAGTCGGGGCCGGAACCTGAGGATTTCTCTCCAGTGTTGCCATGGATCTTGGGGTGCTTCTGAGTCTCCCCAGGGGAGTCAGGCCTCGTCTCGAGTGGGGGCATGCACGTGCGCTTTCCTCCCGAGCTGCAGCAGTAGTGTCACGCTTCCTGTCACGTGGATCTGTGGCTTTCCCTCGAGGCTGTCCCTCGAGGCTTTCCCACGAGGCTTTCCCACAGGGCTGTGCCACGTGCCACCTTGGTGTGAGTCGATCCTCGGCGTGAAAGACGAGCCGGTGAAGGGAAAAGAGGTTCCTCTGGAATGGACTGAGACATCTGGGGGACTCTTGGAATGGTGGCACGACCCTGGAGTTCCTCTCGCCGTTCCTGTTGAGAGGGCCTCCTCTTAAGATGCGACGGGAAGGCCGGGAACTCTTTCCCGACGAAGCAGGGAAAGGATCCCTCATCTCGAGCTACGAGGCGGAAACGGGGCTCCTCTGGATGTGGGCGGGACCCTCGTGATTCCTCTCGAGTGGAGACGGCTAGGTCGGGGAACTTCTTGATTTGCACCAAGGGTGTGAAGGACCCTTTCGAAGTTCCAGAGGTGAGGTGTGATCAGCCTCGAGACGCCTCAGCGGAAATGGGCCTCATCTCGCCTGGAGGGGAGAACCTCCTGGATTTTCTCGAGTTGCGGCAGGTCTTCTCGAGTTACGACGGGGACCTCAGGGACCCGCTCTGGTGGCCTCAGGAAAGGCCAGTCCCCATGCGAGTTGCTAGGGGACCTCTCGGGATTCCTCTCCCGTCCATGCCGGGGCCTCAGTCCTTGTGTGGAGTCGGGGCCGGAACCTGAGGATTCCTCTCCAGTGTTGCCATGGATCTTGGGGTGCTTCTGAGTCTCCCCAGGGGAGTCAGGCCTCGTCTCGAGTGGGGGCATGCACGTGCGCTTTCCTCCCGAGCTGCAGCAGTAGTGTCACGCTTCCTGTCACGTGGATCAAGGGATCTGTGGCTTTCCCTCGAGGCTGTCCCTCGAGGCTTTCCCACGAGGCTTTCCCACAGGGCTGTGCCACGTGCCACCTTGGTGTGAGTCGATCCTCGGCGTGAAAGACGAGCCGGTGAAGGGAAAAGAGGTTCCTCTGGAATGGACTGAGACATCTGGGGGACTCTTGGAATGGTGGCACGACCCTGGAGTTCCTCTCGCCGTTCCTGTTGAGAGGGCCTCCTCTTGAGATGCGACGGGAACGCCGGGAACTCTTTCCCGACGAAGCAGGGAAAGGATCCCTCATCTCGAGCTACGAGGCGGAAACGGGGCTCCTCTGGATGTGGGCGGGACCCTCGTGATTCCTCTCGAGTGGAGACGGCTAGGTCGGGGAACTTCTTGATTTGCACCAAGGGTGTGAAGGACCCTTTCGAAGTTCCAGAGGTGAGGTGTGATCAGCCTCGAGACGCCTCAGCGGAAATGGGCCTCATCTCGCCTGGAGGGGAGAACCTCCTGGATTTTCTCGAGTTGCGGCAGGTCTTCTCGAGTTACGACGGGGACCTCAGGGACCCGCTCTGGTGGCCTCAGGAAAGGCCAGTCCCCATGCGAGTTGCTAGGGGACCTCTCGGGATTCCTCTCCCGTCCATGCCGGGGCCTCAGTCCTTGTGTGGAGTCGGGGCTGGAACCTGAGGATTCCTCTCCAGTGTTGCCATGGATCTTGGGGTGCTTCTGAGTCTCCCCAGGGGAGTCAGGCCTCGTCTCGAGTGGGGGCATGCACGTGCGCTTTCCTCCCGAGCTGCAGCAGTAGTGTCACGCTTCCTGTCACGTGGATCAAGGGATCTGTGGCTTTCCCTCGAGGCTGTCCCTCGAGGCTTTCCCACGAGGCTTTCCCACAGGGCTGTGCCACGTGCCACCTTGGTGTGAGTCGATCCTCTGCGTGAAAGACGAGCCGGTGAAGGGAAAAGAGGTTCCTCTGGAATGGACTGAGACATCTGGGGGACTCTTGGAATGGTGGCACGACCCTGGAGTTCCTCTCGCCGTTCCTGTTGAGAGGGCCTCCTCTTGAGATGCGACGGGAACGCCGGGAACTCTTTCCCGACGAAGCAGGGAAAGGATCCCTCATCTCGAGCTACGAGGCGGAAACGGGGCTCCTCTGGATGTGGGCGGGACCCTCGTGATTCCTCTCGAGTGGAGACGGCTAGGTCGGGGAACTTCTTGATTTGCACCAAGGGTGTGAAGGACCCTTTCGAAGTTCCAGAGGTGAGGTGTGATCAGCCTCGAGACGCCTCAGCGGAAATGGGCCTCATCTCGCCTGGAGGGGAGAACCTCCTGGATTTTCTCGAGTTGCGGCAGGTCTTCTCGAGTTACGACGGGGACCTCAGGGACCCGCTCTGGTGGCCTCAGGAAAGGCCAGTCCCCATGCGAGTTGCTAGGGGACCTCTCGGGATTCCTCTCCCGTCCATGCCGGGGCCTCAGTCCTTGTGTGGAGTCGGGGCCGGAACCTGAGGATTCCTCTCCAGTGTTGCCGTGGATCTTGGGGTGCTTTTGAGTCTCCCCAGGGGAGTCAGGCCTCGTCTCGAGTGGGGGCATGCACGTGCGCTTTCCTCCCGAGCTGCAGCAGTAGTGTCACGCTTCCTGTCACGTGGATCTGTGGCTTTCCCTCGAGGCTGTCCCTCGAGGCTTTCCCACGAGGCTTTCCCACAGGGCTGTGCCACGTGCCACCTTGGTGTGAGTCGATCCTCGGCGTGAAAGACAAGCCGGTGAAGGGAAAAGAGGTTCCTCTGGAATGGACTGAGACATCTGGGGGACTCTTGGAATGGTGGCACGACCCTGGAGTTCCTCTCGCCGTTCCTGTTGAGAGGGCCTCCTCTTGAGATGCGACGGGAACGCCGGGAACTTTTCCCGACGAAGCAGGGAAAGGATCCCTCATCTCGAGCTACGAGGCGGAAACGGGGCTCCTCTGGATGTGGGCGGGACCCTCGTGATTCCTCTCGAGTGGAGACGGCTAGGTCGGGGAACTTCTTGATTTGCACCAAGGGTGTGAAGGACCCTTTCGAAGTTCCAGAGGTGAGGTGTGATCAGCCTCGAGACGCCTCAGCGGAAATGGGCCTCATCTCGCCTGGAGGGGAGAACCTCCTGGATTTTCTCGAGTTGCGGCAGGTCTTCTCGAGTTACGACGGGGACCTCAGGGACCCGCTCTGGTGGCCTCAGGAAAGGCCAGTCCCCATGCGAGTTGCTAGGGGACCTCTCGGGATTCCTCTCCCGTCCATGCCGGGGCCTCAGTCCTTGTGTGGAGTCGGGGCCGGAACCTGAGGATTCCTCTCCAGTGTTGCCATGGATCTTGGGGTGCTTCTGAGTATCCCCAGGGGAGTCAGGCCTCGTCTCGAGTGGGGGCATGCACGTGCGCTTTCCTCCCGCGCTGCAGCAGTATTGTCACGGTTCCTGTCACGTGGATCAAGGGATCTGTGGCTTTCCCTCGAGGCTGTCCCTCGAGGCTTTCCCACGAGGCTTTCCCACAGGGCTGTGCCACGTGCCACTTTGGTGTCAGTCGATCCTCGGCGTGAAAGACGAGCCGGTGAAGGGAAAAGATGTTCGTCTGGAATGGACTGACACATCTGGGGGACTCTTGGAATGGTGGCACGACCCTGGAGTTCCTCTCGCCGTTCCTGTTGAGAGGGCCTCCTCTTGAGATGCGACGGGAACGCCGGGAACTCTTTCCCGACGAAGCAGGGAAAGGATCCCTCATCTCGAGCTACGAGGCGGAAACGGGGCTCCTCTGGATGTGGGCGGGACCCTCGTGATTCCTCTCGAGTGGAGACGGCTAGGTCGGGGAACTTCTTGATTTGCACCAAGGGTGTGAAGGACCCTTTCGAAGTTCCAGAGGTGAGGTGTGATCAGCCTCGAGACGCCTCAGCGGAAATGGGCCTCATCTCGCCTGGAGGGGAGAACCTCCTGGATTTTCTCGAGTTGTGGCAGGTCTTCTCGAGTTACGACGGGGACCTCAGGGACCCGCTCTGGTGGCCTCAGGAAAGGCCAGTCCCCATGCGAGTTGCTAGGGGACCTCTCGGGATTCCTCTCCCGTCCATGCCGGGGCCTCAGTCCTTGTGTGGAGTCGGGGCCGGAACCTGAGGATTTCTCTCCAGTGTTGCCATGGATCTTGGGGTGCTTCTGAGTCTCCCCAGGGGAGTCAGGCCTCGTCTCGAGTGGGGGCATGCACGTGCGCTTTCCTCCCGAGCTGCAGCAGTAGTGTCACGCTTCCTGTCACGTGGATCAAGGGATCTGTGGCTTTCCCTCGAGGCTGTCCCTCGAGGCTTTCCCACGAGGCTTTCCCACAGGGCTGTGCCACGTGCCACCTTGGTGTGAGTCGATCCTCTGCGTGAAAGACGAGCCGGTGAAGGGAAAAGAGGTTCCTCTGGAATGGACTGAGACATCTGGGGGACTCTTGGAATGGTGGCACGACCCTGGAGTTCCTCTCGCCGTTCCTGTTGAGAGGGCCTCCTCTTGAGATGCGACGGGAACGCCGGGAACTCTTTCCCGACGAAGCAGGGAAAGGATCCCTCATCTCGAGCTACGAGGCGGAAACGGGGCTCCTCTGGATGTGGGCGGGACCCTCGTGATTCCTCTCGAGTGGAGACGGCTAGGTCGGGGAACTTCTTCATTTGCACCAAGGGTGTGAAGGACCCTTTCGAAGTTCCAGAGGTGAGGTGTGATCAGCCTCGAGACGCCTCAGCGGAAATGGGCCTCATCTCGCCTGGAGGGGAGAACCTCCTGGATTTTCTCGAGTTGCGGCAGGTCTTCTCGAGTTACGACGGGGACCTCAGGGACCCGCTCTGGTGGCCTCAGGAAAGGCCAGTCCCCATGCGAGTTGCTAGGGGACCTCTCGGGATTCCTCTCCCGTCCATGCCGGGGCCTCAGTCCTTGTGTGGAGTCGGGGCCGGAACCTGAGGATTCCTCTCCAGTGTTGCCATGGATCTTGGGGTGCTTCTGAGTCTCCCCAGGGGAGTCAGGCCTCGTCTCGAGTGGGGGCATGCACGTGCGCTTTCCTCCCGAGCTGCAGCAGTAGTGTCACGCTTCCTGTCACGTGGATCAAGGGATCTGTGGCTTTCCCTCGAGGCTGTCCCTCGAGGCTTTCCCACGAGGCTTTCCCACAGGGCTGTGCCACGTGCCACCTTGGTGTGAGTCGATCCTCTGCGTGAAAGACGAGCCGGTGAAGGGAAAAGAGGTTCCTCTGGAATGGACTGAGACATCTGGGGGACTCTTGGAATGGTGGCACGACCCTGGAGTTCCTCTCGCCGTTCCTGTTGAGAGGGCCTCCTCTTGAGATGCGACGGGAACGCCGGGAACTCTTTCCCGACGAAGCAGGGAAAGGATCCCTCATCTCGAGCTACGAGGCGGAAACGGGGCTCCTCTGGATGTGGGCGGGACCCTCGTGATTCCTCTCGAGTGGAGACGGCTAGGTCGGGGAACTTCTTGATTTGCACCAAGGGTGTGAAGGACCCTTTCGAAGTTCCAGAGGTGAGGTGTGATCAGCCTCGAGACGCCTCAGCGGAAATGGGCCTCATCTCGCCTGGAGGGGAGAACCTCCTGGATTTTCTCGAGTTGCGGCAGGTCTTCTCGAGTTACGACGGGGACTTCAGGGACCCGCTCTGGTGGCCTCAGGAAAGGCCAGTCCCCATGCGAGTTGCTAGGGGACCTCTCGGGATTCCTCTCCCGTCCATGCCGGGGCCTCAGTCCTTGTGTGGAGTCGGGGCCGGAACCTGAGGATTCCTCTCCAGTGTTGCCATGGATCTTGGGGTGCTTTTGAGTCTCCCCAGGGGAGTCAGGCCTCGTCTCGAGTGGGGGCATGCACGTGCGCTTTCCTCCCGAGCTGCAGCAGTAGTGTCACGCTTCCTGTCACGTGGATCTGTGGCTTTCCCTCGAGGCTGTCCCTCGAGGCTTTCCCACGAGGCTTTCCCACAGGGCTGTGCCACGTGCCACCTTGGTGTGAGTCGATCCTCGGCGTGAAAGACGAGCCGGTGAAGGGAAAAGAGGTTCCTCTGGAATGGACTGAGACATCTGGGGGACTCTTGGAATGGTGGCACGACCCTGGAGTTCCTCTCGCCGTTCCTGTTGAGAGGGCCTCCTCTTGAGATGCGACGGGAACGCCGGGAACTTTTCCCGACGAAGCAGGGAAAGGATCCCTCATCTCGAGCTACGAGGCGGAAACGGGGCTCCTCTGGATGTGGGCGGGACCCTCGTGATTCCTCTCGAGTGGAGACGGCTAGGTCGGGGAACTTCTTGATTTGCACCAAGGGTGTGAAGGACCCTTTCGAAGTTCCAGAGGTGAGGTGTGATCAGCCTCGAGACGCCTCAGCGGAAATGGGCCTCATATCGCCTGGAGGGGAGAACCTCCTGGATTTTCTCGAGTTGCGGCAGGTCTTCTCGAGTTACGACGGGGACCTCAGGGACCCGCTCTGGTGGCCTCAGGAAAGGCCAGTCCCCATGCGAGTTGCTAGGGGACCTCTCGGGATTCCTCTCCCGTCCATGCCGGGGCCTCAGTCCTTGTGTGGAGTCGGGGCCGGAACCTGAGGATTCCTCTCCAGTGTTGCCATGGATCTTGGGGAGCTTCTGAGTCTCCCCAGGGGAGTCAGGCCTCGTCTCGAGTGGGGGCATGCACGTGCGCTTTCCTCCCGAGCTGCAGCAGTAGTGTCACGCTTCCTGTCACGTGGATCAAGGGATCTGTGGCTTTCCCTCGAGGCTGTCCCTCGAGGCTTTCCCACGAGGCTTTCCCACAGGGCTGTGCCACGTGCCACCTTGGTGTGAGTCGATCCTCTGCGTGAAAGACGAGCCGGTGAAGGGAAAAGAGGTTCCTCTGGAATGGACTGAGACATCTGGGGGACTCTTGGAATGGTGGCACGACCCTGGAGTTCCTCTCGCCGTTCCTGTTGAGAGGGCCTCCTCTTGAGATGCGACGGGAACGCCGGGAACTCTTTCCCGACGAAGCAGGGAAAGGATCCCTCATCTCGAGCTACGAGGCGGAAACGGGGCTCCTCTGGATGTGGGCGGGACCCTCGTGATTCCTCTCGAGTGGAGACGGCTAGGTCGGGGAACTTCTTGATTTGCACCAAGGGTGTGAAGGACCCTTTCGAAGTTCCAGAGGTGAGGTGTGATCAGCCTCGAGACGCCTCAGCGGAAATGGGCCTCATCTCGCCTGGAGGGGAGAACCTCCTGGATTTTCTCGAGTTGCGGCAGGTCTTCTCGAGTTACGACGGGGACTTCAGGGACCCGCTCTGGTGGCCTCAGGAAAGGCCAGTCCCCATGCGAGTTGCTAGGGGACCTCTCGGGATTCCTCTCCCGTCCATGCCGGGGCCTCAGTCCTTGTGTGGAGTCGGGGCCGGAACCTGAGGATTCCTCTCCAGTGTTGCCATGGATCTTGGGGTGCTTTTGAGTCTCCCCAGGGGAGTCAGGCCTCGTCTCGAGTGGGGGCATGCACGTGCGCTTTCCTCCCGAGCTGCAGCAGTAGTGTCACGCTTCCTGTCACGTGGATCAAGGGATCTGTGGCTTTCCCTCGAGGCTGTCCCTCGAGGCTTTCCCACGAGGCTTTCCCACAGGGCTGTGCCACGTGCCACCTTGGTGTGAGTCGATCCTCTGCGTGAAAGACGAGCCGGTGAAGGGAAAAGAGGTTCCTCTGGAATGGACTGAGACATCTGGGGGACTCTTGGAATGGTGGCACGACCCTGGAGTTCCTCTCGCCGTTCCTGTTGAGAGGGCCTCCTCTTGAGATGCGACGGGAACGCCGGGAACTCTTTCCCGACGAAGCAGGGAAAGGATCCCTCATCTCGAGCTACGAGGCGGAAACGGGGCTCCTCTGGATGTGGGCGGGACCCTCGTGATTCCTCTCGAGTGGAGACGGCTAGGTCGGGGAACTTCTTGATTTGCACCAAGGGTGTGAAGGACCCTTTCGAAGTTCCAGAGGTGAGGTGTGATCAGCCTCGAGACGCCTCAGCGGAAATGGGCCTCATCTCGCCTGGAGGGGAGAACCTCCTGGATTTTCTCGAGTTGCGGCAGGTCTTCTCGAGTTACGACGGGGACCTCAGGGACCCGCTCTGGTGGCCTCAGGAAAGGCCAGTCCCCATGCGAGTTGCTAGGGGACCTCTCGGGATTCCTCTCCCGTCCATGCCGGGGCCTCAGTCCTTGTGTGGAGTCGGGGCCGGAACCTGAGGATTCCTCTCCAGTGTTGCCATGGATCTTGGGGTGCTTCTGAGTCTCCCCAGGGGAGTCAGGCCTCGTCTCGAGTGGGGGCATGCACGTGCGCTTTCCTCCCGAGCTGCAGCAGTAGTGTCACGCTTCCTGTCACGTGGATCAAGGGATCTGTGGCTTTCCCTCGAGGCTGTCCCTCGAGGCTTTCCCACGAGGCTTTCCCACAGGGCTGTGCCACGTGCCACCTTGGTGTGAGTCGATCCTCTGCGTGAAAGACGAGCCGGTGAAGGGAAAAGAGGTTCCTCTGGAATGGACTGAGACATCTGGGGGACTCTTGGAATGGTGGCACGACCCTGGAGTTCCTCTCGCCGTTCCTGTTGAGAGGGCCTCCTCTTGAGATGCGACGGGAACGCCGGGAACTCTTTCCCGACGAAGCAGGGAAAGGATCCCTCATCTCGAGCTACGAGGCGGAAACGGGGCTCCTCTGGATGTGGGCGGGACCCTCGTGATTCCTCTCGAGTGGAGACGGCTAGGTCGGGGAACTTCTTGATTTGCACCAAGGGTGTGAAGGACCCTTTCGAAGTTCCAGAGGTGAGGTGTGATCAGCCTCGAGACGCCTCAGCGGAAATGGGCCTCATCTCGCCTGGAGGGGAGAACCTCCTGGATTTTCTCGAGTTGCGGCAGGTCTTCTCGAGTTACGACGGGGACTTCAGGGACCCGCTCTGGTGGCCTCAGGAAAGGCCAGTCCCCATGCGAGTTGCTAGGGGACCTCTCGGGATTCCTCTCCCGTCCATGCCGGGGCCTCAGTCCTTGTGTGGAGTCGGGGCCGGAACCTGAGGATTCCTCTCCAGTGTTGCCATGGATCTTGGGGTGCTTTTGAGTCTCCCCAGGGGAGTCAGGCCTCGTCTCGAGTGGGGGCATGCACGTGCGCTTTCCTCCCGAGCTGCAGCAGTAGTGTCACGCTTCCTGTCACGTGGATCTGTGGCTTTCCCTCGAGGCTGTCCCTCGAGGCTTTCCCACGAGGCTTTCCCACAGGGCTGTGCCACGTGCCACCTTGGTGTGAGTCGATCCTCGGCGTGAAAGACGAGCCGGTGAAGGGAAAAGAGGTTCCTCTGGAATGGACTGAGACATCTGGGGGACTCTTGGAATGGTGGCACGACCCTGGAGTTCCTCTCGCCGTTCCTGTTGAGAGGGCCTCCTCTTGAGATGCGACGGGAACGCCGGGAACTTTTCCCGACGAAGCAGGGAAAGGATCCCTCATCTCGAGCTACGAGGCGGAAACGGGGCTCCTCTGGATGTGGGCGGGACCCTCGTGATTCCTCTCGAGTGGAGACGGCTAGGTCGGGGAACTTCTTGATTTGCACCAAGGGTGTGAAGGACCCTTTCGAAGTTCCAGAGGTGAGGTGTGATCAGCCTCGAGACGCCTCAGCGGAAATGGGCCTCATCTCGCCTGGAGGGGAGAACCTCCTGGATTTTCTCGAGTTGCGGCAGGTCTTCTCGAGTTACGACGGGGACCTCAGGGACCCGCTCTGGTGGCCTCAGGAAAGGCCAGTCCCCATGCGAGTTGCTAGGGGACCTCTCGGGATTCCTCTCCCGTCCATGCCGGGGCCTCAGTCCTTGTGTGGAGTCGGGGCCGGAACCTGAGGATTCCTCTCCAGTGTTGCCATGGATCTTGGGGTGCTTCTGAGTCTCCCCAGGGGAGTCAGGCCTCGTCTCGAGTGGGGGCATGCACGTGCGCTTTCCTCCCGAGCTGCAGCAGTAGTGTCACGCTTCCTGTCACGTGGATCAAGGGATCTGTGGCTTTCCCTCGAGGCTGTCCCTCGAGGCTTTCCCACGAGGCTTTCCCACAGGGCTGTGCCACGTGCCACCTTGGTGTGAGTCGATCCTCTGCGTGAAAGACGAGCCGGTGAAGGGAAAAGAGGTTCCTCTGGAATGGACTGAGACATCTGGGGGACTCTTGGAATGGTGGCACGACCCTGGAGTTCCTCTCGCCGTTCCTGTTGAGAGGGCCTCCTCTTGAGATGCGACGGGAACGCCGGGAACTCTTTCCCGACGAAGCAGGGAAAGGATCCCTCATCTCGAGCTACGAGGCGGAAACGGGGCTCCTCTGGATGTGGGCGGGACCCTCGTGATTCCTCTCGAGTGGAGACGGCTAGGTCGGGGAACTTCTTGATTTGCACCAAGGGTGTGAAGGACCCTTTCGAAGTTCCAGAGGTGAGGTGTGATCAGCCTCGAGACGCCTCAGCGGAAATGGGCCTCATCTCGCCTGGAGGGGAGAACCTCCTGGATTTTCTCGAGTTGCGGCAGGTCTTCTCGAGTTACGACGGGGACTTCAGGGACCCGCTCTGGTGGCCTCAGGAAAGGCCAGTCCCCATGCGAGTTGCTAGGGGACCTCTCGGGATTCCTCTCCCGTCCATGCCGGGGCCTCAGTCCTTGTGTGGAGTCGGGGCCGGAACCTGAGGATTCCTCTCCTGTGTTGCCATGGATCTTGGGGTGCTTTTGAGTCTCCCCAGGGGAGTCAGGCCTCGTCTCGAGTGGGGGCATGCACGTGCGCTTTCCTCCCGAGCTGCAGCAGTAGTGTCACGCTTCCTGTCACGTGGATCTGTGGCTTTCCCTCGAGGCTGTCCCTCGAGGCTTTCCCACGAGGCTTTCCCACAGGGCTGTGCCACGTGCCACCTTGGTGTGAGTCGATCCTCGGCGTGAAAGACGAGCCGGTGAAGGGAAAAGAGGTTCCTCTGGAATGGACTGAGACATCTGGGGGACTCTTGGAATGGTGGCACGACCCTGGAGTTCCTCTCGCCGTTCCTGTTGAGAGGGCCTCCTCTTGAGATGCGACGGGAAGGCCGGGAACTCTTTTCCGACGAAGCAGGGAAAGGATCCCTCATCTCGAGCTACGAGGCGGAAACGGGGCTCCTCTGGATGTGGGCGGGACCCTCGTGATTCCTCTCGAGTGGAGACGGCTAGGTCGGGGAACTTCTTGATTTGCACCAAGGGTGTGAAGGACCCTTTCGAAGTTCCAGAGGTGAGGTGTGATCAGCCTCGAGACGCCTCAGCGGAAATGGGCCTCATCTCGCCTGGAGGGGAGAACCTCCTGGATTTTCTCGAGTTGCGGCAGGTCTTCTCGAGTTACGACGGGGACCTCAGGGACCCGCTCTGGTGGCCTCAGGAAAGGCCAGTCCCCATGCGAGTTGCTAGGGGACCTCTCGGGATTCCTCTCCCGTCCATGCCGGGGCCTCAGTCCTTGTGTGGAGTCGGGGCCGGAACCTGAGGATTCCTCTCCAGTGTTGCCATGGATCTTGGGGTGCTTCTGAGTATCCCCAGGGGAGTCAGGCCTCGTCTCGAGTGGGGGCATGCACGTGCGCTTTCCTCCCGCGCTGCAGCAGTATTGTCACGCTTCCTGTCACGTGGATCAAGGGATCTGTGGCTTTCCCTCGAGGCTGTCCCTCGAGGCTTTCCCACGAGGCTTTCCCACAGGGCTGTGCCACGTGCCACCTTGGTGTCAGTCGATCCTCGGCGTGAAAGACGAGCCGGTGAAGGGAAAAGATGTTCGTCTGGAATGGACTGAGACATCTGGGGGACTCTTGGAATGGTGGCACGACCCTGGAGTTCCTCTCGCCGTTCCTGTTGAGAGGGCCTCCTCTTGAGATGCGACGGGAAGGCCGGGAACTCTTTCCCGACGAAGCAGGGAAAGGATCCCTCATCTCGAGCTACGAGGCGGAAACGGGGCTCCTCTGGATGTGGGCGGGACCCTCGTGATTCCTCTCGAGTGGAGACGGCTAGGTCGGGGAACTTCTTGATTTGCACCAAGGGTGTGAAGGACCCTTTCGAAGTTCCAGAGGTGAGGTGTGATCAGCCTCGAGACGCCTCAGCGGAAATGGGCCTCATCTCGCCTGGAGGGGAGAACCTCCTGGAATTTCTCGAGTTGTGGCAGGTCTTCTCGAGTTACGACGGGGACCTCAGGGACCCGCTCTGGTGGCCTCAGGAAAGGCCAGTCCCCATGCGAGTTGCTAGGGGACCTCTCGGGATTCCTCTCCCGTCCATGCCGGGGCCTCAGTCCTTGTGTGGAGTCGGGGCCGGAACCTGAGGATTCCTCTCCAGTGTTGCCATGGATCTTGGGGTGCTTCTGAGTCTCCCCAGGGGAGTCAGGCCTCGTCTCGAGTGGGGGCATGCACGTGCGCTTTCCTCCCGAGCTGCAGCAGTAGTGTCACGCTTCCTGTCACGTGGATCAAGGGATCTGTGGCTTTCCCTCGAGGCTGTCCCTCGAGGCTTTCCCACGAGGCTTTCCCACAGGGCTGTGCCACGTGCCACCTTGGTGTGAGTCGATCCTCTGCGTGAAAGACGAGCCGGTGAAGGGAAAAGAGGTTCCTCTGGAATGGACTGAGACATCTGGGGGACTCTTGGAATGGTGGCACGACCCTGGAGTTCCTCTCGCCGTTCCTGTTGAGAGGGCCTCCTCTTGAGATGCGACGGGAACGCCGGGAACTCTTTCCCGACGAAGCAGGGAAAGGATCCCTCATCTCGAGCTACGAGGCGGAAACGGGGCTCCTCTGGATGTGGGCGGGACCCTCGTGATTCCTCTCGAGTGGAGACGGCTAGGTCGGGGAACTTCTTGATTTGCACCAAGGGTGTGAAGGACCCTTTCGAAGTTCCAGAGGTGAGGTGTGATCAGCCTCGAGACGCCTCAGCGGAAATGGGCCTCATCTCGCCTGGAGGGGAGAACCTCCTGGATTTTCTCGAGTTGTGGCAGGTCTTCTCGAGTTACGACGGGGACCTCAGGGACCCGCTCTGGTGGCCTCAGGAAAGGCCAGTCCCCATGCGAGTTGCTAGGGGACCTCTCGGGATTCCTCTCCCGTCCATGCCGGGGCCTCAGTCCTTGTGTGGAGTCGGGGCCGGAACCTGAGGATTCCTCTCCAGTGTTGCCATGGATCTTGGGGTGCTTCTGAGTCTCCCCAGGGGAGTCAGGCCTCGTCTCGAGTGGGGGCATGCACGTGCGCTTTCCTCCCGAGCTGCAGCAGTAGTGTCACGCTTCCTGTCACGTGGATCAAGGGATCTGTGGCTTTCCCTCGAGGCTGTCCCTCGAGGCTTTCCCACGAGGCTTTCCCACAGGGCTGTGCCACGTGCCACCTTGGTGTGAGTCGATCCTCTGCGTGAAAGACGAGCCGGTGAAGGGAAAAGAGGTTCCTCTGGAATGGACTGAGACATCTGGGGGACTCTTGGAATGGTGGCACGACCCTGGAGTTCCTCTCGCCGTTCCTGTTGAGAGGGCCTCCTCTTGAGATGCGACGGGAACGCCGGGAACTCTTTCCCGACGAAGCAGGGAAAGGATCCCTCATCTCGAGCTACGAGGCGGAAACGGGGCTCCTCTGGATGTGGGCGGGACCCTCGTGATTCCTCTCGAGGGGAGACGGCTAGGTCGGGGAACTTCTTGATTTGCACCAAGGGTGTGAAGGACCCTTTCGAAGTTCCAGAGGTGAGGTGTGATCAGCCTCGAGACGCCTCAGCGGAAATGGGCCTCATCTCGCCTGGAGGGGAGAACCTCCTGGATTTTCTCGAGTTGCGGCAGCTCTTCTCGAGTTACGACGGGGACCTCAGGGACCCGCTCTGGTGGCCTCAGGAAAGGCCAGTCCCCATGCGAGTTGCTAGGGGACCTCTCGGGATTCCTCTCCCGTCCATGCCGGGGCCTCAGTCCTTGTGTGGAGTCGGGGCCGGAACCTGAGGATTCCTCTCCAGTGTTGCCATGGATCTTGGGGTGCTTCTGAGTCTCCCCAGGGGAGTCAGGCCTCGTCTCGAGTGGGGGCATGCACGTGCGCTTTCCTCCCGAGCTGCAGCAGTAGTGTCACGCTTCCTGTCACGTGGATCAAGGGATCTGTGGCTTTCCCTCGAGGCTGTCCCTCGAGGCTTTCCCACGAGGCTTTCCCACAGGGCTGTGCCACGTGCCACCTTGGTGTGAGTCGATCCTCGGCGTGAAAGACGAGCCGGTGAAGTGAAAAGATGTTCGTCTGGAATGGACTGAGACATCTGGGGGACTCTTGGAATGGTGGCACGACCCTGGAGTTCCTCTCGCCGTTCCTGTTGAGAGGGCCTCCTCTTGAGATGCGACGGGAACGCCGGGAACTCTTTCCCGACGAAGCAGGGAAAGGATCCCTCATCTCGAGCTACGAGGCGGAAACGGGGCTCCTCTGGATGTGGGCGGGACCCTCGTGATTCCTCTCGAGTGGAGACGGCTAGGTCGGGGAACTTCTTGATTTGCACCAAGGGTGTGAAGGACCCTTTCGAAGTTCCAGAGGTGAGGTGTGATCAGCCTCGAGACGCCTCAGCGGAAATGGGCCTCATCTCGCCTGGAGGGGAGAACCTCCTGGATTTTCTCGAGTTGCGGCAGGTCTTCTCGAGTTACGACGGGGACCTCAGGGACCCGCTCTGGTGGCCTCAGGAAAGGCCAGTCCCCATGCGAGTTGCTAGGGGACCTCTCGGGATTCCTCTCCCGTCCATGCCGGGGCCTCAGTCCTTGTGTGGAGTCGGGGCCGGAACCTGAGGATTCCTCTCCAGTGTTGCCATGGATCTTGGGGTGCTTCTGAGTCTCCCCAGGGGAGTCAGGCCTCGTCTCGAGTGGGGGCATGCACGTGCGCTTTCCTCCCGAGCTGCAGCAGTAGTGTCACGCTTCCTGTCACGTGGATCAAGGGATCTGTGGCTTTCCCTCGAGGCTGTCCCTCGAGGCTTTCCCACGAGGCTTTCCCACAGGGCTGTGCCACGTGCCACCTTGGTGTGAGTCGATCCTCTGCGTGAAAGACGAGCCGGTGAAGGGAAAAGAGGTTCCTCTGGAATGGACTGAGACATCTGGGGGACTCTTGGAATGGTGGCACGACCCTGGAGTTCCTCTCGCCGTTCCTGTTGAGAGGGCCTCCTCTTGAGATGCGACGGGAACGCCGGGAACTCTTTCCCGACGAAGCAGGGAAAGGATCCCTCATCTCGAGCTACGAGGCGGAAACGGGGCTCCTCTGGATGTGGGCGGGACCCTCGTGATTCCTCTCGAGTGGAGACGGCTAGGTCGGGGAACTTCTTCATTTGCACCAAGGGTGTGAAGGACCCTTTCGAAGTTCCAGAGGTGAGGTGTGATCAGCCTCGAGACGCCTCAGCGGAAATGGGCCTCATCTCGCCTGGAGGGGAGAACCTCCTGGATTTTCTCGAGTTGCGGCAGGTCTTCTCGAGTTACGACGGGGACCTCAGGGACCCGCTCTGGTGGCCTCAGGAAAGGCCAGTCCCCATGCGAGTTGCTAGGGGACCTCTCGGGATTCCTCTCCCGTCCATGCCGGGGCCTCAGTCCTTGTGTGGAGTCGGGGCCGGAACCTGAGGATTCCTCTCCAGTGTTGCCATGGATCTTGGGGTGCTTCTGAGTCTCCCCAGGGGAGTCAGGCCTCGTCTCGAGTGGGGGCATGCACGTGCGCTTTCCTCCCGAGCTGCACCAGTAGTGTCACGCTTCCTGTCACGTGGATCAAGGGATCTGTGGCTTTCCCTCGAGGCTGTCCCTCGAGGCTTTCCCACGAGGCTTTCCCACAGGGCTGTGCCACGTGCCACCTTGGTGTGAGTCGATCCTCGGCGTGAAAGACGAGCCGGTGAAGGGAAAAGAGGTTCCTCTGGAATGGACTGAGACATCTGGGGGACTCTTGGAATGGTGGCACGACCCTGGAGTTCCTCTCGCCGTTCCTGTTGAGAGGGCCTCCTCTTGAGATGCGACGGGAACGCCGGGAACTCTTTCCCGACGAAGCAGGGAAAGGATCCCTCATCTCGAGCTACGAGGCGGAAACGGGGCTCCTCTGGATGTGGGCGGGACCCTCGTGATTCCTCTCGAGGGGAGACGGCTAGGTCGGGGAACTTCTTGATTTGCACCAAGGGTGTGAAGGACCCTTTCGAAGTTCCAGAGGTGAGGTGTGATCAGCCTCGAGACGCCTCAGCGGAAATGGGCCTCATCTCGCCTGGAGGGGAGAACCTCCTGGATTTTCTCGAGTTGCGGCAGGTCTTCTCGAGTTACGACGGGGACCTCAGGGACCCGCTCTGGTGGCCTCAGGAAAGGCCAGTCCCCATGCGAGTTGCTAGGGGACCTCTCGGGATTCCTCTCCCGTCCATGCCGGGGCCTCAGTCCTTGTGTGGAGTCGGGGCCGGAACCTGAGGATTCCTCTCCAGTGTTGCCATGGATCTTGGGGTGCTTCTGAGTCTCCCCAGGGGAGTCAGGCCTCGTCTCGAGTGGGGGCATGCACGTGCGCTTTCCTCCCGAGCTGCAGCAGTAGTGTCACGCTTCCTGTCACGTGGATCAAGGGATCTGTGGCTTTCCCTCGAGGCTGTCCCTCGAGGCTTTCCCACGAGGCTTTCCCACAGGGCTGTGCCACGTGCCACCTTGGTGTGAGTCGATCCTCTGCGTGAAAGACGAGCCGGTGAAGGGAAAAGAGGTTCCTCTGGAATGGACTGAGACATCTGGGGGACTCTTGGAATGGTGGCACGACCCTGGAGTTCCTCTCGCCGTTCCTGTTGAGAGGGCCTCCTCTTGAGATGCGACGGGAACGCCGGGAACTCTTTCCCGACGAAGCAGGGAAAGGATCCCTCATCTCGAGCTACGAGGCGGAAACGGGGCTCCTCTGGATGTGGGCGGGACCCTCGTGATTCCTCTCGAGTGGAGACGGCTAGGTCGGGGAACTTCTTCATTTGCACCAAGGGTGTGAAGGACCCTTTCGAAGTTCCAGAGGTGAGGTGTGATCAGCCTCGAGACGCCTCAGCGGAAATGGGCCTCATCTCGCCTGGAGGGGAGAACCTCCTGGATTTTCTCGAGTTGCGGCAGGTCTTCTCGAGTTACGACGGGGACCTCAGGGACCCGCTCTGGTGGCCTCAGGAAAGGCCAGTCCCCATGCGAGTTGCTAGGGGACCTCTCGGGATTCCTCTCCCGTCCATGCCGGGGCCTCAGTCCTTGTGTGGAGTCGGGGCCGGAACCTGAGGATTCCTCTCCAGTGTTGCCATGGATCTTGGGGTGCTTCTGAGTCTCCCCAGGGGAGTCAGGCCTCGTCTCGAGTGGGGGCATGCACGTGCGCTTTCCTCCCGAGCTGCACCAGTAGTGTCACGCTTCCTGTCACGTGGATCAAGGGATCTGTGGATTTCCCTCGAGGCTGTCCCTCGAGGCTTTCCCACGAGGCTTTCCCACAGGGCTGTGCCACGTGCCACCTTGGTGTGAGTCGATCCTCGGCGTGAAAGACGAGCCGGTGAAGGGAAAAGAGGTTCCTCTGGAATGGACTGAGACATCTGGGGGACTCTTGGAATGGTGGCACGACCCTGGAGTTCCTCTCGCCGTTCCTGTTGAGAGGGCCTCCTCTTGAGATGCGACGGGAACGCCGGGAACTCTTTCCCGACGAAGCAGGGAAAGGATCCCTCATCTCGAGCTACGAGGCGGAAACGGGGCTCCTCTGGATGTGGGCGGGCCCTTGTGATTCCTCTCGAGTGGAGACGGCTAGGTCGGGGAACTTCTGGATTTGCACCAAGGGTGTGAAGGACCCTTTGGAAGTTCCAGAGGTGAGGTGTGATCAGCCTCTAGACGCCTCAGCGGAAATGGGCCTCATCTCGCCTGGAGGGGAGAACCTCCTGGATTTTCTCGAGTTGCGGCAGGTCTTCTCGAGTTACGACGGGGACCTCAGGGACCCGCTCTGGTGGCCTCAGGAAAGGCCAGTCCCCATGCGAGTTGCTAGGGGACCTCTCGGGATTCCTCTCCCGTCCATGCCGGGGCCTCAGTCCTTGTGTGGAGTCGGGGCCGGAACCTGAGGATTCCTCTCCAGTGTTGCCATGGATCTTGGGGTGCTTCTGAGTCTCCCCAGGGGAGTCAGGCCTCGTCTCGAGTGGGGGCATGCACGTGCGCTTTCCTCCCGAGCTGCAGCAGTAGTGTCACGCTTCCTGTCACGTGGATCAAGGGATCTGTGGCTTTCCCTCGAGGCTGTCCCTCGAGGCTTTCCCACGAGGCTTTCCCACAGGGCTGTGCCACGTGCCACCTTGGTGTGAGTCGATCCTCGGCGTGAAAGACGAGCCGGTGAAGGGAAAAGAGGTTCCTCTGGAATGGACTGAGACATCTGGGGGACTCTTGGAATGGTGACACGACCCTGGAGTTCCTCTCGCTGTTCCTGTTGAGAGGGCCTCCTCTTGAGATGCGACGGGAACGCCGGGAACTCTTTCCCGACGAAGCAGGGAAAGGATCCCTCATCTCGAGCTACGAGGCGGAAACGGGGCTCCTCTGGATGTGGGCGGGCCCTCGTGATTCCTCTCGAGGGGAGACGGCTAGGTCGGGGAACTTCTTGATTTGCACCAAGGGTGTGAAGGACCCTTTCGAAGTTCCAGAGGTGAGGTGTGATCAGCCTCGAGACGCCTCAGCGGAAATGGGCCTCATCTCGCCTGGAGGGGAGAACCTCCTGGATTTTCTCGAGTTGCGGCAGGTCTTCTCGAGTTACGACGGGGACCTCAGGGACCCGCTCTGGTGGCCTCAGGAAAGGCCAGTCCCCATGCGAGTTGCTAGCGGACCTCTCGGGATTCCTCTCCCGTCCATGCCGGGGCCTCAGTCCTTGTGTGGAGTCGGGGCCGGAACCTGAGGATTCCTCTCCAGTGTTGCCATGGATCTTGGGGTGCTTTTGAGTCTCCCCAGGGGAGTCAGGCCTCGTCTCGAGTGGGGGCATGCACGTGCGCTTTCCTCCCGAGCTGCAGCAGTAGTGTCACGCTTCCTGTCACGTGGATCTGTGGCTTTCCCTCGAGGCTGTCCCTCGAGGCTTTCCCACGAGGCTTTCCCACAGGGCTGTGCCACATGCCACCTTGGTGTGAGTCGGTCCTCGGCGTGAAAGACGAGCCGGTGAAGGGAAAAGAGGTTCCTCTGGAATGGACTGAGACATCTGGGGGACTCTTGGAATGGTGGCACGACCCTGGAGTTCCTCTCGCCGTTCCTGTTGAGAGGGCCTCCTCTTGAGATGCGACGGGAACGCCGGGAACTCTTTCCCGACGAAGCAGGGAAAGGATCCCTCATCTCGAGCTACGAGGCGGAAACGGGGCTCCTCTGGATGTGGGCGGGACCCTCGTGATTCCTCTCGAGTGGAGACGGCTAGGTCGGGGAACTTCTTGATTTGCACCAAGGGTGTGAAGGACCCTTTCGAAGTTCCAGAGGTGAGGTGTGATCAGCCTCGAGACGCCTCAGCGGAAATGGGCCTCATCTCGCCTGGAGGGGAGAACCTCCTGGATTTTCTCGAGTTGCTTCAGGTCTTCTCGAGTTACGACGGGGACCTCAGGGACCCGCTCTGGTGGCCTCAGGAAAGGCCAGTCCCCATGCGAGTTGCTAGGGGACCTCTCGGGATTCCTCTCCCGTCCATGCCGGGGCCTCAGTCCTTGTGTGGAGTCGGGGCCGGAACCTGAGGTTTCCTCTCCAGTGTTGCCATGGATCTTGGGGTGCTTCTGAGTCTCCCCAGGGGAGTCAGGCCTCGTCTCGAGGGGGGCATGCACGTGCGCTTTCCTCCCGCGCTGCAGCAGTAGTGTCACGCTTCCTGTCACGTGGATCAAGGGATCTGTGGCTTTCCCTCGAGGCTGTCCCTCGAGGCTTTCCCACGAGGGTTTCCCACAGGGCTGTGCCACGTGCCACCTTGGTGTGAGTCGATCCTCGGCGTGAAAGACGAACCGGTGAAGGGAAAAGAGGTTCGTCTGGAATGGACTGAGACATCTGGGGGACTCTTGAAATGGTGGCACGACCCTGGAGTTCCTCTCGCCGTTCCTGTTGAGAGGGCATCCTCTTGAGATGCGACGGGAAGGCCGGGAACTCTTTCCCGACGAAGCAGGGAAAGGATCCCTCATCTCGAGCTACGAGGCGGAAACGGGGCTCCTCTGGATGTGGGCGGGACCCTCGTGATTCCTCTCGAGTGGAGACGGCTAGGTCGGGGAACTTCTTGATTTGCACCAAGGGTGTGAAGGACCCTTTCGAAGTTCAAGAGGTGAGGTGTGATCAGCCTCGAGACGCCTCAGCGGAAATGGGCCTCATCTCGCCTGGAGGGGAGAACCTCCTGGATTTTCTCGAGTTGCGGCAGGTCTTCTCGAGTTACGACGGGGACCTCAGGGACCCGCTCTGGTGGCCTCAGGAAAGGCCAGTCCCCATGCGAGTTGCTAGGGGACCTCTCGGGATTCCTCTCCCGTCCATGCCGGGGCCTCAGTCCTTGTGTGGAGTCGGGGCCGGAACCTGAGGATTCCTCTCCAGTGTTGCCATGGATCTTGGGGTGCTTCTGAGTCTCCCCAGGGGAGTCAGGCCTCGTCTCGAGTGGGGGCATGCACGTGCGCGTTCCTCCCGCGCTGCAGCAGTAGTGTCACGCTTCCTGTCACGTGGATCAAGGGATCTGTGGCTTTCCCTCGAGGCTGTCCCTCGAGGCTTTCCCACGAGGCTTTCCCACAGGGCTGTGCCACGTGCCACCTTGGTGTGAGTCGATCCTCGGCGTGAAAGACGAGCCGGTGAAGGGAAAAGATGTTCGTCTGGAATGGACTGAGACATCTGGGGGACTCTTGAAATGGTGGCACGACCCTGGAGTTCCTCTCGCCGTTACTGTTGAGAGGGCCTCCTCTTGAGATGCGACGGGAAGGCCGGGAACTCTTTCCCGACGAAGCAGGGAAAGGATCCCTCATCTCGAGCTACGAGGCGGAAACGGGGCTCCTCTGGATGTGGGCGGGACTCTCGTGATTCCTCTCGAGTGGAGACGGCTAGGTCGGGGAACTTCTTGATTTGCACCAAGGGTGTGAAGGACCCTTTCGAAGTTCAAGAGGTGAGGTGTGATCAGCCTCGAGACGCCTCAGCGGAAATGGGCCTCATCTCGCCTGGAGGGGAGAACCTCCTGGATTTTCTCCAGTTGCGGCAGGTCTTCTCGAGTTACGACGGGGACCTCAGGGACCCGCTCTGGTGGCCTCAGAAAAGGCCAGTCCCCATGCGAGTTGCTAGGGGACCTCTCGGGATTCCACTCCCGTCCATGCCGGGGCCTCAGTCCTTGTGTGGAGTCGGGGCCGGAACCTGAGGATTCCTCTCCAGTGTTGCCATGGATCTTGGGGTGCTTCTGAGTCTCCCCAGGGGAGTCAGGCCTCGTCTCGAGTGGGGGCATGCACGTGCGCTTTCCTCCCGAGCTGCAGCAGTAGTGTCACGCTTACTGTCACGTGGATCAAGGGATCTGTGGCTTTCCCTCGAGGCTGTCCCTCGAGGCTTTCCCACTAGGCTTTCCCACAGGGCTGTGCCACGTGCCACCTTGGTGTGAGTCGATCCTCGGCATGAAAGACGAGCCGGTGAAGGGAAAAGAGGTTCCTCTGGAATGGACTGAGACATCTGGGGGACTCTTGGAATGGTGGCACGACCCTGGAGTTCCTCTCGCCGTTCCTGTTGAGAGGGCCTCCTCTTGAGATGCGACGGGAACGCCGGGAACTCTTTCCCGACGAAGCAGGGAAAGGATCCCTCATCTCGAGCTACGAGGCGGAAACGGGGCTCCTCTGGATGTGGGCGGGACCCTTGATTCCTCTCGAGTGGAGACGGCTAGGTCGGGGAACTTCTTGATTTGCACCAAGGGTGTGAAGGACCCTTTCGAAGTTCCAGAGGTGAGGTGTGATCAGCCTCGAGACGCCTCAGCGGAAATGGGCCTCATCTCGCCTGGAGGGGAGAACCTCCTGGATTTTCTCGAGTTGCGGCAGGTCTTCTCGAGTTACGACGGGGACCTCAGGGACCCGCTCTGGTGGCCTCAGGAAAGGCCAGTCCCCATGCGAGTTGCTAGGGGACCTCTCGGGATTCCTCTCCCGTCCATGCCGGGGCCTCAGTCCTTGTGTGGAGTCGGGGCCGGAACCTGAGGATTCCTCTCCAGTGTTGCCATGGATCTTGGGGTGCTTCTGAGTCTCCCCAGGGGAGTCAGGCCTCGTCTCGAGTGGGGGCATGCACGTGCGCTTTCCTCCCGAGCTGCAGCAGTAGTGTCACGCTTCCTGTCACGTGGATCAAGGGATCTGTGGCTTTCCCTCGAGGCTGTCCCTCGAGGCTTTCCCACGAGGCTTTCCCACAGGGCTGTGCCACGTGCCACCTTGGTGTGAGTCGATCCTCGGCGTGAAAGACGAGCCGGTGAAGGGAAAAGAGGTTCCTCTGGAATGGACTGAGACATCTGGGGGACTCTTGGAATGGTGGCACGACCCTGGAGTTCCTCTCGCTGTTCCTGTTGAGAGGGCCTCCTCTTGAGATGCGACGGGAACGCCGGGAACTCTTTCCCGACGAAGCAGGGAAAGGATCCCTCATCTCGAGCTACGAGGCGGAAACGGGGCTCCTCTGGATGTGGGCGGGCCCTCGTGATTCCTCTCGAGGGGAGACGGCTAGGTCGGGGAACTTCTTGATTTGCACCAAGGGTGTGAAGGACCCTTTCGAAGTTCCAGAGGTGAGGTGTGATCAGCCTCGAGACGCCTCAGCGGAAATGGGCCTCATCTCGCCTGGAGGGGAGAACCTCCTGGATTTTCTCGAGTTGCGGCAGGTCTTCTCGAGTTACGACGGGGACCTCAGGGACCCGCTCTGGTGGCCTCAGGAAAGGCCAGTCCCCATGCGAGTTGCTAGCGGACCTCTCGGGATTCCTCTCCCGTCCATGCCGGGGCCTCAGTCCTTGTGTGGAGTCGGGGCCGGAACCTGAGGATTCCTCTCCAGTGTTGCCATGGATCTTGGGGTGCTTTTGAGTCTCCCCAGGGGAGTCAGGCCTCGTCTCGAGTGGGGGCATGCACGTGCGCTTTCCTCCCGAGCTGCAGCAGTAGTGTCACGCTTCCTGTCACGTGGATCTGTGGCTTTCCCTCGAGGCTGTCCCTCGAGGCTTTCCCACGAGGCTTTCCCACAGGGCTGTGCCACATGCCACCTTGGTGTGAGTCGGTCCTCGGCGTGAAAGACGAGCCGGTGAAGGGAAAAGAGGTTCCTCTGGAATGGACTGAGACATCTGGGGGACTCTTGGAATGGTGGCACGACCCTGGAGTTCCTCTCGCCGTTCCTGTTGAGAGGGCCTCCTCTTGAGATGCGACGGGAACGCCGGGAACTCTTTCCCGACGAAGCAGGGAAAGGATCCCTCATCTCGAGCTACGAGGCGGAAACGGGGCTCCTCTGGATGTGGGCGGGACCCTCGTGATTCCTCTCGAGTGGAGACGGCTAGGTCGGGGAACTTCTTGATTTGCACCAAGGGTGTGAAGGACCCTTTCGAAGTTCCAGAGGTGAGGTGTGATCAGCCTCGAGACGCCTCAGCGGAAATGGGCCTCATCTCGCCTGGAGGGGAGAACCTCCTGGATTTTCTCGAGTTGCTTCAGGTCTTCTCGAGTTACGACGGGGACCTCAGGGACCCGCTCTGGTGGCCTCAGGAAAGGCCAGTCCCCATGCGAGTTGCTAGGGGACCTCTCGGGATTCCTCTCCCGTCCATGCCGGGGCCTCAGTCCTTGTGTGGAGTCGGGGCCGGAACCTGAGGTTTCCTCTCCAGTGTTGCCATGGATCTTGGGGTGCTTCTGAGTCTCCCCAGGGGAGTCAGGCCTCGTCTCGAGGGGGGCATGCACGTGCGCTTTCCTCCCGCGCTGCAGCAGTAGTGTCACGCTTCCTGTCACGTGGATCAAGGGATCTGTGGCTTTCCCTCGAGGCTGTCCCTCGAGGCTTTCCCACGAGGGTTTCCCACAGGGCTGTGCCACGTGCCACCTTGGTGTGAGTCGATCCTCGGCGTGAAAGACGAACCGGTGAAGGGAAAAGAGGTTCGTCTGGAATGGACTGAGACATCTGGGGGACTCTTGAAATGGTGGCACGACCCTGGAGTTCCTCTCGCCGTTCCTGTTGAGAGGGCCTCCTCTTGAGATGCGACGGGAAGGCCGGGAACTCTTTCCCGACGAAGCAGGGAAAGGATCCCTCATCTCGAGCTACGAGGCGGAAACGGGGCTCCTCTGGATGTGGGCGGGACCCTCGTGATTCCTCTCGAGTGGAGACGGCTAGGTCGGGGAACTTCTTGATTTGCACCAAGGGTGTGAAGGACCCTTTCGAAGTTCAAGAGGTGAGGTGTGATCAGCCTCGAGACGCCTCAGCGGAAATGGGCCTCATCTCGCCTGGAGGGGAGAACCTCCTGGATTTTCTCGAGTTGCGGCAGGTCTTCTCGAGTTACGACGGGGACCTCAGGGACCCGCTCTGGTGGCCTCAGGAAAGGCCAGTCCCCATGCGAGTTGCTAGGGGACCTCTCGGGATTCCTCTCCCGTCCATGCCGGGGCCTCAGTCCTTGTGTGGAGTCGGGGCCGGAACCTGAGGATTCCTCTCCAGTGTTGCCATGGATCTTGGGGTGCTTCTGAGTCTCCCCAGGGGAGTCAGGCCTCGTCTCGAGTGGGGGCATGCACGTGCGCTTTCCTCCCGCGCTGCAGCAGTAGTGTCACGCTTCCTGTCACGTGGATCAAGGGATCTGTGGCTTTCCCTCGAGGCTGTCCCTCGAGGCTTTCCCACGAGGCTTTCCCACAGGGCTGTGCCACGTGCCACCTTGGTGTGAGTCGATCCTCGGCGTGAAAGACGAGCCGGTGAAGGGAAAAGAGGTTCCTCTGGAATGGACTGAGACATCTGGGGGACTCTTGGAATGGTGGCACGACCCTGGAGTTCCTCTCGCCGTTCCTGTTGAGAGGGCCTCCTCTTGAGATGGGACGGCAACGCCGGGAACTCTTTCCCGACGAAGCAGGGACAGGATCCCTCATCTCGAGCTACGAGGCGGAAACGGGGCTCCTCTGGATGTGGGCGGGACCCACGTGATTCCTCTCGAGTGGAGACGGGTATGTCGGGGAACTTCTTGATTTGCACCAAGGGTGTGAAGGACCCTTTCGAAGTTCCAGAGGTGAGGTGTGATCAGCCTCGAGACGCCTCAGCGGAAATGGGCCTCATCTCGCCTGGAGGGGAGAACCTCCTGGATTTTCTCGAGTTGCGGCAGGTCTTCTCGAGTTACGACGGGGACCACAGGGACCCGCTCTGGTGGCCTCAGGAAAGGCCAGTCCCCATGCGAGTTGCTAGGGGACCTCTCGGGATTCCTCTCCCGTCCATGCCGGGGCCTCAGTCCTTGTGTGGAGTCGGGGCCGGAACCTGAGGATTCCTCTCCAGTGTTGCCATGGATCTTGGGGTGCTTCTGAGTCTCCCCAGGGGAGTCAGGCCTCGTCTCGAGTGGGGGCATGCACGTGCGCGTTCCTCCCGCGCTGCAGCAGTATTGTCACGCTTCCTGTCACGTGGATCAAGGGATCTGTGGCTTTCCCTCGAGGCTGTCCCTCGAGGCTTTCCCACGAGGCTTTCCCACAGGGCTGTGCCACGTGCCACCTTGGTGTGAGTCGATCCTCGGCGTGAAAGACGAGCCGGTGAAGGGAAAAGATGTTCGTCTGGAATGGACTGAGACATCTGGGGGACTCTTGAAATGGTGGCACGACCCTGGAGTTCCTCTCGCCGTTACTGTTGAGAGGGCCTCCTCTTGAGATGCGACGGGAAGGCCGGGAACTCTTTCCCGACGAAGCAGGGAAAGGATCCCTCATCTCGAGCTACGAGGCGGAAACGGGGCTCCTCTCGATGTGGGCGGGACTCTCGTGATTCCTCTCGAGTGGAGACGGCTAGGTCGGGGAACTTCTTGATTTGCACCAAGGGTGTGAAGGACCCTTTCGAAGTTCAAGAGGTGAGGTGTGATCAGCCTCGAGACGCCTCAGCGGAAATGGGCCTCATCTCGCCTGGAGGGGAGAACCTCCTGGATTTTCTCCAGTTGCGGCAGGTCTTCTCGAGTTACGACGGGGACCTCAGGGACCCGCTCTGGTGGCCTCAGAAAAGGCCAGTCCCCATGCGAGTTGCTAGGGGACCTCTCGGGATTCCACTCCCGTCCATGCCGGGGCCTCAGTCCTTGTGTGGAGTCGGGGCCGGAACCTGAGGATTCCTCTCCAGTGTTGCCATGGATCTTGGGGTGCTTCTGAGTCTCCCCAGGGGAGTCAGGCCTCGTCTCGAGTGGGGGCATGCACGTGCGCTTTCCTCCCGAGCTGCAGCAGTAGTGTCACGCTTACTGTCACGTGGATCAAGGGATCTGTGGCTTTCCCTCGAGGCTGTCCCTCGAGGCTTTCCCACTAGGCTTTCCCACAGGGCTGTGCACGTGCCACCTTGGTGTGAGTCGATCCTCGGCGTGAAAGACGAGCCGGTGAAGGGAAAAGAGGTTCCTCTGGAATGGACTGAGACATCTGGGGGACTCTTGGAATGGTGGCACGACCCTGGAGTTCCTCTCGCCGTTCCTGTTGAGAGGGCCTCCTCTTGAGATGCGACGGGAACGCCGGGAACTCTTTCCCGACGAAGCAGGGAAAGGATCCCTCATCTCGAGCTACGAGGCGGAAACGGGGCTCCTCTGGATGTGGGCGGGACCCTTGATTCCTCTCGAGTGGAGACGGCTAGGTCGGGGAACTTCTTGATTTGCACCAAGGGTGTGAAGGACCCTTTCGAAGTTCCAGAGGTGAGGTGTGATCAGCCTCGAGACGCCTCAGCGGAAATGGGCCTCATCTCGCCTGGAGGGGAGAACCTCCTGGATTTTCTCGAGTTGCGGCAGGTCTTCTCGAGTTACGACGGGGACCTCAGGGACCCGCTCTGGTGGCCTCAGGAAAGGCCAGTCCCCATGCGAGTTGCTAGGGGACCTCTCGGGATTCCTCTCCCGTCCATGCCGGGGCCTCAGTCCTTGTGTGGAGTCGGGGCCGGAACCTGAGGATTCCTCTCCAGTGTTGCCATGGATCTTGGGGTGCTTCTGAGTCTCCCCAGGGGAGTCAGGCCTCGTCTCGAGTGGGGGCATGCACGTGCGCTTTCCTCCCGAGCTGCAGCAGTAGTGTCACGCTTCCTGTCACGTGGATCAAGGGATCTGTGGCTTTCCCTCGAGGCTGTCCCTCGAGGCTTTCCCACGAGGCTTTCCCACAGGGCTGTGCTACGTGCCACCTTGGTGTGAGTCGATCCTCGGCGTGAAAGACGAGCCGGTGAAGTGAAAAGATGTTCGTCTGGAATGGACTGAGACATCTGGGGGACTCTTGGAATGGTGGCACGACCCTGGAGTTCCTCTCGCCGTTCCTGTTGAGAGGGCCTCCTCTTGAGATGCGACGGGAAGGCCGGGAACTCTTTCGCGACGAAGCAGGGAAAGGATCCCTCATCTCGAGCTACGAGGCGGAAACGGGGATCCTCTGGATGTGGGCGGGACCCTCGTGATTCCTCTCGAGTGGAGACGGCTAGGTCGGGGAACTTCTTGATTTGCACCAAGGGTGTGAAGGACCCTTTCGAAGTTCCAGAGGTGAGGTTTGATCAGCCTCGAGACGCCTCAGCGGAAATGGGCCTCATCTCGCCTGGAGGGGAGAACCTCCTGGATTTTCTCGAGTTGCGGCAGGTCTTCTCGAGTTACGACGGGGACCTCAGGGACCCGCTCTGGTGGCCTCAGAAAGGCCAGTCCCCATGCGAGTTGCTAGGGGACCTCTCGGGATTCCTCTCCCGTCCATGCCGGGGCCTCAGTCCTTGTGTGGAGTCGGGGCCGGAACCTGAGGATTCCTCTCCAGTGTTGCCATGGATCTTGGGGTGCTTCTGAGTCTCCCCAGGGGAGTCAGGCCTCGTCTCGAGTGGGGGCATGCACGTGCGCTTTCCTCCCGAGCTGCAGCAGTAGTGTCACGCTTCCTGTCACGTGGATCAAGGATCTGTGGCTTTCCCTCGAGGCTGTCCCTCGAGGCTTTCCCACGAGGCTTTCCCACAGGGCTGTGCCACGTGCCACCTTGGTGTGAGTCGATCCTCGGCGTGAAAGACGAGCCGGTGAAGGGAAAAGAGGTTCCTCTGGAATGGACTGAGACATCTGGGGGACTCTTGGAATGGTGGCACGACCCTGGAGTTCCTCTCGCCGTTCCTGTTGAGAGGGCCTCCTCTTGAGATGCGACGGGAAGGCCGGGAACTCTTTCCCGACGAAGCAGGGAAAGGATCCCTCATCTCGAGCTACGAGGCGGAAACGGGGCTCCTCTGGATGTGGGCGGGACCCTCGTGATTCCTCTCGAGTGGAGACGGCTAGGTCGGGGAACTTCTTGATTTGCACCAAGGGTGTGAAGGACCCTTTCGAAGTTCCAGAGGTGAGGTGTGATCAGCCTCGAGACGCCTCAGCGGAAATGGGCCTCATCTCGCCTGGAGGGGAGAACCTCCTGGATTTTCTCGAGTTGCGGCAGGTCTTCTCGAGTTACGACGGGGACCTCAGGGACCCGCTCTGGTGGCCTCAGGAAAGGCCAGTCCCCATGCGAGTTGCTAGGGGACCTCTCGGGATTCCTCTCCCGTCCATGCCGGGGCGTCAGTCCTTGTGTGGAGTCGGGGCCGGAACCTGAGGTTTCCTCTCCAGTGTTGCCATGGATCTTGGGGTGCTTCTGAGTCTCCCCAGGGGAGTCAGGCCTCGTCTCGAGTGGGGGCATGCACGTGCTCTTTCCTCCCGCGCTGCAGCAGTAGTGTCACGCTTCCTGTCACGTGGATCAAGGGATCTGTGGCTTTCCCTCGAGGCTGTCCCTCGAGGCTTTCCCACGAGGGTTTCCCACAGGGCTGTGCCACGTGCCACCTTGGTGTGAGTCGATCCTCGGCGTGAAAGACGAACCGGTGAAGGGAAAAGAGGTTCGTCTGGAATGGACTGAGACATCTGGGGGACTCTTGAAATGGTGGCACGACCCTGGAGTTCCTCTCGCCGTTACTGTTGAGAGGGCCTCCTCTTGAGATGCGACGGGAAGGCCGGGAACTCTTTCCCGACGAAGCAGGGAAAGGATCCCTCATCTCGAGCTACGAGGCGGAAACGGGGCTCCTCTGGATGTGGCGGGACTCTCGTGATTCCTCTCGAGTGGAGACGGCTAGGTCGGGGAACTTCTTGATTTGCACCAAGGGTGTGAAGGACCCTTTCGAAGTTCAAGAGGTGAGGTGTGATCAGCCTCGAGACGCCTCAGCGGAAATGGGCCTCATCTCGCCTGGAGGGGAGAACCTCCTGGATTTTCTCGAGTTGCTTCAGGTCTTCTCGAGTTACGACGGGGACCTCAGGGACCCGCTCTGGTGGCCTCAGAAAAGGCCAGTCCCCATGCGAGTTGCTAGGGGACCTCTCGGGATTCCACTCCCGTCCATGCCGGGGCCTCAGTCCTTGTGTGGAGTCGGGGCCGGAACCTGAGGATTCCTCTCCAGTGTTGCCATGGATCTTGGGGTGCTTCTGAGTCTCCCCAGGGGAGTCAGGCCTCGTCTCGAGTGGGGGCATGCACGTGCGCTTTCCTCCCGAGCTGCAGCAGTAGTGTCACGCTTACTGTCACGTGGATCAAGGGATCTGTGGCTTTCCCTCGAGGCTGTCCCTCGAGGCTTTCCCACTAGGCTTTCCCACAGGGCTGTGCCACGTGCCACCTTGGTGTGAGTCGATCCTCGGCGTGAAAGACGAGCCGGTGAAGGGAAAAGAGGTTCCTCTGGAATGGACTGAGACATCTGGGGGACTCTTGGAATGGTGGCACGACCCTGGAGTTCCTCTCGCCGTTCCTGTTGAGAGGGCCTCCTCTTGAGATGCGACGGGAACGCCGGGAACTCTTTCCCGACGAAGCAGGGAAAGGATCCCTCATCTCGAGCTACGAGGCGGAAACGGGGCTCCTCTGGATGTGGGCGGGACCCTTGATTCCTCTCGAGTGGAGACGGCTAGGTCGGGGAACTTCTTGATTTGCACCAAGGGTGTGAAGGACCCTTTCGAAGTTCCAGAGGTGAGGTGTGATCAGCCTCGAGACGCCTCAGCGGAAATGGGCCTCATCTCGCCTGGAGGGGAGAACCTCCTGGATTTTCTCGAGTTGCGGGCAGGTCTTCTCGAGTTACGACGGGGACCTCAGGGACCCGCTCTGGTGGCCTCAGGAAAGGCCAGTCCCCATGCGAGTTGCTAGGGGACCTCTCGGGATTCCTCTCCCGTCCATGCCGGGGCCTCAGTCCTTGTGTGGAGTCGGGGCCGGAACCTGAGGATTCCTCTCCAGTGTTGCCATGGATCTTGGGGTGCTTCTGAGTCTCCCCAGGGGGAGTCAGGCCTCGTCTCGAGTGGGGGCATGCACGTGCGCTTTCCTCCCGAGCTGCAGCAGTAGTGTCACGCTTCCTGTCACGTGGATCTGTGGCTTTCCCTCGAGGCTGTCCCTCGAGGCTTTCCCACGAGGCTTTCCCACAGGGCTGTGCCACGTGCCACCTTGGTGTGAGTCGATCCTCGGCGTGAAAGACGAGCCGGTGAAGGGAAAAGAGGTTCCTCTGGAATGGACTGAGACATCTGGGGGACTCTTGGAATGGTGGCACGACCCTGGAGTTCCTCTCGCCGTTCCTGTTGAGAGGGCCTCCTCTTGAGATGCGACGGGAACGCCGGGAACTCTTTCCCGACGAAGCAGGGAAGGATCCCTCATCTCGAGCTACGAGGCGGAAACGGGGCTCCTCTGGATGTGGGCGGGACCCTCGTGATTCCTCTCGAGTTTAGACGGCTAGGTCGGGGAACTTCTTGATTTGCACAAGGGTGTGAAGGACCCTTTCGAAGTTCCAGAGGGGAGGTGTGATCAGCCTCGAGACGCCTCAGCGGAAATGGGCCTCATCTCGCCTGGAGGGGAGAACCTCCTGGATTTTCTCGAGTTGCGGCAGGTCTTCTCGAGTTACGACGGGGACCTCAGGGACCCGCTCTGGTGGCCTCAGGAAAGGCCAGTCCCCATGCGAGTTGCTAGGGGACCTCTCGGGATTCCTCTCCCGTCCATGCTGGGGCCTCAGTCCTTGTGTGGAGTCGGGGCCGGAACCTGAGGTTTCCTCTCCAGTGTTGCCATGGATCTTGGGGTGCTTCTGAGTCTCCCCAGGGGAGTCAGGCCTCGTCTCGAGTGGGGGCATGCACGTACGCTTTCCTCCCGCGCTGCAGCAGTAGTGTCACGCTTCCTGTCACGTGGATCAAGGGATCTGTGGCTTTCCCTCGAGGCTGTCCCTCGAGGCTTTCCCACGAGGCTTTCCACAGGGCTGTGCCACGTGCCACCTTGGTGTGAGTCGATCCTCGGCGTGAAAGACGAACCGGTGAAGGGAAAAGAGGTTCGTCTGGAATGGACTGAGACATCTGGGGGACTCTTGAAATGGTGGCACGACCCTGGAGTTCCTCTCGCCGTTCCTGTTGAGAGGGCCTCCTCTTGAGATGCGACGGGAAGGCCGGGAACTCTTTCCCGACGAAGCAGGGAAAGGATCCCTCATCTCGAGATACGAGGCGGAAACGGGGCTCCTCTGGATGTGGGCGGGACTCTCGTGATTCCTCTCGAGTGGAGACGGCTAGGTCGGGGAACTTCTTGATTTGCACCAAGGGTGTGAAGGACCCTTTCGAAGTTCAAGAGGTGAGGTGTGATCAGCCTCGAGACGCCTCAGCGGAAATGGGCCTCATCTCGCCTGGAGGGGAGAACCTCCTGGATTTTCTCGAGTTGCGGCAGGTCTTCTCGAGTTACGACGGGGACCTCAGGGACCCGCTCTGGTGGCCTCAGGAAAGGCCAGTCCCCATGCGAGTTGCTAGGGACCTCTCGGGATTCCTCTCCCGTCCATGCCGGGCCTCAGTCCTTGTGTGGAGTCGGGGCCGGAACCTGAGGATTCCTCTCCAGTGTTGCCATGGATCTTGGGGTGCTTCTGAGTCTCCCCAGGGGAGTCAGGCCTCGTCTCGAATGGGGGCATACACGTGCGCTTTCCTCCCGAGCTGCAGCAGTAGTGTCACGCTTCCTGTCACGTGGATCAAGGGATCTGTGGCTTTCCCTCGAGGCTGTCCCTCGAGGCTTTCCCACGAGGCTTTCCCACAGGGCTGTGCCACGTGCCACCTTGGTGTGAGTCGATCCTCGGCGTGAAAGACGAGCCGGTGAAGTGAAAAGATGTTCGTCTGGAATGGACTGAGACATCTGGGGGACTCTTGGAATGGTGGCACGACCCTGGAGTTCCTCTCGCCGTTCCTGTGGAGAGGGCCTCCTCTTGAGATGCGACGGGAAGGCCGGGAACTCTTTCCCGACGAAGCAGGGAAAGGATCCCTCATCTCGAGCTACGAGGCGGAAACGGGGCTCCTCTGGATGTGGGGCGGGACCCTCGTGATTCCTCTCGAGTGGAGACGGCTAGGTCGGGGAACTTCTTGATTTGCACCAAGGGTGTGAAGGACCCTTTCGAAGTTCCAGAGGTGAGGTTTGATCAGCCTCGAGACGCCTCAGCGGAAATGGGCCTCATCTCGCCTGGAGGGGAGAACCTCCTGGATTTTCTCGAGTTGCGGCAGGTCTTCTCGAGTTACGACGGGGACCTCAGGGACCCGCTCTGGTGGCCTCAGGAAAGGCCAGTCCCCATGCGAGTTGCTAGGGGACCTCTCGGGATTCCTCTCCCGTCCATGCCGGGGCCTCAGTCCTTGTGTGGAGTCGGGGCCGGAACCTGAGGATTCCTCTCCAGTGTTGCCATGGATCTTGGGGTGCTTCTGAGTCTCCCCAGGGGAGTCAGGCCTCGTCTCGAGTGGGGGCATGCACGTGCGCTTTCCTCCCGAGCTGCAGCAGTAGTGTCACGCTTCCTGTCACGTGGATCAAGGGATCTGTGGCTTTCCCTCGAGGCTGTCCCTCGAGGCTTTCCCACGAGGCTTTCCCACAGGGCTGTGCCACGTGCCACCTTGGTGTGAGTCGATCCTCTGCGTGAAAGACGAGCCGGTGAAGGGAAAAGAGGTTCCTCTGGAATGGACTGAGACATCTGGGGGACTCTTGGAATGGTGGCACGACCCTGGAGTTCCTCTCGCCGTTCCTGTTGAGAGGGCCTCCTCTTGAGATGCGACGGGAACGCCGGGAACTCTTTCCCGACGAAGCAGGGAAAGGATCCCTCATCTCGAGCTACGAGGCAGAAACGGGGCTCCTCTGGATGTGGGCGGGACCCTCGTGATTCCTCTCGAGTGGAGACGGGTATGTCGGGGAACTTCTTGATTTGCACCAAGGGTGTGAAGGACCCTTTCGAAGTTCCAGAGGTGAGGTGTGATCAGCCTCGAGACGCCTCAGCGGAAATGGGCCTCATCTCGCCTGGAGGGGAGAACCTCCTGGATTTTCTCGAGTTGCGGCAGGTCTTCTCGAGTTACGACGGGGACCTCAGGGACCCGCTCTGGTGGCCTCAGGAAAGGCCAGTCCCCATGCGAGTTGCTAGGGGACCTCTCGGGATTCCTCTCCCGTCCATGCCGGGGCCTCAGTCCTTGTGTGGAGTCGGGGCCGGAACCTGAGGATTCCTCTCCAGTGTTGCCATGGATCTTGGGGTGCTTCTGAGTCTCCCCAGGGGAGTCAGGCCTCGTCTCGAGTGGGGGCATGCACGTGCGCTTTCCTCCCGAGCTGCAGCAGTAGTGTCACGCTTCCTGTCACGTGGATCAAGGGATCTGTGGCTTTCCCTCGAGGCTGTCCCTCGAGGCTTTCCCACGAGGCTTTCCCACAGGGCTGTGCCACGTGCCACCTTGGTGTGAGTCGATCCTCGGCGTGAAAGACGAGCCGGTGAAGGGAAAAGAGGTTCCTCTGGAATGGACTGAGACATCTGGGGGACTCTTGGAATGGTGGCACGACCCTGGAGTTCCTCTCGCCGTTCCTGTGGAGAGGGCCTCCTCTTGAGATGCGACGGGAAGGCCGGGAACTCTTTCCCGACGAAGCAGGGAAAGGATCCCTCATCTCGAGCTACGAGGCGGAAACGGGGCTCCTCTGGATGTGGGCGGGACCCTCGTGATTCCTCTCGAGTGGAGACGGCTAGGTCGGGGAACTTCTTGATTTGCACCAAGGGTGTGAAGGACCCTTTCGAAGTTCCAGAGGTGAGGTTTGATCAGCCTCGAGACGCCTCAGCGGAAATGGGCCTCATCTCGCCTGGAGGGGAGAACCTCCTGGATTTTCTCGAGTTGCGGCAGGTCTTCTCGAGTTACGACGGGACCTCAGGGACCCGCTCTGGTGGCCTCAGGAAAGGCCAGTCCCCATGCGAGTTGCTAGGGGACCTCTCGGGATTCCTCTCCCGTCCATGCCGGGGCCTCAGTCCTTGTGTGGAGTCGGGGCCGGAACCTGAGGATTCCTCTCCAGTGTTGCCATGGATCTTGGGGTGCTTCTGAGTCTCCCCAGGGGAGTCAGGCCTCGTCTCGAGTGGGGGCATGCACGTGCGCTTTCCTCCCGCGCTGCAGCAGTAGTGTCACGCTTCCTGTCACGTGGATCAAGGGATCTGTGGCTTTCCCTCGAGGCTGTCCCTCGAGGCTTTCCCACGAGGCTTTCCCACAGGGCTGTGCCACGTGCCACCTTGGTGTGAGTCGATCCTCTGCGTGAAAGACGAGCCGGTGAAGGGGAAAAGAGGTTCCTCTGGAATGGACTGAGACATCTGGGGGACTCTTGGAATGGTGGCACGACCCTGGAGTTCCTCTCGCCGTTCCTGTTGAGAGGGCCTCCTCTTGAGATGCGACGGGAACGCCGGGAACTCTTTCCCGACGAAGCAGGGAAAGGATCCCTCATCTCGAGCTACGAGGCGGAAACGGGGCTCCTCTGGATGTGGGCGGGACCCTCGTGATTCCTCTCGAGTGGAGACGGCTAGGTCGGGGAACTTCTTGATTTGCACCAAGGGTGTGAAGGACCCTTTCGAAGTTCCAGAGGTGAGGTGTGATCAGCCTCGAGACGCCTCAGCGGAAATGGGCCTCATCTCGCCTGGAGGGGAGAACCTCCTGGATTTTCTCGAGTTGCGGCAGGTCTTCTCGAGTTACGACGGGGACCTCAGGGACCCGCTCTGGTGGCCTCAGGAAAGGCCAGTCCCCATGCGAGTTGCTAGGGGACCTCTCGGGATTCCTCTCCCGTCCATGCCGGGGCGTCAGTCCTTGTGTGGAGTCGGGGCCGGAACCTGAGGTTTCCTCTCCAGTGTTGCCATGGATCTTGGGGTGCTTCTGAGTCTCCCCAGGGGAGTCAGGCCTCGTCTCGAGTGGGGGCATGCACGTGAGCTTTCCTCCCGCGCTGCAGCAGTAGTGTCACGCTTCCTGTCACGTGGATCAAGGGATCTGTGGCTTTCCCTCGAGGCTGTCCCTCGAGGCTTTCCCATGAGGGTTTCCCACAGGGCTGTGCCACGTGCCACCTTGGTGTGAGTCGATCCCTCGGCGTGAAAGACGAACCGGTGAAGGGAAAAGAGGTTCGTCTGGAATGGACTGAGACATCTGGGGGACTCTTGAAATGGTGGCACGACCCTGGAGTTCCTCTCGCCGTTCCTGTTGAGAGGGCCTCCTCTTGAGATGCGACGGGAACGCCGGGAACTCTTTCCCGACGAAGCAGGGAAAGGATCCCTCATCTCGAGCTACGAGGCGGAAACGGGGCTCCTCTGGATGTGGGCGGGACCCTTGATTCCTCTCGAGTGGAGACGGCTAGGTCGGGGAACTTCTTGATTTGCACCAAGGGTGTGAAGGACCCTTTCGAAGTTCCAGAGGTGAGGTGTGATCAGCCTCGAGACGCCTCAGCGGAAATGGGCCTCATCTCGCCTGGAGGGGAGAACCTCCTGGATTTTCTCGAGTTGCGGCAGTTCTTCTCGAGTTACGACGGGGACCTCAGGGACCCGCTCTGGTGGCCTCAGGAAAGGCCAGTCCCCATGCGAGTTGCTAGGGGACCTCTCGGGATTCCTCTCCCGTCCATGCCGGGGCCTCAATCCTTGTGTGGAGTCGGGGCCGGAACCTGAGGATTCCTCTCCAGTGTTGCCATGGATCTTGGGGTGCTTCTGAGTCTCCCCAGGGGAGTCAGGCCTCGTCTCGAGTGGGGGCATGCACGTGCGCTTTCCTCCCGAGCTGCAGCAGTAGTGTCACGCTTCCTGTCACGTGAATCTGTGGCTTTCCCTCGAGGCTGTCCCTCGAGGCTTTCCCACGAGGCTTTCCCACAGGGCTGTGCCACGTGCCACCTTGGTGTGAGTCGATCCTCGGCGTGAAAGACGAGCCGGTGAAGGGAAAAGAGGTTCCTCTGGAATGGACTGAGACATCTGGGGGACTCTTGGAATGGTGGCACGACCCTGGAGTTCCTCTCGCCGTTCCTGTTGAGAGGGCCTCCTCTTGAGATGCGACGGGAAGGCCGGGAACTCTTTCCCGACGAAGCAGGGAAAGGATCCCTCATCTCGAGCTACGAGGCGGAAACGGGGCTCCTCTGGATGTGGGCGGGACCCTCGTGATTCCTCTCGAGTGGAGACGGCTAGGTCGGGGAACTTCTTGATTTGCACCAAGGGTGTGAAGGACCCTTTCGAAGTTCCAGAGGTGAGGTGTGATCAGCCTCGAGACGCCTCAGCGGAAATGGGCCTCATCTCGCCTGGAGGGGAGAACCTCCTGGATTTTCTCGAGTTGCGGCAGGTCTTCTCGAGTTACGACGGGGACCTCAGGGACCCGCTCTGGTGGCCTCAGGAAAGGCCAGTCCCCATGCGAGTTGCTAGGGGACCTCTCGGGATTCCTCTCCCGTCCATGCCGGGGCCTCAGTCCTTGTGTGGAGTCGGGGCCGGAACCTGAGGATTCCTCTCCAGTGTTGCCATGGATCTTGGGGTGCTTCTGAGTCTCCCCAGGGGAGTCAGGCCTCGTCTCGAGTGGGGGCATGCACGTGCGCTTTCCTCCCGAGCTGCAGCAGTAGTGTCACGCTTCTGTCACGTGGATCAAGGGATCTGTGGCTTTCCCTCGAGGCTGTCCCTCGAGGCTTTCCCACGAGGCTTTCCCACAGGGCTGTGCCACGTGCCACCTTGGTGTGAGTCGATCCTCGGCGTGAAAGACGAGCCGGTGAAGGGAAAAGAGGTTCCTCTGGAATGGACTGAGACATCTGGGGGACTCTTGGAATGGTGGCACGACCCTGGAGTTCCTCTCGCCGTTCCTGTTGAGAGGGCCTCCTCTTGAGATGCGACGGGAACGCCGGGAACTCTTTCCCGACGAAGCAGGGAAAGGATCCCTCATCTCGAGCTACGAGGCGGAAACGGGGCTCCTCTGGATGTGGGCGGGACCCTCGTGATTCCTCTCGAGTGGAGACGGCTAGGTCGGGGAACTTCTTGATTTGCACCAAGGGTGTGAAGGACCCTTTCGAAGTTCCAGAGGTGAGGTGTGATCAGCCTCGAGACGCCTCAGCGGAAATGGGCCTCATCTCGCCTGGAGGGGAGAACCTCCTGGATTTTCTCGAGTTGCGGCAGGTCTTCTCGAGTTACGACGGGGACCACAGGGACCCGCTCTGGTGGCCTCAGGAAAGGCCAGTCCCCATGCGAGTTGCTAGGGGACCTCTTGGGATTCCTCTCCCGTCCATGCCGGGGCCTCAGTCCTTGTGTGGAGTCGGGGCCGGAACCTGAGGATTCCTCTCCAGTGTTGCCATGGATCTTGGGGTGCTTCTGAGTCTCCCCAGGGGAGTCAGGCCTCGTCTCGAGTGGGGGCATGCACGTGCGCTTTCCTCCCGAGCTGCAGCAGTAGTGTCACGCTTCCTGTCACGTGGATCAAGGGATCTGTGGCTTTCCCTCGAGGCTGTCCCTCGAGGCTTTCCCACGAGGCTTTCCCACAGGGCTGTGCCACGTGCCACCTTGGTGTGAGTCGATCCTCGGCGTGAAAGACGAGCCGGTGAAGTGAAAAGATATTCGTCTGGAATGGACTGAGACATCTGGGGGACTCTTGGAATGGTGGCACGACCCTGGAGTTCCTCTCGCCGTTCCTGTTGAGAGGGCCTCCTCTTGAGATGCGACGGGAAGGCCGGGAACTCTTTCCCGATGAAGCAGGGAAAGGATCCCTCATCTCGAGCTACGAGGCGGAAACGGGGCTCCTCTGGATGTGGGCGGGACCCTCGTGATTCCTCTCGAGTGGAGACGGCTAGGTCGGGGAACTTCTTGATTTGCACCAAGGGTGTGAAGGACCCTTTCGAAGTTCCAGAGGTGAGGTTTGATCAGCCTCGAGACGCCTCAGCGGAAATGGGCCTCATCTCGCCTGGAGGGGAGAACCTCCTGGATTTTCTCGAGTTGCGGCAGGTCTTCTCGAGTTACGACGGGGACCTCAGGGACCCGCTCTGGTGGCCTCAGGAAAGGCCAGTCCCCATGCGAGTTGCTAGGGGACCTCTCGGGATTCCTCTCCCGTCCATGCCGGGGCCTCAGTCCTTGTGTGGAGTCGGGGCCGGAACCTGAGGATTCCTCTCCAGTGTTGCCATGGATCTTGGGGTGCTTCTGAGTCTCCCCAGGGGAGTCAGGCCTCGTCTCGAGTGGGGGCATGCACGTGCGCTTTCCTCCCGAGCTGCAGCAGTAGTGTCACGCTTCCTGTCACGTGGATCAAGGGATCTGTGGCTTTCCCTCGAGGCTGTCCCTCGAGGCTTTCCCACGAGGCTTTCCCACAGGGCTGTGCCACGTGCCACCTTGGTGTGAGTCGATCCTCTGCGTGAAAGACGAGCCGGTGAAGGGAAAAGAGGTTCCTCTGGAATGGACTGAGACATCTGGGGGACTCTTGGAATGGTGGCACGACCCTGGAGTTCCTCTCGCCGTTCCTGTTGAGAGGGCCTCCTCTTGAGATGCGACGGGAACGCCGGGAACTCTTTCCCGACGAAGCAGGGAAAGGATCCCTCATCTCGAGCTACGAGGCGGAAACGGGGCTCCTCTGGATGTGGGCGGGACCCTCGTGATTCCTCTCGAGTGGAGACAGCTAGGTCGGGGAACTTCTTGATTTGCACCAAGGGTGTGAAGGACCCTTTCGAAGTTCCAGAGGTGAGGTGTGATCAGCCTCGAGACGCCTCAGCGGAAATGGGCCTCATCTCGCCTGGAGGGGAGAACCTCCTGGATTTTCTCGAGTTGCGGCAGGTCTTCTCGAGTTACGACGGGGACCTCAGGGACCCGCTCTGGTGGCCTCAGGAAAGGCCAGTCCCCATGCGAGTTGCTAGGGGACCTCTCGGGATTCCTCTCCCGTCCATGCCGGGGCGTCAGTCCTTGTGTGGAGTCGGGGCCGGAACCTGAGGTTTCCTCTCCAGTGTTGCCATGGATCTTGGGGTGCTTCTGAGTCTCCCCAGGGGAGTCAGGCCTCGTCTCGAGTGGGGGCATGCACGTGCTCTTTCCTCCCGCGCTGCAGCAGTAGTGTCACGCTTCCTGTCACGTGGATCAAGGGATCTGTGGCTTTCCCTCGAGGCTGTCCCTCGAGGCTTTCCCACGAGGGTTTCCCACAGGGCTGTGCCACGTGCCACCTTGGTGTGAGTCGATCCTCGGCGTGAAAGACGAACCGGTGAAGGGAAAAGAGGTTCGTCTGGAATGGACTGAGACATCTGGGGGACTCTTGGAATGGTGGCACGACCCTGGAGTTCCTCTCGCCGTTCCTGTTGAGAGGGCCTCCTCTTGAGATGCGACGGGAACGCCGGGAACTCTTTCCCGACGAAGCAGGGAAAGGATCCCTCATCTCGAGCTACGAGGCGGAAACGGGGCTCCTCTGGATGTGGGCGGGACCCTCGTGATTCCTCTCGAGTGGAGACGGCTAGGTCGGGGAACTTCTTGATTTGCACCAAGGGTGTGAAGGACCCTTTCGAAGTTCCAGAGGTGAGGTGTGATCAGCCTCGAGACGCCTCAGCGGAAATGGGCCTCATCTCGCCTGGAGGGGAGAACCTCCTGGATTTTCTCGAGTTGCGGCAGGTCTTCTCGAGTTACGACGGGGACCTCAGGGACCCGCTCTGGTGGCCTCAGGAAAGGCCAGTCCCCATGCGAGTTGCTAGGGGACCTCTCGGGATTCCTCTCCCGTCCATGCCGGGGGCCTCAGTCCTTGTGTGGAGTCGGGGCCGGAACCTGAGGATTCCTCTCCAGTGTTGCCATGGATCTTGGGGTGCTTCTGAGTCTCCCCAGGGGAGTCAGGCCTCGTCTCGAGTGGGGGCATGCACGTGCGCTTTCCTCCCGAGCTGCAGCAGTAGTGTCACGCTTCCTGTCACGTGAATCTGTGGCTTTCCCTCGAGGCTGTCCCTCGAGGCTTTCCCCACGAGGCTTTCCCACAGGGCTGTGCCACGTGCCACCTTGGTGTGAGTCGATCCTCGGCGTGAAAGACGAGCCGGTGAAGGGAAAAGAGGTTCCTCTGGAATGGACTGAGACATCTGGGGGACTCTTGGAATGGTGGCACGACCCTGGAGTTCCTCTCGCCGTTCCTGTTGAGAGGGCCTCCTCTTGAGATGCGACGGGAAGGCCGGGAACTCTTTCCCGACGAAGCAGGGAAAGGATCCCTCATCTCGAGCTACGAGGCGGAAACGGGGGCTCCTCTGGATGTGGGCGGGACCCTCGTGATTCCTCTCGAGTGGAGACGGCTAGGTCGGGGAACTTCTTGATTTGCACCAAGGGTGTGAAGGACCCTTTCGAAGTTCCAGAGGTGAGGTGTGATCAGCCTCGAGACGCCTCAGCGGAAATGGGCCTCATCTCGCCTGGAGGGGAGAACCTCCTGGATTTTCTCGAGTTGCGGCAGGTCTTCTCGAGTTACGACGGGGACCTCAGGGACCCGCTCTGGTGGCCTCAGGAAAGGCCAGTCCCCATGCGAGTTGCTAGGGGACCTCTCGGGATTCCTCTCCCGTCCATGCCGGGGCCTCAGTCCTTGTGTGGAGTCGGGGGCCGGAACCTGAGGATTCCTCTCCAGTGTTGCCATGGATCTTGGGGTGCTTCTGAGTCTCCCCAGGGGAGTCAGGCCTCGTCTCGAGTGGGGGGCATGCACGTGCGCTTTCCTCCCGAGCTGCAGCAGTAGTGTCACGCTTCCTGTCACGTGGATCAAGGGATCTGTGGCTTTCCCTCGAGGCTGTCCCTCGAGGCTTTCCCACGAGGCTTTCCCACAGGGCTGTGCCACGTGCCACCTTGGTGTGAGTCGATCCTCGGCGTGAAAGACGAGCCGGTGAAGGGAAAAGAGGTTCCTCTGGAATGGACTGAGACATCTGGGGGGACTCTTGGAATGGTGGCACGACCCTGGAGTTCCTCTCGCCGTTCCTGTTGAGAGGGCCTCCTCTTGAGATGCGACGGGAACGCCGGGAACTCTTTCCCGACGAAGCAGGGAAAGGATCCCTCATCTCGAGCTACGAGGCGGAAACGGGGCTCCTCTGGATGTGGGGCGGGACCCTCGTGATTCCTCTCGAGTGGAGACGGCTAGGTCGGGGAACTTCTTGATTTGCACCAAGGGTGTGAAGGACCCTTTCGAAGTTCCAGAGGTGAGGTGTGATCAGCCTCGAGACGCCTCAGCGGAAATGGGCCTCATCTCGCCTGGAGGGGGAGAACCTCCTGGATTTTCTCGAGTTGCGGCAGGTCTTCTCGAGTTACGACGGGGACCTCAGGGACCCGCTCTGGTGGCCTCAGGAAAGGCCAGTCCCCATGCGAGTTGCTAGGGGACCTCTCGGGATTCCTCTCCCGTCCATGCCGGGGCCTCAGTCCTTGTGTGGAGTCGGGGCCGGAACGTGAGGATTCCTCTCCAGTGTTGCCATGGATCTTGGGGTGCTTCTGAGTCTCCCCAGGGGAGTCAGGCCTCGTCTCGAGTGGGGGCATGCACGTGCGCTTTCCTCCCGCGCTGCAGCAGTAGTGTCACGCTTCCTGTCACGTGGATCAAGGGATCTGTGGCTTTCCCTCGAGGCTGTCCCTCGAGGCTTTCCCACGAGGCTTTCCCACAGGGCTGTGCCACGTGCCACCTTGGTGTGAGTCGATCCTGGGCGTGAAAGACGAGCCGGTGAAGGGAAAAGAGGTTCCTCTGGAATGGACTGAGACATCTAGGGGACTCTTGGAATGGTGGCACGACCCTGGAGTTCCTCTCGCCGTTCCTGTTGAGAGGGCCTCCTCTTGAGATGCGACGGGAACGCCGGGAACTCTTTCCCGACGAAGCAGGGAAAGGATCCCTCATCTCGAGATACGAGGCGGAAACGGGGCTCCTCTGGATGTGGGCGGGACCCACGTGATTCCTCTCGAGTGGAGACGGGTATGTCGGGGAACTTCTTGATTTGCACCAAGGGTGTGAAGGACCCTTTCGAAGTTCCAGAGGTGAGGTGTGATCAGCCTCGAGACGCCTCAGCGGAAATGGGCCTCATCTCGCCTGGAGGGGAGAACCTCCTGGATTTTCTCGAGTTGCGGCAGGTCTTCTCGAGTTACGACGGGGACCACAGGGACCCGCTCTGGTGGCCTCAGGAAAGGCCAGTCCCCATGCGAGTTGCTAGGGGACCTCTTGGGATTCCTCTCCCGTCCATGCCGGGGCCTCAGTCCTTGTGTGGAGTCGGGGCCGGAACCTGAGGATTCCTCTCCAGTGTTGCCATGGATCTTGGGGTGCTTCTGAGTCTCCCCAGGGGAGTCAGGCCTCGTCTCGAGTGGGGGCATGCACGTGCGCTTTCCTCCCGAGCTGCAGCAGTAGTGTCACGCTTCCTGTCACGTGGATCAAGGGATCTGTGGCTTTCCCTCGAGGCTGTCCCTCGAGGCTTTCCCACGAGGCTTTCCCACAGGGCTGTGCCACGTGCCACCTTGGTGTGAGTCGATCCTCGGCGTGAAAGACGAGCCGGTGAAGTGAAAAGATATTCGTCTGGAATGGACTGAGACATCTGGGGGACTCTTGGAATGGTGGCACGACCCTGGAGTTCCTCTCGCCGTTCCTGTTGAGAGGGCCTCCTCTTGAGATGCGACGGGAAGGCCGGGAACTCTTTCCCGATGAAGCAGGGAAAGGATCCCTCATCTCGAGCTACGAGGCGGAAACGGGGCTCCTCTGGATGTGGGCGGGACACTCGTGATTCCTCTCGAGTGGAGACGGCTAGGTCGGGGAACTTCTTGATTTGCACCAAGGGTGTGAAGGACCCTTTCGAAGTTCCAGAGGTGAGGTTTGATCAGCCTCGAGACGCCTCAGCGGAAATGGGCCTCATCTCGCCTGGAGGGGAGAACCTCCTGGATTTTCTCGAGTTGCGGCAGGTCTTCTCGAGTTACGACGGGGACCTCAGGGACCCGCTCTGGTGGCCTCAGGAAAGGCCAGTCCCCATGCGAGTTGCTAGGGGACCTCTCGGGATTCCTCTCCCGTCCATGCCGGGGCCTCAGTCCTTGTGTGGAGTCGGGGCCGGAACCTGAGGATTCCTCTCCAGTGTTGCCATGGATCTTGGGGTGCTTCTGAGTCTCCCCAGGGGAGTCAGGCCTCGTCTCGAGTGGGGGCATGCACGTGCGCTTTCCTCCCGAGCTGCAGCAGTAGTGTCACGCTTCCTGTCACGTGGATCAAGGGATCTGTGGCTTTCCCTCGAGGCTGTCCCTCGAGGCTTTCCCACGAGGCTTTCCCACAGGGCTGTGCCACGTGCCACCTTGGTGTGAGTCGATCCTCTGCGTGAAAGACGAGCCGGTGAAGGGAAAAGAGGTTCCTCTGGAATGGACTGAGACATCTGGGGGACTCTTGGAATGGTGGCACGACCCTGGAGTTCCTCTCGCCGTTCCTGTTGAGAGGGCCTCCTCTTGAGATGCGACGGGAACGCCGGGAACTCTTTCCCGACGAAGCAGGGAAAGGATCCCTCATCTCGAGCTACGAGACGGAAACGGGGCTCCTCTGGATGTGGGCGGGACCCTCGTGATTCCTCTCGAGTGGAGACGGCTAGGTCGGGGAACTTCTTGATTTGCACCAAGGGTGTGAAGGAGCCTTTCGAAGTTCCAGAGGTGAGGTGTGATCAGCCTCGAGACGCCTCAGCGGAAATGGGCGTCATCTCGCCTGGAGGGGAGAACCTCCTGGATTTTCTCGAGTTGCGGCAGGTCTTCTCGAGTTACGACGGGGACCTCAGGGACCCGCTCTGGTGGCCTCAGGAAAGGCCAGTCCCCATGCGAGTTGCTAGGGGACCTCTCGGGATTCCTCTCCCGTCCATGCCGGGGCCTCAGTCCTTGTGTGGAGTCGGGGCCGGAACCTGAGGATTGCTCTCCAGTGTTGCCTTGGATCTTGGGGTGCTTCTGAGTCTCCCCAGGGGAGTCAGGCCTCGTCTCGAGTGGGGGCATGCACGTGCGCTTTCCTCCCGAGCTGCAGCAGTAGTGTCACGCTTCCTGTCACGTGGATCAAGGGATCTGTGGCTTTCCCTCGAGGCTGTCCCTCGAGGCTTTCCCACGAGGCTTTCCCACAGGGCTGTGCCACGTGCCACCTTGGTGTGAGTCGATCCTCGGCGTGAAAGACGAGCCGGTGAAGGGAAGAGAGGTTCCTCTGGAATGGACTGAGACATCTGGGGGACTCTTGGAATGGTGGCACGACCCTGGAGTTCCTCTCGCCGGTCCTGTTGAGAGGGCCTCCTCTTGAGATGCGACGGGAACTCTTTCCCGACGAAGCAGGGAAAGGATCCCTCATCTCGAGCTACGAGGCGGAAACGGGGCTCCTCTGGATGTGGGCGGGACCCTCGTGATTCCTCTCGAGTGGAGACGGGTATGTCGGGGAACTTCTTGATTTGCACCAATGGTGTGAAGGACCCTTTCGAAGTTCCAGAGGTGAGGTGTGATCAGCCTCGAGACGCCTCAGCGGAAATGGGCCTCATCTCGCCTGGAGGGGAGAACCTCCTGGATTTTCTCGAGTTGCGGCAGGTCTTCTCGAGTTACGACGGGGACCACAGGGACCCGCTCTGGTGGCCTCAGGAAAGGCCAGTCCCCATGCGAGTTGCTAGGGGACCTCTCAGGATTCCTCTCCCGTCCATGCCGGGGCCTCAGTCCTTGTGTGGAGTCGGGGCCGGAACCTGAGGATTCCTCTCCAGTGTTGCCATGGATCTAGGGGTGCTTCTGAGTCTCCCCAGGGGAGTCAGGCCTCGTCTCGATTGGGGGCATGCACGTGCGCTTTCCTCCCGAGCTGCAGCAGTAGTGTCACGCTTCCTGTCACGTGGATCAAGGGATCTGTGGCTTTCCCTCGAGGCTGTCCCTCGAGGCTTTCCCACGAGGCTTTCCCACAGGGCTGTGCCACGTGCCACCTTGGTGTGAGTCGATCCTCGGCGTGAAAGACGAGCCGGTGAAGGGAAAGAGGTTCCTCTGGAATGGACTGAGACATCTGGGGGACTCTTGGAATGGTGGCACGACCCTGGAGTTCCTCTCGCCGTTCCTGTTGAGAGGGCCTCCTCTTGAGATGCGACGGGAAGGCCGGGAACTCTTTCCCGACGAAGCAGGGAAAGGATCCCTCATCTCGAGCTACGAGGCGGAAACGGGGCTCCTCTGGATGTGGGCGGGACCCTCGTGATTCCTCTCGAGTGGAGACGGGTATGTCGGGGAACTTCTTGATTTGCACCAAGGGTGTGAAGGACCCTTTCGAAGTTCCAGAGGTGAGGTGTCATCAGCCTCGAGACGCCTCAGCGGAAATGGGCCTCATCTCGCCTGGAGGGGAGAACCTCCTGGATTTTCTCGAGTTGCGGCAGGTCTTCTCGAGTTACGACGGGGACCTCAGGGACCCGCTCTGGTGGCCTCAGGAAAGGCCAGTCCCCATGCGAGTTGCTAGGGGACCTCTCGGGATTCCTCTCCCGTCCAGGCCGGGGCCTCAGTCCTTGTGTGGAGTCGGGGCCGGAACCTGAGGATTCTTCTCCAGTGTTGCCATGGATCTTGGGGTGCTTCTGAGTCTCCCCAGGGGAGTCAGGCCTCGTCTCGAGTGGGGGCATGCACGTGCGCTTTCCTCCCGAGCTGCAGCAGTAGTGTCACGCTTCCTGTCACGTGGATCAAGGGATCTGTGGCTTTCCCTCGAGGCTGTCCCTCGAGGCTTTCCCACGAGGCTTTCCCACAGGGCTGTGCCACGTGCCACCTTGGTGTGAGTCGATCCTCGGCGTGAAAGACGAGCCGGTGAAGGGAAAGAGGTTCCTCTGGAATGGACTGAGACATCTGGGGGACTATTGGAATGGTGGCACGACCCTGGAGTTCCTCTCGCCATTCCTGTTGAGAGGGCCTCCTCTTGAGATGCGACGGGAACGCCGGGAACTCTTTCCCGACGAAGCAGGGAAAGGATCCCTCATCTCGAGCTACGAGGCGGAAACGGGGCTCCTCTGGATGTGGGCGGGACCCTCGTGATTCCTCTCGAGTGGAGACGGGTATGTCGGGGAACTTCTTGATTTGCACCAAGGGTGTGAAGGACCCTTTCGAAGTTCCAGAGGTGAGGTGTCATCAGCCTCGAGACGCCTCAGCGGAAATGGGCCTCATCTCGCCTGGATGGGAGAACCTCCTGGATTTTCTCGAGTTGCGGCAGGTCTTCTCGAGTTACGACGGGGACCTCAGGGACCCGCTCTGGTGGCCTCAGGAAAGGCCAGTCCCCATGCTAGTTGCTAGGGGACCTCTCGGGATTCCTCTCCCGTCCAAGCCGGGGCCTCAGTCCTTTCGTGGATTCGGGGCCGGAACCTGAGGATTCCTCTCCAGTGTTGCCATGGATCTTGGGGTGCTTCTGAGTCTCCCCAGGGGAGTCAGGCCTCGTCTCGAGTGGGGGCATGCACGTGCGCTATCCTCCCGATCTGCAGCAGTAGTGTCAAGCTTCCTGTCACGTGGATCAAGGGATCTGTGGCTTTCCCTCGAGGCTGTCCCTCGAGGCTTTCCCACGAGGCTTTCCCACAGTGCTGTGCCACGTGCCACCTTGGTGTGAGTCGATCCTCGGCGTGAAAGACGAGCCGGTGAAGGGAAAAGAGGTTCCTCTGGAATGGACTGAGACATCTGGGGGACTCTTGGAATGGTGGTACGACCCTGGAGTTCCTCTCGCCGTTCCTGTTGAGAGGGCCTCCTCTTGAGATGCGACGGGAACGCCGGGAACTCTTTCCCGACGAAGCAGGGAAAGGATCCCTCATCTCGAGCTACGAGACGGAAACGGGGCTCCTCTGGATGTGGGCGGGACCCTCGTGATTCCTCTCGAGTGGAGACGGCTAGGTCGGGGAACTTCTTGATTTGCACCAAGGGTGTGAAGGACCCTTTCGAAGTTCCAGAGGTGAGGTGTGATCAGCCTCGAGACGCCTCAGCGGAAATGGGCGTCATCTCGCCTGGAGGGGAGAACCTCCTGGATTTTCTCGAGTTGCGGCAGGTCTTCTCGAGTTACGACGGGGACCTCAGGGACCCGCTCTGGTGGCCTCAGGAAAGGCCAGTCCCCATGCGAGTTGCTAGGGGACCTCTCGGGATTCCTCTCCCGTCCATGCCGGGGCCTCAGTCCTTGTGTGGAGTCGGGGCCGGAACCTGAGTATTGCTCTCCAGTGTTGCCTTGGATCTTGGGGTGCTTCTGAGTCTCCCCAGGGGAGTCAGGCCTCGTCTCGAGTGGGGGCATGCACGTGCGCTTTCCTCCCGAGCTGCAGCAGTAGTGTCACGCTTCCTGTCACGTGGATCAAGGGATCTGTGGCTTTCCCTCGAGGCTGTCCCTCGAGGCTTTCCCACGAGGCTTTCCCACAGGGCTGTGCCACGTGCCACCTTGGTGTGAGTCGATCCTCGGCGTGAAAGACGAGCCGGTGAAGGGAAGAGAGGTTCCTCTGGAATGGACTGAGACATCTGGGGGACTCTTGGAATGGTGGCACGACCCTGGAGTTCCTCTCGCCGGTCCTGTTGAGAGGGCCTCCTCTTGAGATGCGACGGGAACTCTTTCCCGACGAAGCAGGGAAAGGATCCCTCATCTCGAGCTACGAGGCGGAAACGGGGCTCCTCTGGATGTGGGCGGGACCCTCGTGATTCCTCTCGAGTGGAGACGGGTATGTCGGGGAACTTCTTGATTTGCACCAATGGTGTGAAGGACCCTTTCGAAGTTCCAGAGGTGAGGTGTGATCAGCCTCGAGACGCCTCAGCGGAAATGGGCCTCATCTCGCCTGGAGGGGAGAACCTCCTGGATTTTCTCGAGTTGCGGCAGGTCTTCTCGAGTTACGACGGGGACCACAGGGACCCGCTCTGGTGGCCTCAGGAAAGGCCAGTCCCCATGCGAGTTGCTAGGGGACCTCTCAGGATTCCTCTCCCGTCCATGCCGGGGCCTCAGTCCTTGTGTGGAGTCGGGGCCGGAACCTGAGGATTCCTCTCCAGTGTTGCCATGGATCTAGGGGTGCTTCTGAGTCTCCCCAGGGGAGTCAGGCCTCGTCTCGATTGGGGGCATGCACGTGCGCTTTCCTCCCGAGCTGCAGCAGTAGTGTCACGCTTCCTGTCACGTGGATCAAGGGATCTGTGGCTTTCCCTCGAGGCTGTCCCTCGAGGCTTTCCCATGAGGCTTTCCCACAGGGCTGTGCCACGTGCCACCTTGGTGTGAGTCGATCCTCGGCGTGAAAGACGAGCCGGTGAAGGGAAAGAGGTTCCTCTGGAATGGACTGAGACATCTGGGGGACTCTTGGAATGGTGGTACGACCCTGGAGTTCCTCTCGCCGTTCCTGTTGAGAGGGCCTCCTCTTGAGATGCGACGGGAACGCCGGGAACTCTTTCCCGACGAAGCAGGGAAAGGATCCCTCATCTCGAGCTACGAGACGGAAACGGGGCTCCTCTGGATGTGGGCGGGACCCTCGTGATTCCTCTCGAGTGGAGACGGCTAGGTCGGGGAACTTCTTGATTTGCACCAAGGGTGTGAAGGAGCCTTTCGAAGTTCCAGAGGTGAGGTGTGATCAGCCTCGAGACGCCTCAGCGGAAATGGGCGTCATCTCGCCTGGAGGGGAGAACCTCCTGGATTTTCTCGAGTTGCGGCAGGTCTTCTCGAGTTACGACGGGGACCTCAGGGACCCGCTCTGGTGGCCTCAGGAAAGGCCAGTCCCCATGCGAGTTGCTAGGGGACCTCTCGGGATTCCTCTCCCGTCCATGCCGGGGCCTCAGTCCTTGTGTGGAGTCGGGGCCGGAACCTGAGGATTGCTCTCCAGTGTTGCCTTGGATCTTGGGGTGCTTCTGAGTCTCCCCAGGGGAGTCAGGCCTCGTCTCGAGTGGGGGCATGCACGTGCGCTTTCCTCCCGAGCTGCAGCAGTAGTGTCACGCTTCCTGTCACGTGGATCAAGGGATCTGTGGCTTTCCCTCGAGGCTGTCCCTCGAGGCTTTCCCACGAGGCTTTCCCACAGGGCTGTGCCACGTGCCACCTTGGTGTGAGTCGATCCTCGGCGTGAAAGACGAGCCGGTGAAGGGAAGAGAGGTTCCTCTGGAATGGACTGAGACATCTGGGGGACTCTTGGAATGGTGGCACGACCCTGGAGTTCCTCTCGCCGGTCCTGTTGAGAGGGCCTCCTCTTGAGATGCGACGGGAACTCTTTCCCGACGAAGCAGGGAAAGGATCCCTCATCTCGAGCTACGAGGCGGAAACGGGGCTCCTCTGGATGTGGGCGGGACCCTCGTGATTCCTCTCGAGTGGAGACGGGTATGTCGGGGAACTTCTTGATTTGCACCAATGGTGTGAAGGACCCTTTCGAAGTTCCAGAGGTGAGGTGTGATCAGCCTCGAGACGCCTCAGCGGAAATGGGCCTCATCTCGCCTGGAGGGGAGAACCTCCTGGATTTTCTCGAGTTGCGGCAGGTCTTCTTGAGTTACGACGGGGACCACAGGGACCCGCTCTGGTGGCCTCAGGAAAGGCCAGTCCCCATGCGAGTTGCTAGGGGACCTCTCAGGATTCCTCTCCCGTCCATGCCGGGGCCTCAGTCCTTGTGTGGAGTCGGGGCCGGAACCTGAGGATTCCTCTCCAGTGTTGCCATGGATCTAGGGGTGCTTCTGAGTCTCCCCAGGGGAGTCAGGCCTCGTCTCGATTGGGGGCATGCACGTGCGCTTTCCTCCCGAGCTGCAGCAGTAGTGTCACGCTTCCTGTCACGTGGATCAAGGGATCTGTGGCTTTCCCTCGAGGCTGTCCCTCGAGGCTTTCCCACGAGGCTTTCCCACAGGGCTGTGCCACGTGCCACCTTGGTGTGAGTCGATCCTCGGCGTGAAAGACGAGCCGGTGAAGGGAAAGAGGTTCCTCTGGAATGGACTGAGACATCTGGGGGACTCTTGGAATGGTGGCACGACCCTGGAGTTCCTCTCGCCGTTCCTGTTGAGAGGGCCTCCTCTTGAGATGCGACGGGAACGCCGGGAACTCTTTCCCGACGAAGCAGGGAAAGGATCCCTCATCTCGAGCTACGAGGCGGAAACGGGGCTCCTCTGGATGTGGGCGGGACCCTCGTGATTCCTCTCGAGTGGAGACGGGTATGTCGGGGAACTTCTTGATTTGCACCAAGGGTGTGAAGGACCCTTTCGAAGTTCCAGAGGTGAGGTGTCATCAGCCTCGAGACGCCTCAGCGGAAATGGGCCTCATCTCGCCTGGAGGGGAGAACCTCCTGGATTTTCTCGAGTTGCGGCAGGTCTTCTCGAGTTACGACGGGGACCTCAGGGACCCGCTCTGGTGGCCTCAGGAAAGGCCAGTCCCCATGCGAGTTGCTAGGGGACCTCTCGGGATTCCTCTCCCGTCCATGCCGGGGCCTCAGTCCTTGTGTGGAGTCGGGGCCGGAACCTGAGGATTCTTCTCCAGTGTTGCCATGGATCTTGGGGTGCTTCTGAGTCTCCCCAGGGGAGTCAGGCCTCGTCTCGAGTGGGGGCATGCACGTGCGCTTTCCTCCCGAGCTGCAGCAGTAGTGTCACGCTTCCTGTCACGTGGATCAAGGGATCTGTGGCTTTCCCTCGAGGCTGTCCCTCGAGGCTTTCCCACGAGGCTTTCCCACAGTGCTGTGCCACGTGCCACCTTGGTGTGAGTCGATCCTCGGCGTGAAAGACGAGCCGGTGAAGGGAAAGAGGTTCCTCTGGAATGGACTGAGACATCTGGGGGACTATTGGAATGGTGGCACGACCCTGGAGTTCCTCTCGCCATTCCTGTTGAGAGGGCCTCCTCTTGAGATGCGACGGGAACGCCGGGAAATCTTTCCCGACGAAGCAGGGAAAGGATCCCTCATCTCGAGCTACGAGGCGGAAACGGGGCTCCTCTGGATGTGGGCGGGACCCTCGTGATTCCTCTCGAGTGGAGACGGGTATGTCGGGGAACTTCTTGATTTGCACCAAGGGTGTGAAGGACCCTTTCGAAGTTCCAGAGGTGAGGTGTCATCAGCCTCGAGACGCCTCAGCGGAAATGGGCCTCATCTCGCCTGGATGGGAGAACCTCCTGGATTTTCTCGAGTTGCGGCAGGTCTTCTCGAGTTACGACGGGGACCTCAGGGACCCGCTCTGGTGGCCTCAGGAAAGGCCAGTCCCCATGCGAGTTGCTAGGGGACCTCTCGGGATTCCTCTCCCGTCCATGCCGGGGCCTCAGTCCTTGTGTGGAGTCGGGGCCGGAACCTGAGGATTCCTCTCCAGTGTTGCCATGGATCTTGGGGTGCTTCTGAGTCTCCCCAGGGGAGTCAGGCCTCGTCTCGAGTGGGGGCATGCACGTGCGCTTTCCTCCCGAGCTGCAGCAGTAGTGTCATGCTTCCTGTCACGTGGATCAAGGGATCTGTGGCTTTCCCTCGAGGCTGTCCCTCGAGGCTTTCCCACGAGGCTTTCCCACAGGGCTGTGCCACGTGCCACCTTGGTGTGAGTCGATCCTCGGCGTGAAAGACGAGCCGGTGAAGGGAAAAGAGGTTCCTCTGGAATGGACTGAGACATCTGGGGGACTCTTGGAATGGTGGCACGACCCTGGAGTTCCTCTCGCCGTTCCTGTTGAGAGGGCCTCCTCTTGAGATGCGACGGGAACGCCGGGTACTCTTTCCCGACGAAGCAGGGAAAGGATCCCTCATCTCGAGCTACGAGGCGGAAACGGGGCTCCTCTGGATGTGGGCGGGACCCTCGTGATTCCTCTCGAGTGGAGACGGGTATGTCGGGGAACTTCTTGATTTGCACCAAGGGTGTGAAGGACCCTTTCGAAGTTCCAGAGGTGAGGTGTGATCAGCCTCGAGACGCCTCAGCGGAAATGGGCCTCATCTCGCCTGGAGGGGAGAACCTCCTGGATTTTCTCGAGTTGCGGCAGGTCTTCTCGAGTTACAACGGGGACCTCAGGGACCCGCTCTGGTGGCCTCAGGAAAGGCCAGTCCCCATGCGAGTTGCTAGGGGACCTCTCGGGATTCCTCTCCCGTCCAAGCCGGGGCCTCAGTCCTTTCGTGGATTCGGGGCCGGAACCTGAGGATTCCTCTCCAGTGTTGCCATGGATCTTGGGGTGCTTCTGAGTCTCCCCAGGGGAGTCAGGCCTCGTCTCGAGTGGGGGCATGCACGTGCGCTATCCTCCCGATCTGCAGCAGTAGTGTCAAGCTTCCTGTCACGTGGATCAAGGGATCTGTGGCTTTCCCTCGAGGCTGTCCCTCGAGGCTTTCCCACGAGGCTTTCCCACAGTGCTGTGCCACGTGCCACCTTGGTGTGATTCGATCCTCGGCGTGAAAGACGAGCCGGTGAAGGGAAAAGAGGTTCCTCTGGAATGGACTGAGACATCTGGGGGACTCTTGGAATGGTGGCACGACCCTGGAGTTCCTCTCGCCGTTCCTGTTGAGAGGGCCTCCTCTTGAGATGCGACGGGAACGCCGGGAACTCTTTCCCGACGAAGCAGGGAAAGGATCCCTCATCTCGAGCTACGAGACGGAAACAGGGCTCCTCTGGATGTGGGCGGGACCCTCGTGATTCCTCTCGAGTGGAGACGGCTAGGTCGGGGAACTTCTTGATTTGCACCAAGGGTGTGAAGGAGCCTTTCGAAGTTCCAGAGGTGAGGTGTGATCAGCCTCGAGACGCCTCAGCGGAAATGGGCGTCATCTCGCCTGGAGGGGAGAACCTCCTGGATTTTCTCGAGTTGCGGCAGGTCTTCTCGAGTTACGACGGGGACCTCAGGGACCCGCTCTGGTGGCCTCAGGAAAGGCCAGTCCCCATGCGAGTTGCTAGGGGACCTCTCGGGATTCCTCTCCCGTCCATGCCGGGGCCTCAGTCCTTGTGTGGAGTCGGGGCCGGAACCTGAGGATTGCTCTCCAGTGTTGCCTTGGATCTTGGGGTGCTTCTGAGTCTCCCCAGGGGAGTCAGGCCTCGTCTCGAGTGGGGGCATGCACGTGCGCTTTCCTCCCGAGCTGCAGCAGTAGTGTCACGCTTCCTGTCACGTGGATCAAGGGATCTGTGGCTTTCCCTCGAGGCTGTCCCTCGAGGCTTTCCCACGAGGCTTTCCCACAGGGCTGTGCCACGTGCCACCTTGGTGTGAGTCGATCCTCGGCGTGAAAGACGAGCCGGTGAAGGGAAGAGAGGTTCCTCTGGAATGGACTGAGACATCTGGGGGACTCTTGGAATGGTGGCACGACCCTGGAGTTCCTCTCGCCGGTCCTGTTGAGAGGGCCTCCTCTTGAGATGCGACGGGAACTCTTTCCCGACGAAGCAGGGAAAGGATCCCTCATCTCGAGCTACGAGGCGGAAACGGGGCTCCTCTGGATGTGGGCGGGACCCTCGTGATTCCTCTCGAGTGGAGACGGGTATGTCGGGGAACTTCTTGATTTGCACCAAGGGTGTGAAGGACCCTTTCGAAGTTCCAGAGGTGAGGTGTGATCAGCCTCGAGACGCCTCAGCGGAAATGGGCCTCATCTCGCCTGGAGGGGAGAACCTCCTGGATTTTCTCGAGTTGCGGCAGGTCTTCTCGAGTTACAACGGGGACCTCAGGGACCCGCTCTGGTGGCCTCAGGAAAGGCCAGTCCCCATGCGAGTTGCTAGGGGACCTCTCGGGATTCCTCTCCCGTCCAAGCCGGGGCCTCAGTCCTTTCGTGGATTCGGGGCCGGAACCTGAGGATTCCTCTCCAGTGTTGCCATGGATCTTGGGGTGCTTCTGAGTCTCCCCAGGGGAGTCAGGCCTCGTCTCGAGTGGGGGCATGCACGTGCGCTATCCTCCCGATCTGCAGCAGTAGTGTCAAGCTTCCTGTCACGTGGATCAAGGGATCTGTGGCTTTCCCTCGAGGCTGTCCCTCGAGGCTTTCCCACGAGGCTTTCCCACAGTGCTGTGCCACGTGCCACCTTGGTGTGATTCGATCCTCGGCGTGAAAGACGAGCCGGTGAAGGGAAAAGAGGTTCCTCTGGAATGGACTGAGACATCTGGGGGACTCTTGGAATGGTGGCACGACCCTGGAGTTCCTCTCGCCGTTCCTGTTGAGAGGGCCTCCTCTTGAGATGCGACGGGAACGCCGGGAACTCTTTCCCGACGAAGCAGGGAAAGGATCCCTCATCTCGAGCTACGAGACGGAAACAGGGCTCCTCTGGATGTGGGCGGGACCCTCGTGATTCCTCTCGAGTGGAGACGGCTAGGTCGGGGAACTTCTTGATTTGCACCAAGGGTGTGAAGGAGCCTTTCGAAGTTCCAGAGGTGAGGTGTGATCAGCCTCGAGACGCCTCAGCGGAAATGGGCGTCATCTCGCCTGGAGGGGAGAACCTCCTGGATTTTCTCGAGTTGCGGCAGGTCTTCTCGAGTTACGACGGGGACCTCAGGGACCCGCTCTGGTGGCCTCAGGAAAGGCCAGTCCCCATGCGAGTTGCTAGGGGACCTCTCGGGATTCCTCTCCCGTCCATGCCGGGGCCTCAGTCCTTGTGTGGAGTCGGGGCCGGAACCTGAGGATTCCTCTCCAGTGTTGCCTTGGATCTTGGGGTGCTTCTGAGTCTCCCCAGGGGAGTCAGGCCTCGTCTCGAGTGGGGGCATGCACGTGCGCTTTCCTCCCGAGCTGCAGCAGTAGTGTCACGCTTCCTGTCACGTGGATCAAGGGATCTGTGGCTTTCCCTCGAGGCTGTCCCTCGAGGCTTTCCCACGAGGCTTTCCCACAGGGCTGTGCCACGTGCCACCTTGGTGTGAGTCGATCCTCGGCGTGAAAGACGAGCCGGTGAAGGGAAGAGAGGTTCCTCTGGAATGGACTGAGACATCTGGGGGACTCTTGGAATGGTGGCACGACCCTGGAGTTCCTCTCGCCGGTCCTGTTGAGAGGGCCTCCTCTTGAGATGCGACGGGAACTCTTTCCCGAAGAAGCAGGGAAAGGATCCCTCATCTCGAGCTACGAGGCGGAAACGGGGCTCCTCTGGATGTGGGCGGGACCCTCGTGATTCCTCTCGAGTGGAGACGGGTATGTCCGGGAACTTCTTGATTTGCACCAATGGTGTGAAGGACCCTTTCGAAGTTCCAGAGGTGAGGTGTGATCAGCCTCGAGACGCCTCAGCGGAAATGGGCCTCATCTCGCCTGGAGGGGAGAACCTCCTGGATTTTCTCGAGTTGCGGCAGGTCTTCTCGAGTTACGACGGGGACCACAGGGACCCGCTCTGGTGGCCTCAGGAAAGGCCAGTCCCCATGCGAGTTGCTAGGGGACCTCTCGGGATTCCTCTCCCGTCCAAGCCGGGGCCTCAGTCCTTTCGTGGATTCGGGGCCGGAACCTGAGGATTCATCTCCAGTGTTGCCATGGATCTTGGGGTGCTTTTGAGTCTCCCCAGGGGAGTCAGGCCTCGTCTCGAGTGGGGGCATGCACGTGCGCTTTCCTCCCGAGCTGCAGCAGTAGTGTCAAGCTTCCTGTCACGTGGATCAAGGGATCTGTGGCTTTCCCTCGAGGCTGTCCCTCGAGGCTTTCCCACGAGGCTTTCCCACAGGTCTGTGCCACGTGCCACCTTGGTGTGAGTCGATCCTCGGCGTGAAAGACGAGCCGGTGAAGGGAAAGAGGTTCCTCTGGAATGGACTGAGACATCTGGGGGACTCTTGGAATGGTGGCACGACCCTGGAGTTCCTCTCGCCGTTCCTGTTGAGAGGGCCTCCTCTTGAGATGCGACGGGAACGCCGGGAACTCTTTCCCGACGAAGCAGGGAAAGGATCCCTCATCTCGAGCTACGAGGCGGAAACGGGGCTCCTCTGGATGTGGGCGGGACCCTCGTGATTCCTCTCGAGTGGAGACGGCTAGGTCGGGGAACTTCTTCATTTGCACCAAGGGTGTGAAGGACCCTTTCGAAGTTCCAGAGGTGAGGTGTCATCAGCCTCGAGACGCCTCAGCGGAAATGGGCCTCATCTCGCCTGGAGGGGAGAACCTCCTGGATTTTCTCGAGTTGCGGCAGGTCTTCTCGAGTTACGACGGGGACCTCAGGGACCCGCTCTGGTGGCCTCAGGAAAGGCCAGTCCCCATGCGAGTTGCTAGGGGACCTCTCGGGATTCCTCTCCCGTCCATGCCGGGGCCTCAGTCCTTGTGTGGAGTCGGGGCCGGAACCTGAGGATTGCTCTCCAGTGTTGCCATGGATCTTGGGGTGCTTCTGAGTCTCCCCAGGGGAGTCAGGCCTCGTCTCGAGTGGGGGCATGCACGTGCGCTTTCCTCCCGAGCTGCAGCAGTAGTGTCACGCTTCCTGTCACGTGGATCAAGGGATCTGTGGCTTTCCCTCGAGGCTGTCCCTCGAGGCTTTCCCACGAGGCTTTCCCACAGGGCTGTGCCACGTGCCACCTTGGTGTGAGTCGATCCTCGGCGTGAAAGACGAGCCGGTGAAGGGAAAAGAGGTTCCTCTGGAATGGACTGAGACATCTGGGGGACTCTTGGAATGGTGGCACGACCCTGGAGTTCCTCTCGCCGTTCCTGTTGAGAGGGCCTCCTCTTGAGATGCGACGGGAACGCCGGGTACTCTTTCCCGACGAAGCAGGGAAAGGATCCCTCATCTCGAGCTACGAGGCGGAAACGGGGCTCCTCTGGATGTGGGCGGGACCCTCGTGATTCCTCTCGAGTGGAGACGGGTATGTCGGGGAACTTCTTGATTTGCACCAAGGGTGTGAAGGACCCTTTCGAAGTTCCAGAGGTGAGGTGTGATCAGCCTCGAGACGCCTCAGCGGAAATGGGCCTCATCTCGCCTGGAGGGGAGAACCTCCTGGATTTTCTCCAGTTGCGGCAGGTCTTCTCGAGTTACAACGGGGACCTCAGGGACCCGCTCTGGTGGCCTCAGGAAAGGCCAGTCCCCATGCGAGTTGCTAGGGGACCTCTCGGGATTCCTCTCCCGTCCAAGCCGGGGCCTCAGTCCTTTCGTGGATTCGGGGCCGGAACCTGAGGATTCATCTCCAGTGTTGCCATGGATCTTGGGGTGCTTTTGAGTCTCCCCAGGGGAGTCAGGCCTCGTCTCGAGTGGGGGCATGCACGTGCGCTTTCCTCCCTAGCTGCAGCAGTAGTGTCAAGCTTCCTGTCACGTGGATCAAGGGATCTGTGGCTTTCCCTCGAGGCTGTCCCTCGAGGCTTTCCCACGAGGCTTTCCCACAGGGCTGTGCCACGTGCCACCTTGGTGTGAGTCGATCCTCGGCGTGAAAGACGAGCCGGTGAAGGGAAAAGAGGTTCCTCTGGAATGGACTGAGATATCTGGGGGACTCTTGGAATGGTGGCACGACCCTGGAGTTCCTCTCGCCGTTCCTGTTGAGAGGGCCTCCTCTTGAGATGCGACGGGAAGGCCGGGAACTCTTTCCCGACGAAGCAGGGAAAGGATCCCTCATCTCGAGCTACGAGGCGGAAACGGGGCTCCTCTGGATGTGGGCGGGACCCTCGTGATTCCTCTCGAGTGGAGACGGGTATGTCGGGGAACTTCTTGATTTGCACCAAGGGTGTGAAGGACCCTTTCGAAGTTCCAGAGGTGAGGTGTGATCAGCCTCGAGACGCCTCAGCGGAAATGGGCCTCATCTCGCCTGGAGGGGAGAACCTCCTGGATTTTCTCGAGTTGCGGCAGGTCTTCTCGAGTTACGACGGGGACCTCAGGGACCCGCTCTGGTGGCCTCAGGAAAGGCCAGTCCCCATGCGAGTTGCTAGGGGACCTCTCGGGATTCCTCTCCCGTCCATGCCGGGGCCTCAGTCCTTGTGTGGAGTCGGGGCCGGAACCTGAGGATTGCTCTCCAGTGTTGCCATGGATCTTGGGGTGCTTCTGAGTCTCCCCAGGGGAGTCAGGCCTCGTCTCGAGTGGGGGCATGCACGTGCGCTTTCCTCCCGAGCTGCAGCAGTAGTGTCACGCTTCCTGTCACGTGGATCAAGGGATCTGTGGCTTTCCCTCGAGGCTGTCCCTCGAGGCTTTCCCACGAGGCTTTCCCACAGGGCTGTGCCACGTGCCACCTTGGTGTGAGTCGATCCTCGGCGTGAAAGACGAGCCGGTGAAGGGAAAAGAGGTTCCTCTGGAATGGACTGAGACATCTGGGGGACTCTTGGAATGGTGGCACGACCCTGGAGTTCCTCTCGCCGGTCCTGTTGAGAGGGCCTCCTCTTGAGATGCGACGGGAACGCCGGGAACTCTTTCCCGACGAAGCAGGGAAAGGATCCCTCATCTCGAGCTACGACGCGGAAACGGGGCTCCTCTGGATGTGGGCGGGACTCTCGTAATTCCTCTCGAGTGGAGACGGCTAGGTCGGGGAACTTCTTGATTTGCACCAAGGGTGTGAAGGACCCTTTCGAAGTTCCAGAGGTGAGGTGTGATCAGCCTCGAGGCGCCTCAGCGGAAATGGGCCTCATCTCGCCTGGAGGGGAGAACCTCCTGGATTTTCTCGAGTTGCGGCAGGTCTTCTCGAGTTACGACAGGGACCTCAGGGACCCGCTCTGGTGGCCTCAGGAAAGGCCAGTCCCCATGCGAGTTGCTAGGGGCCCTCTCGGGATTCCTCTCCCGTCCATGCCGGGGCCTCAGTCCTTGTGTGGAGTCGGAGCCGGAACCTGAGGATTCCTCTCCAGTGTTGCCATGGATCTTGGGGTGCTTCTGAGTCTCCCCAGGGGAGTCAGGCCTCGTCTCGAGTGGGGGCATGCACGTGCGCTTTCCTCCCGATCTGCAGCAGTAGTGTCACGCTTCCTGTCACGTGGATCAAGGGATCTGTGGCTTTCCCTCGAGGCTGTCCCTCGAGGCTTTCCCACGAGGCTTTCCCACAGGGATGTGCCACGTGCCACCTTGGTGTGAGTCGATCCTCGGCGTGAAAGACGAGCCGGTGAAGGGAAAAGAGGTTCCTCTGGAATGGACTGAGATATCTGGGGGACTCTTGGAATGGTGGCACGACCCTGGAGTTCCTCTCGCCATTCCTGTTGAGAGGGCCTCCTCTTGAGATGCGACGGGAACACCGGGAATTCTTACCCAACGAAGCAGGGAAAGGATCCCTCATCTCGAGATACGAGGCGGAAACGGGGCTCCTCTGGATGTGGGCGGGACCCACGTGATTCCTCTCGAGTGGAGACGGCTAGGTCGGGGAACTTCTTGATTTGCACCAAGGGTGTGAAGGACCCTTTCGAAGTGCCAGAGGTGAGGTGTGATCAGCCTCGAGACGCCTCAGCGGAAATGGGCCTCATGTCGCCTGGAGGGGAGAACCTCCTGGATTTTCTCGAGTTGCGGCAGGTCTTCTCGAGTTACGACGGGGACCACAGGGACCCGCTCTGGTGGCCTCAGGAAAGGCCAGTCCCCATGCGAGTTGCTAGGGGACCTCTCGGGATTCCTCTCCCGTCCATGCCGGGGCCTCAGTCCTTGTGTGGAGTCGGGGCCGGAACCTGAGGATTCCTCTCCAGTGTTGCCATGGATCTTGGGGTGCTTCTGAGTCTCCCCAGGGGAGTCAGGCCTCGTCTCGAGTGGGGGCATGCACGTGCGCTTTCCTCCCGAGCTGCAGCAGTAGTGTCACGCTTCCTGTCACGTGGATCAAGGGATCTGTGGCTTTCCCTCGAGGCTGTCCCTCGAGGCTTTCCCACGAGGCTTTCCCACAGGGCTGTGCCACGTGCCACCTTGGTGTGAGTCGATCCTCGGCGTGAAAGACGAGCCGGTGAAGGGAAAAGAGGTTCCGCAGGAATGGACTGAGACATCTGGGGGACTCTTGGAATGGTGGCACGACCCTGGAGTTCCTCTCGCCGTTCCTGTTGAGAGGGCCTCCTCTTGAGATGCGACGGGAACGCAGGGAACTCTTTCCCGACGAAGCAGGGAAAGGATCCCTCATCTCGAGCTATGAGGCGGAAACGGGGCTCCTCTGGATGTGGGCGGGACTCTCGTGATTCCTCTCGAGTGGAGACGGCTAGGTCGGGGAACTTCTTGATTTGCACCAAGGGTGTGAAGGACCCTTTCGAAGTTCCAGAGGTGAGGTGTGATCAGCCTCGAGACGCCTCAGCGGAAATGGGCCTCATCTCGCCTGGAGGGGAGAACCTCCTGGATTTTCTCGAGTTGTGGCATGTCTTCTCGAGTTACGACGGGGACCTCAGGGACCCGCTCTGGTGGCCTCAGGAAAGGCCAGTCCCCATGCGAGTTGCTAGGGGACCTCTCGGGATTCCTCTCCCGTCCATGCCGGGGCCTCAGTCCTTGTGTGGAGTCGGGGCGGGAACCTGAGGATTCCTCTCCAGTGTTGCCATGGATCTTGGGGTGCTTCTGAGTCCCCCCAGGGGAGTCAGGCCTCGTCTCGAGTGGGGGCATGCACGTGCGCTTTCCTCCCGAGCTGCAGCAGTAGTGTCACGCTTCCTGTCACGTGGATCAAGGGATCTGTGGCTTTCCCTCGAGGCTGTCCCTCGAGGCTTTCTCACGAGGCTTTCCCACAGGGCTGTGCCACGTGCCACCTTGGTGTGAGTCGATCCTCGGCGTGAAAGACGAGCCGGTGAAGGGAAAAGAGGTTCCTCTGGAATGGACTGAGACATCTGGGGGACTCTTGGAATGGTGGCACGACCCTGGAGTTCCTCTCGCCGTTCCTGTTGAGAGGGCCTCCTCTTGAGATGCGACGGGAACGCCGGGAACTCTTTCCCGACGAAGCAGGGAAAGGATCCCTCATCTCGAGCTACGACGCGGAAACGGGGCTCCTCTGGATGTGGGCGGGACTCTCGTAATTCCTCTCGAGTGGAGACGGCTAGATCGGGGAACTTCTTGATTTGCACCAAGGGTGTGAAGGACCCTTTCGAAGTTCCAGAGGTGAGGTGTGATCAGCCTCGAGGCGCCTCAGCGGAAATGGGCCTCATCTCGCCTGGAGGGGAGAACCTCCTGGATTTTCTCGAGTTGCGGCAGGTCTTCTCGAGTTACGACGGGGACCTCAGGGACCCGCTCTGGTGGCCTCAGGAAAGGCCAGTCCCCATGCGAGTTGCTAGGGGCCCTCTCGGGATTCCTCTCCCGTCCATGCCGGGGCCTCAGTCCTTGTGTGGAGTCGGAGCCGGAACCTGAGGATTCCTCTCCAGTGTTGCCATGGATCTTGGGGTGCTTCTGAGTCTCCCCAGGGGAGTCAGGCCTCGTCTCGAGTGGGGGCATGCACGTGCGCTTTCCTCCCGATCTGCAGCAGTAGTGTCACGCTTCCTGTCACGTGGATCAAGGGATCTGTGGCTTTCCCTCGAGGCTGTCCCTCGAGGCTTTCCCACGAGGCTTTCCCACAGGGCTGTGCCACGTGCCACCTTGGTGTGAGTCGATCCTCGGCGTGAAAGACGAGCCGGTGAAGGGAAAAGAGGTTCCTCTGGAATGGACTGAGACATCTGGGGGACTCTTGGAATGGTGGCACGACCCTGGAGTTCCTCTCGCCATTCCTGTTGAGAGGGCCTCCTCTTGAGATGCGACGGGAACACCGGGAATTCTTTCCCGACGAAGCAGGGAAAGGATCCCTCATCTCGAGATACGAGGCGGAAACGGGGCTCCTCTGGATGTGGGCGGGACCCACGTGATTCCTCTCGAGTGGAGACGGCTAGGTCGGGGAACTTCTTGATTTGCACCAAGGGCGTGAAGGACCCTTTCGAAGTGCCAGAGGTGAGGTGTGATCAGCCTCGAGACGCCTCAGCGGAAATGGGCCTCATGTCGCCTGGAGGGGAGAACCTCCTGGATTTTCTCGAGTTGCGGCAGGTCTTCTCGAGTTACGACGGGGACCACAGGGACCCGCTCTGGTGACCTCAGGAAAGGCCAGTCCCCATGCGAGTTGCTAGGGGACCTCTCGGGATTCCTCTCCCGTCCATGCCAGGGCCTCAGTCCTTGTGTGGAGTCGGGGCCGGAACCTGAGGATTCCTCTCCAGTGTTGCCATGGATCTTGGGGTGCTTCTGTGTCTCCCCAGGGGAGTCAGGCCTCGTCTCGAGTGGGGGCATGCACGTACGCTTTCCTCCCGAGCTGCAGCAGTAGTGTCATGCTTCCTGTCACGTGGATCAAGGGATCTGTGGCTTTCCCTCGAGGCTGTCCCTCGAGGCTTTCCCACGAGGCTTTCCCACAGGGCTGTGCCACGTGCCACCTTGGTGTGAGTCGATCCTCGGCGTGAAAGACGAGCCGGTGAAGGGAAAAGAGGTTCCTCTGGAATGGACTGAGACATCTGGGGGACTCTTGGAATGGTGGCACGACCCTGGAGTTCCTCTCGCCGTTCCTGTTGAGAGGGCCTCCTCTTGAGATGCGACGGGAACGCCGGGTACTCTTTCCCGACGAAGCAGGGAAAGGATCCCTCATCTCGAGCTACGAGGCGGAAACGGGGCTCCTCTGGATGTGGGCGGGACCCTCGTGATTCCTCTCGAGTGGAGACGGGTATGTCGGGGAACTTCTTGATTTGCACCAAGGGTGTGAAGGACCCTTTCGAAGTTCCAGAGGTGAGGTGTGATCAGCCTCGAGACGCCTCAGCGGAAATGGGCCTCATCTCGCCTGGAGGGGAGAACCTCCTGGATTTTCTCCAGTTGCGGCAGGTCTTCTCGAGTTACAATGGGGACCTCAGGGACCCGCTCTGGTGGCCTCAGGAAAGGCCAGTCCCCATGCGAGTTGCTAGGGGACCTCTCGGGATTCCTCTCCCGTCCAAGCCGGGGCCTCAGTCCTTTCGTGGATTCGGGGCCGGAACCTGAGGATTCCTCTCCAGTGTTGCCATGGATCTTGGGGTGCTTCTGAGTCTCCCCAGGGGAGTCAGGCCTCGTCTCGAGTGGGGGCATGCACGTGCGCTATCCTCCCGAGCTGCAGCAGTAGTGTCAAGCTTCCTGTCACGTGGATCAAGGGATCTGTGGCTTTCCCTCGAGGCTGTCCCTCGAGGCTTTCCCACGAGGCTTTCCCACAGTGCTGTGCCACGTGCCACCTTGGTGTGAGTCGATCCTCGGCGTGAAAGACGAGCCGGTGAAGGGAAAAGAGGTTCCTCTGGAATGGACTGAGACATCTGGGGGACTCTTGGAATGGTGGCACGACCCTGGAGTTCCTCTCGCCGTTCCTGTTGAGAGGGCCTCCTCTTGAGATGCGACGGGAACGCCGGGAACTCTTTCCCGACGAAGCAGGGAAAGGATCCCTCATCTCGAGCTACGAGACGGAAACGGGGCTCCTCTGGATGTGGGCGGGACCGTCGTGATTCCTCTCGAGTGGAGACGGCTAGGTCGGGGAACTTCTTGATTTGCACCAAGGGTGTGAAGGAGCCTTTCGAAGTTCCAGAGGTGAGGTGTGATCAGCCTCGAGACGCCTCAGCGGAAATGGGCCTCATCTCGCCTGGAGGGGAGAACCTCCTGGATTTTCTCGAGTTGCGGCAGGTCTTCTCGAGTTACGACGGGGACCTCAGGGACCCGCTCTGGTGGCCTCAGGAAAGGCCAGTCCCCATGCGAGTTGCTAGGGGACCTCTCGGGATTCCTCTCCCGTCCATGCCGGGGCCTCAGTCCTTGTGTGGAGTCGGGGCCGGAACCTGAGGATTGCTCTCCAGTGTTGCCTTGGATCTTGGGGTGCTTCTGAGTCTCCCCAGGGGAGTCAGGCCTCGTCTCGAGTGGGGGCATGCACGTGCGCTTTCCTCCCGAGCTGCAGCAGTAGTGTCACGCTTCCTGTCACGTGGATCAAGGGATCTGTGGCTTTCCCTCGAGGCTGTCCCTCGAGGCTTTCCCACGAGGCTTTCCCACAGGGCTGTGCCACGTGCCACCTTGGTGTGAGTCGATCCTCGGCGTGAAAGACGAGCCGGTGAAGGGAAGAGAGGTTCCTCTGGAATGGACTGAGACATCTGGGGGACTCTTGGAATGGTGGCACGACCCTGGAGTTCCTCTCGCCGTTCCTGTTGAGAGGGCCTCCTCTTGAGATGCGACGGGAACGCCGGGTACTCTTTCCCGACGAAGCAGGGAAAGGATCCCTCATCTCGAGCTACGAGGCGGAAACGGGGCTCCTCTGGATGTGGGCGGGACCCTCGTGATTCCTCTCGAATGGAGACGGCTAGGTCGGGGAACTTCTTGATTTGCACCAAGGGCGTGAAGGACCCTTTCGAAGTGCCAGAGGTGAGGTGTGATCAGCCTCGAGACGCCTCAGCGGAAATGGGCCTCATGTCGCCTGGAGGGGAGAACCTCCTGGATTTTCTCGAGTTGCGGCAGGTCTTCTCGAGTTACGACGGGGACCACAGGGACCCGCTCTGGTGGCCTCAGGAAAGGCCAGTCCCCATGCGAGTTGCTAGGGGACCTCTCGGGATTCCTCTCCCGTCCATGCCAGGGCCTCAGTCCTTGTGTGGAGTCGGGGCCGGAACCTGAGGATTCCTCTCCAGTGTTGCCATGGATCTTGGGGTGCTTCTGTGTCTCCCCAGGGGAGTCAGGCCTCGTCTCGAGTGGGGGCATGCACGTACGCTTTCCTCCCGAGCTGCAGCAGTAGTGTCATGCTTCCTGTCACGTGGATCAAGGGATCTGTGGCTTTCCCTCGAGGCTGTCCCTCGAGGCTTTCCCACGAGGCTTTCCCACAGGGCTGTGCCACGTGCCACCTTGGTGTGAGTCGATCCTCGGCGTGAAAGACGAGCCGGTGAAGGGAAAAGAGGTTCCTCTGGAATGGACTGAGACATCTGGGGGACTCTTGGAATGGTGGCACGACCCTGGAGTTCCTCTCGCCGTTCCTGTTGAGAGGGCCTCCTCTTGAGATGCGACGGGAACGCCGGGTACTCTTTCCCGACGAAGCAGGGAAAGGATCCCTCATCTCGAGCTACGAGGCGGAAACGGGGCTCCTCTGGATGTGGGCGGGACCCTCGTGATTCCTCTCGAGTGGAGACGGGTATGTCGGGGAACTTCTTGATTTGCACCAAGGGTGTGAAGGACCCTTTCGAAGTTCCAGAGGTGAGGTGTGATCAGCCTCGAGACGCCTCAGCGGAAATGGGCCTCATCTCGCCTGGAGGGGAGAACCTCCTGGATTTTCTCCAGTTGCGGCAGGTCTTCTCGAGTTACAATGGGGACCTCAGGGACCCGCTCTGGTGGCCTCAGGAAAGGCCAGTCCCCATGCGAGTTGCTAGGGAACCTCTCGGGATTCCTCTCCCGTCCAAGCCGGGGCCTCAGTCCTTTCGTGGATTCGGGGCCGGAACCTGAGGATTCCTCTCCAGTGTTGCCATGGATCTTGGGGTGCTTCTGAGTCTCCCCAGGGGAGTCAGGCCTCGTCTCGAGTGGGGGCATGCACGTGCGCTATCCTCCCGAGCTGCAGCAGTAGTGTCAAGCTTCCTGTCACGTGGATCAAGGGATCTGTGGCTTTCCCTCGAGGCTGTCCCTCGAGGCTTTCCCACGAGGCTTTCCCACAGTGCTGTGCCACGTGCCACCTTGGTGTGAGTCGATCCTCGGCGTGAAAGACGAGCCGGTGAAGGGAAAAGAGGTTCCTCTGGAATGGACTGAGACATCTGGGGGACTCTTGGAATGGTGGCACGACCCTGGAGTTCCTCTCGCCGTTCCTGTTGAGAGGGCCTCCTCTTGAGATGCGACGGGAACGCCGGGAACTCTTTCCCGACGAAGCAGGGAAAGGATCCCTCATCTCGAGCTACGAGGCGGAAACGGGGCTCCTCTGGATGTGGGCGGGACCCTCGTGATTCCTCTCGAGTGGAGACGGCTAGGTCGGGGAACTTCTTGATTTGCACCAAGGGTGTGAAGGACCCTTTCGAAGTTCCAGAGGTGAGGTGTCATCAGCCTCGAGACGCCTCAGCGGAAATGGGCCTCATCTCGCCTGGAGGGGAGAACCTCCTGGATTTTCTCGAGTTGCGGCAGGTCTTCTCGAGTTACGACGGGGACCTCAGGGACCCGCTCTGGTGTCCTCAGGAAAGGCCAGTCCCCATGCGAGTTGCTAGGGGACCTCTCGGGATTCCTCTCCCGTCCATGCCGGGGCCTCAGTCCTTGTGTGGAGTCGGGGCCGGAACCTGAGGATTCTTCTCCAGTGTTGCCATCGATCTTGGGGTGCTTCTGAGTCTCCCCAGGGGAGTCAGGCCTCGTCTCGAGTGGGGGCATGCACGTGCGCTTTCCTCCCGAGCTGCAGCAGTAGTGTCACGCTTCCTGTCACGTGGATCAAGGGATCTGTGGCTTTCCCTCGAGGCTGTCCCTCGAGGCTTTCCCACGAGGCTTTCCCACAGGGCTGTGCCACGTGCCACCTTGGTGTGAGTCGATCCTCAGCGTGAAAGACGAGCCGGTGAAGGGAAAGAGGTTCCTCTGGAATGGACTGAGACATCTGGGGGACTCTTGGAATGGTGGCACGACCCTGGAGTTCCTCTCGCCATTCCTGTTGAGAGGGCCTCCTCTTGAGATGCGACGGGAAGGCCGGGAACTCTTTCCCGACGAAGCAGGGAAAGGATCCCTCAACTCGAGCTACGAGGCGGAAACGGGGCTCCTCTGGATGTGGGCGGGACCCTCGTGATTCCTCTCGAGTGGAGACGGGTATGTCGGGGAACTTCTTGATTTGCACCAAGGGTGTGAAGGACCCTTTCGAAGTTCCAGAGGTGAGGTGTCATCAGCCTCGAGACGCCTCAGCGGAAATGGGCCTCATCTCGCCTGGAGGGGAGAACCTCCTGGATTTTCTCGAGTTGCGGCAGGTCTTCTCGAGTTACGACGGGGACCTCAGGGACCCGCTCTGGTGGCCTCAGGAAAGGCCAGTCCCCATGCGAGTTGCTAGGGGACCTCTCGGGATTCCTCTCCCGTCCATGCCGGGGCCTCAGTCCTTGTGTGGAGTCGGGGCCGGAACCTGAGGATTCCTCTCCAGTGTTGCCATGGATCTTGGGGTGCTTCTGAGTCTCCCCAGGGGAGTCAGGCCTCGTCTCGAGTGGGGGCATGCACGTGCGCTTTCCTCCCGAGCTGCAGCAGTAGTGTCATGCTTCCTGTCACGTGGATCAAGGGATCTGTGGCTTTCCCTCGAGGCTGTCCCTCGAGGCTTTCCCACGAGGCTTTCCCACAGGGCTGTGCCACGTGCCACCTTGGTGTGAGTCGATCCTCGGCGTGAAAGACGAGCCGGTGAAGGGAAAAGAGGTTCCTCTGGAATGGACTGAGACATCTGGGGGACTCTTGGAATGGTGGCACGACCCTGGAGTTCCTCTCGCCGTTCCTGTTGAGAGGGCCTCCTCTTGAGATGCGACGGGAACGCCGGGTACTCTTTCCCGACGAAGCAGGGAAAGGATCCCTCATCTCGAGCTACGAGGCGGAAACGGGGCTCCTCTGGATGTGGGCGGGACCCTCGTGATTCCTCTCGAGTGGAGACGGCTAGGTCGGGGAACTTCTTGATTTGCACCAAGGGCGTGAAGGACCCTTTCGAAGTGCCAGAGGTGAGGTGTGATCAGCCTCGAGACGCCTCAGCGGAAATGGGCCTCATGTCGCCTGGAGGGGAGAACCTCCTGGATTTTCTCGAGTTGCGGCAGGTCTTCTCGAGTTACGACGGGGACCACAGGGACCCGCTCTGGTGGCCTCAGGAAAGGCCAGTCCCCATGCGAGTTGCTAGGGGACCTCTCGGGATTCCTCTCCCGTCCATGCCAGGGCCTCAGTCCTTGTGTGGAGTCGGGGCCGGAACCTGAGGATTCCTCTCCAGTGTTGCCATGGATCTTGGGGTGCTTCTGTGTCTCCCCAGGGGAGTCAGGCCTCGTCTCGAGTGGGGGCATGCACGTACGCTTTCCTCCCGAGCTGCAGCAGTAGTGTCATGCTTCCTGTCACGTGGATCAAGGGATCTGTGGCTTTCCCTCGAGGCTGTCCCTCGAGGCTTTCCCACGAGGCTTTCCCACAGGGCTGTGCCACGTGCCACCTTGGTGTGAGTCGATCCTCGGCGTGAAAGACGAGCCGTTGAAGGGAAAAGAGGTTCCTCTGGAATGGACTGAGACATCTGGGGGACTCTTGGAATGGTGGCACGACCCTGGAGTTCCTCTCGCCGTTCCTGTTGAGAGGGCCTCCTCTTGAGATGCGACGGGAACGCCGGGTACTCTTTCCGGACGAAGCAGGGAAAGGATCCCTCATCTCGAGCTACGAGGCGGAAACGGGGCTCCTCTGGATGTGGGCGGGACCCTCGTGATTCCTCTCGAGTGGATACGGGTATGTCGGGGAACTTCTTGATTTGCACCAAGGGTGTGAAGGACCCTTTCGAAGTTCCAGAGGTGAGGTGTGATCAGCCTCGAGACGCCTCAGCGGAAATGGGCCTCATCTCGCCTGGAGGGGAGAACCTCCTGGATTTTCTCCAGTTGCGGCAGGTCTTCTCGAGTTACAATGGGGACCTCAGGGACCCGCTCTGGTGGCCTCAGGAAAGGCCAGTCCCCATGCGAGTTGCTAGGGGACCTCTCGGGATTCCTCTCCCGTCCAAGCCGGGGCCTCAGTCCTTTCGTGGATTCGGGGCCGGAACCTGAGGATTCCTCTCCAGTGTTGCCATGGATCTTGGGGTGCTTCTGAGTCTCCCCAGGGGAGTCAGGCCTCGTCTCGAGTGGGGGCATGCACGTGCGCTATCCTCCCGAGCTGCAGCAGTAGTGTCAAGCTTCCTGTCACGTGGATCAAGGGATCTGTGGCTTTCCCTCGAGGCTGTCCCTCGAGGCTTTCCCACGAGGCTTTCCCACAGTGCTGTGCCACGTGCCACCTTGGTGTGAGTCGATCCTCGGCGTGAAAGACGAGCCGGTGAAGGGAAAAGAGGTTCCTCTGGAATGGACTGAGACATCTGGGGGACTCTTGGAATGGTGGCACGACCCTGGAGTTCCTCTCGCCGTTCCTGTTGAGAGGGCCTCCTCTTGAGATGCGACGGGAACGCCGGGAACTCTTTCCCGACGAAGCAGGGAAAGGATCCCTCATCTCGAGCTACGAGACGGAAACGGGGCTCCTCTGGATGTGGGCGGGACCCTCGTGATTCCTCTCGAGTGGAGACGGCTAGGTCGGGGAACTTCTTGATTTGCACCAAGGGTGTGAAGGAGCCTTTCGAAGTTCCAGAGGTGAGGTGTGATCAGCCTCGAGACGCCTCAGCGGAAATGGGCCTCATCTCGCCTGGAGGGGAGAACCTCCTGGATTTTCTCGAGTTGCGGCAGGTCTTCTCGAGTTACGACGGGGACCTCAGGGACCCGCTCTGGTGGCCTCAGGAAAGGCCAGTCCCCATGCGAGTTGCTAGGGGACCTCTCGGGATTCCTCTCCCGTCCATGCCGGGGCCTCAGTCCTTGTGTGGAGTCGGGGCCGGAACCTGAGGATTGCTCTCCAGTGTTGCCTTGGATCTTGGGGTGCTTCTGAGTCTCCCCAGGGGAGTCAGGCCTCGTCTCGAGTGGGGGCATGCACGTGCGCTTTCCTCCCGAGCTGCAGCAGTAGTGTCACGCTTCCTGTCACGTGGATCAAGGGATCTGTGGCTTTCCCTCGAGGCTGTCCCTCGAGGCTTTCCCACGAGGCTTTCCCACAGGGCTGTGCCACGTGCCACCTTGGTGTGAGTCGATCCTCGGCGTGAAAGACGAGCCGGTGAAGGGAAGAGAGGTTCCTCTGGAATGGACTGAGACATCTGGGGGACTCTTGGAATGGTGGCACGACCCTGGAGTTCCTCTCGCCGGTCCTGTTGAGAGGGCCTCCTCTTGAGATGCGACGGGAACTCTTTCCCGACGAAGCAGGGAAAGGATCCCTCATCTCGAGCTACGAGGCGGAAACGGGGCTCCTCTGGATGTGGGCGGGACCCTCGTGATTCCTCTCGAGTGGAGACGGGTATGTCGGGGAACTTCTTGATTTGCACCAATGGTGTGAAGGACCCTTTCGAAGTTCCAGAGGTGAGGTGTGATCAGCCTCGAGACGCCTCAGCGGAAATGGGCCTCATCTCGCCTGGAGGGGAGAACCTCCTGGATTTTCTCGAGTTGCGGCAGGTCTTCTCGAGTTACGACGGGGACCACAGGGACCCGCTCTGGTGGCCTCAGGAAAGGCCAGTCCCCATGCGAGTTGCTAGGGGACCTCTCAGGATTCCTCTCCCGTCCATGCCGGGGCCTGAGTCCTTGTGTGGAGTCGGGGCCGGAACCTGAGGATTCCTCTCCTGTGTTGCCATGGATCTAGGGGTGCTTCTGAGTCTCCCCAGGGGAGTCAGGCCTCGTCTCGATTGGGGGCATGCACGTGTGCTTTCCTCCCGAGCTGCAGCAGTAGTGTCACGCTTCCTGTCACGTGGATCAAGGGATCTGTGGCTTTCCATCGAGGCTGTCCCTCGAGGCTTTCCCACGAGGCTTTCCCACAGGGCTGTGCTACGTGCCACCTTGGTGTGAGTCGATCCTCGGCGTGAAAGACGAGCCGGTGAAGGGAAAGAGGTTCCTCTGGAATGGACTGAGACATCTGGGGGACTCTTGGAATGGTGGCACGACCCTGGAGTTCCTCTCGCCGTTCCTGTTGAGAGGGCCTCCTCTTGAGATGCGACGGGAACGCCGGGAACTCTTTCCCGACGAAGCAGGGAAAGGATCCCTCATCTCGAGCTACGAGGCGGAAACGGGGCTCCTCTGGATGTGGGCGGGACCCTCGTGATTCCTCTCGAGTGGAGACGGCTATGTCGGGGAACTTCTTGATTTGCACCAAGGGTGTGAAGGACCCTTTCGAAGTTCCAGAGGTGAGGTGTCATCAGCCTCGAGACGCCTCAGCGGAAATGGGCCTCATCTCGCCTGGATGGGAGAACCTCCTGGATTTTCTCGAGTTGCGGCAGGTCTTCTCGAGTTACGACGGGGACCTCAGGGACCCGCTCTGGTGGCCTCAGGAAAGGCCAGTCCCCATGCGAGTTGCTAGGGGACCTCTCGGGATTCCTCTCCCGTCCAAGCCGGGGCCTCAGTCCTTTCTTGGATTCGGGGCCGGAACCTGAGGATTCCTCTCCAGTGTTGCCATGGATCTTGGGGTGCTTCTGAGTCTCCCCAGGGGAGTCAGGCCTCGTCTCGAGTGGGGGCATGCACGTGCGCTTTCCTCCCGAGCTGCAGCAGTAGTGTCAAGCTTCCTGTCACGTGGATCAAGGGATCTGTGGCTTTCCCTCGAGGCTGTCCCTCGAGGCTTTCCCACGAGGCTTTCCCACAGGGCTGTGCCACGTGCCACCTTGGTGTGAGTCGATCCTCGGCGTGAAAGACGAGCCGGTGAAGGGAAAAGAGGTTCCTCTGGAATGGACTGAGATATCTGGGGGACTCTTGGAATGGTGGCACGACCCTGGAGTTCCTCTCGCCGTTCCTGTTGAGAGGGCCTCCTCTTGAGATGCGACGGGAAGGCCGGGAACTCTTTCCCGACGAAGCAGGGAAAGGATCCCTCATGTCGAGCTACGAGGCGGAAACGGGGCTCCTCTGGATGTGGGCGGGACCCTCGTGATTCCTCTCGAGTGGAGACGGCTAGGTCGGGGAACTTCTTGATTTGCACCAAGGGTGTGAAGGACCCTTTCGAAGTTCCAGAGGTGAGGTGTGATCAGCCTCGAGACGCCTCAGCGGAAATGGGCCTCATCTCGCCTGGAGGGGAGAACCTCCTGGATTTTCTCGAGTTGCGGCAGGTCTTCTCGAGTTACGACGGGGACCTCAGGGACCCGCTCTGGTGGCCTCAGGAAAGGCCAGTCCCCATGCGAGTTGCTAGGGGACCTCTCGGGATTCCTCTCCCGTCCATGCCGGGGCCTCAGTCCTTGTGTGGAGTCGGGGCCGGAACCTGAGGATTGCTCTCCAGTGTTGCCTTGGATCTTGGGGTGCTTCTGAGTCTCCCCAGGGGAGTCAGGCCTCGTCTCGAGTGGGGGCATGCACGTGCGCTTTCCTCCCGAGCTGCAGCAGTAGTGTCACGCTTCCTGTCACGTGAATCAAGGGATCTGTGGCTTTCCCTCGAGGCTGTCCCTCGAGGCTTTCCCACGAGGCTTTCCCACAGGGCTGTGCCACGTGCCACCTTGGTGTGAGTCGATCCTCGGCGTGAAAGACGAGCCGGTGAAGGGAAGAGAGGTTCCTCTGGAATGGACTGAGACATCTGGGGGACTCTTGGAATGGTGGCACGACCCTGGAGTTCCTCTCGCCGGTCCTGTTGAGAGGGCCTCCTCTTGAGATGCGACGGGAACTCTTTCCCGACGAAGCAGGGAAAGGATCCCTCATCTCGAGCTACGAGGCGGAAACGGGGCTCCTCTGGATGTGGGCGGGACCCTCGTGATTCCTCTCGAGTGGAGACGGGTATGTCGGGGAACTTCTTGATTTGCACCAATGGTGTGAAGGACCCTTTCGAAGTTCCAGAGGTGAGGTGTGATCAGCCTCGAGACGCCTCAGCGGAAATGGGCCTCATCTCGCCTGGAGGGGAGAACCTCCTGGATTTTCTCGAGTTGCGGCAGGTCTTCTCGAGTTACGACGGGGACCACAGGGACCCGCTCTGGTGGCCTCAGGAAAGGCCAGTCCCCATGCGAGTTGCTAGGGGACCTCTCAGGATTCCTCTCCCGTCCATGCCGGGGCCTGAGTCCTTGTGTGGAGTCGGGGCCGGAACCTGAGGATTCCTCTCCAGTGTTGCCATGGATCTAGGGGTGCTTCTGAGTCTCCCCAGGGGAGTCAGGCCTCGTCTCGATTGGGGGCATGCACGTGCGCTTTCCTCCCGAGCTGCAGCAGTAGTGTCACGCTTCCTGTCACGTGGATCAAGGGATCTGTGGCTTTCCCTCGAGGCTGTCCCTCGAGGCTTTCCCACGAGGCTTTCCCACAGGGCTGTGCCACGTGCCACCTTGGTGTGAGTCGATCCTCGGCGTGAAAGACGAGCCGGTGAAGGGAAAGAGGTTCCTCTGGAATGGACTGAGACATCTGGGGGACTCTTGGAATGGTGGCACGACCCTGGAGTTCCTCTCGCCGTTCCTGTTGAGAGGGCCTCCTCTTGAGATGCGACGGGAACGCCGGGAACTCTTTCCCGACGAAGCAGGGAAAGGATCCCTCATCTCGAGCTACGAGGCGGAAACGGGGCTCCTCTGGATGTGGGCGGGACCCTCGTGATTCCTCTCGAGTGGAGACGGGTATGTCGGGGAACTTCTTGATTTGCACCAAGGGTGTGAAGGACCCTTTCGAAGTTCCAGAGGTGAGGTGTCATCAGCCTCGAGACGCCTCAGCGGAAATGGGCCTCATCTCGCCTGGAGGGGAGAACCTCCTGGATTTTCTCGAGTTGCGGCAGGTCTTCTCGAGTTACGACGGGGACCTCAGGGACCCGCTCTGGTGGCCTCAGGAAAGGCCAGTCCCCATGCGAGTTGCTAGGGGACCTCTCGGGATTCCTCTCCCGTCCATGCCGGGGCCTCAGTCCTTGTGTGGAGTCGGGGCCGGAACCTGAGGATTCTTCTCCAGTGTTGCCATGGATCTTGGGGTGCTTCTGAGTCTCCCCAGGGGAGTCAGGCCTCGTCTCGAGTGGGGGCATGCACGTGCGCTTTCCTCCCGAGCTGCAGCAGTAGTGTCACGCTTCCTGTCACGTGGATCAAGGGATCTGTGGCTTTCCCTCGAGGCTGTCCCTCGAGGCTTTCCCACGAGGCTTTCCCACAGGGCTGTGCCACGTGCCACCTTGGTGTGAGTCGATCCTCGGCGTGAAAGACGAGCCGGTGAAGGGAAAGAGGTTCCTCTGGAATGGACTGAGACATCTGGGGGACTATTGGAATGGTGGCACGACCCTGGAGTTCCTCTCGCCATTCCTGTTGAGAGGGCCTCCTCTTGAGATGCGACGGGAACGCCGGGAACTCTTTCCCGACGAAGCAGGGAAAGGATCCCTCATCTCGAGCTACGAGGCGGAAACGGGGCTCCTCTGGATGTGGGCGGGACCCTCGTGATTCCTCTCGAGTGGAGACGGCTATGTCGGGGAACTTCTTGATTTGCACCAAGGGTGTGAAGGACCCTTTCGAAGTTCCAGAGGTGAGGTGTCATCAGCCTCGAGACGCCTCAGCGGAAATGGGCCTCATCTCGCCTGGATGGGAGAACCTCCTGGATTTTCTCGAGTTGCGGCAGGTCTTCTCGAGTTACGACGGGGACCTCAGGGACCCGCTCTGGTGGCCTCAGGAAAGGCCAGTCCCCATGCGAGTTGCTAGGGGACCTCTCGGGATTCCTCTCCCGTCCATGCCGGGGCCTCAGTCCTTGTGTGGAGTCGGGGCCGGAACCTGAGGATTGCTCTCCAGTGTTGCCATGGATCTTGGGGTGCTTCTGAGTCTCCCCAGGGGAGTCAGGCCTCGTCTCGAGTGGGGGCATGCACGTGCGCTTTCCTCCCGAGCTGCAGCAGTAGTGTCACGCTTCCTGTCACGTGGATCAAGGGATCTGTGGCTTTCCCTCGAGGCTGTCCCTCGAGGCTTTCCCACGAGGCTTTCCCACAGGGCTGTGCCACGTGCCACCTTGGTGTGAGTCGATCCTCGGCGTGAAAGACGAGCCGGTGAAGGGAAAAGAGGTTCCTCTGGAATGGACTGAGACATCTGGGGGACTCTTGGAATGGTGGCACGACCCTGGAGTTCCTCTCGCCGGTCCTGTTGAGAGGGCCTCCTCTTGAGATGCGACGGGAACTCTTCCCCGACGAATTAGGGAAAGGATCCCTCATCTCGAGCTACGAGGCGGAAACGGGGCTCCTCTGGATGTGGGCGGGACCCTCGTGATTCCTCTCGAGTGGAGACGGGTATGTCGGGGAACTTCTTGATTTGCACCAATGGTGTGAAGGACCCTTTCGAAGTTCCAGAGGTGAGGTGTGATCAGCCTCGAGACGCCTCAGCGGAAATGGGCCTCATCTCGCCTCGAGGGGAGAACCTCCTGGATTTTCTCGAGTTGCGGCAGGTCTTCTCGAGTTACGACGGGGACCTCAGGGACCCGCTCTGGTGGCCTCAGGAAAGGCCAGTCCCCATGCGAGTTGCTAGGGGACCTCTCGGGATTCCTCTCCCGTCCATGCCGGGGCCTCAGTCCTTGTGTGGAGTCGGGGCCGGAACCTGAGGATTCCTCTCCAGTGTTGCCATGGATCTAGGGGTGCTTCTGAGTCTCCCCAGGGGAGTCAGGCCTCGTCTCGATTGGGGGCATGCACGTGCTCTTTCCTCCCGAGCTGCAGCAGTAGTGTCACGCTTCCTGTCACGTGGATCAAGGGATCTGTGGCTTTCCCTCGAGGCTGTCCCTCGAGGCTTTCCCACGAGGCTTTCCCACAGGGCTGTGCCACGTGCCACCTTGGTGTGAGTCGATCCTCGGCGTGAAAGACGAGCCGGTGAAGGGAAAGAGGTTCCTCTGGAATGGACTGAGACATCTGGGGGACTCTTGGAATGGTGGCACGACCCTGGAGTTCCTCTCGCTGTTCCTGTTGAGAGGGCCTCCTCTTGAGATGCGACGGGAAGGCCGGGAACTCTTTCCCGACGAAGCAGGGAAAGGATCCCTCATCTCGAGCTACGAGGCGGAAACGGGGCTCCTCTGGATGTGGGCGGGACCCTCGTGATTCCTCTCGAGTGGAGACGGGTATGTCGGGGAACTTCTTGATTTGCACCAAGGGTGTGAAGGACCCTTTCGAAGTTCCAGAGGTGAGGTGTGATCAGCCTCGAGACGCCTCAGCGGAAATGGGCCTCATCTCGCCTGGAGGGGAGAACCTCCTGGATTTTCTCCAGTTGCGGCAGGTCTTCTCGAGTTACAACAGGGACCTCAGGGACCCGCTCTGGTGGCCTCAGGAAAGGCCAGTCCCCATGCGAGTTGCTAGGAGAACCTCTCGGGATTCCTCTCCCGTCCAAGCCGGGGCCTCAGTCCTTTCGTGGATTCGGGGCCGGAACCTGAGGATTCCTCTCCAGTGTTGCCATGGATCTTGGGGTGCTTCTGAGTCTCCCCAGGGGAGTCAGGCCTCGTCTCGAGTGGGGGCATGCACGTGCGCTTTCCTCCCGAGCTGCAGCAGTAGTGTCAAGCTTCCTGTCACGTGGATCAAGGGATCTGTGGCTTTCCCTCGAGGCTGTCCCTCGAGGCTTTCCCACGAGGCTTTCCCACAGTGCTGTGCCACGTGCCACCTTGGTGTGAGTCGATCCTCGGCGTGAAAGACGAGCCGGTGAAGGGAAAAGAGGTTCCTCTGGAATGGACTGAGACATCTGGGGGACTCTTGGAATGGTGGCACGACCCTGGAGTTCCTCTCGCCGTTCCTGTTGAGAGGGCCTCCTCTTGAGATGCGACGGGAAGGCCGGGAACTCTTTCCCGACGAAGCAGGGAAAGGATCCCTCATCTCGAGCTACGAGACGGAAACGGGGCTCCTCTGGATGTGGGCGGGACCCTCGTGATTCCTCTCGAGTGGAGACGGCTAGGTCGGGGAACTTCTTGATTTGCACCAAGGGTGTGAAGGAGCCTTTCGAAGTTCCAGAGGTGAGGTGTGATCAGCCTCGAGACGCCTCAGCGGAAATGGGCCTCATCTCGCCTGGAGGGGAGAACCTCCTGGATTTTCTCGAGTTGCGGCAGGTCTTCTCGAGTTACGACGGGGACCTCAGGGACCCGCTCTGGTGGCCTCAGGAAAGGCCAGTCCCCATGCGAGTTGCTAGGGGACCTCTCGGGATTCCTCTCCCGTCCATGCCGGGGCCTCAGTCCTTGTGTGGAGTCGGGGCCGGAACCTGAGGATTCCTCTCCAGTGTTGCCATGGATCTTGGGGTGCTTCTGAGTCTCCCCAGGGGAGTCAGGCCTCGTCTCGAGTGGGGGCATGCACGTGCGCTTTCCTCCCGAGCTGCAGCAGTAGTGTCACGCTTCCTGTCACGTGGATCAAGGGATCTGTGGCTTTCCCTCGAGGCTGTCCCTCGAGGCTTTCCCACGAGGCTTTCCCACAGGGCTGTGCCACGTGCCACCTTGGTGTGAGTCGATCCTCGGCGTGAAAGACGAGCCGGTGAAGGGAAAAGAGGTTCCTCTGGAATGGACTGAGACATCTGGGGGACTCTTGGAATGGTGGCACGACCCTGGAGTTCCTCTCGCCGGTCCTGTTGAGAGGGCCTCCTCTTGAGATGCGACGGGAACTCTTCCCCGACGAATTAGGGAAAGGATCCCTCATCTCGAGCTACGAGGCAGAAACGGGGCTCCTCTGGATGTGGGCGGGACCCTCGTGATTCCTCTCGAGTGGAGACGGGTATGTCGGGGAACTTCTTGATTTGCACCAATGGTGTGAAGGACCCTTTCGAAGTTCCAGAGGTGAGGTGTGATCAGCCTCGAGACGCCTCAGCGGAAATGGGCCTCATCTCGCCTCGAGGGGAGAACCTCCTGGATTTTCTCGAGTTGCGGCAGGTCTTCTCGAGTTACGACGGGGACCTCAGGGACCCGCTCTGGTGGCCTCAGGAAAGGCCAGTCCCCATGCGAGTTGCTAGGGGACCTCTCGGGATTCCTCTCCCGTCCATGCCGGGGCCTCAGTCCTTGTGTGGAGTCGGGGCCGGAACCTGAGGATTCCTCTCCAGTGTTGCCATGGATCTAGGGGTGCTTCTGAGTCTCCCCAGGGGAGTCAGGCCTCGTCTCGATTGGGGGCATGCACGTGCTCTTTCCTCCCGAGCTGCAGCAGTAGTGTCACGCTTCCTGTCACGTGGATCAAGGGATCTGTGGCTTTCCCTCGAGGCTGTCCCTCGAGGCTTTCCCACGAGGCTTTCCCACAGGGCTGTGCCACGTGCCACCTTGGTGTGAGTCGATCCTCGGCGTGAAAGACGAGCCGGTGAAGGGAAAGAGGTTCCTCTGGAATGGACTGAGACATCTGGGGGACTCTTGGAATGGTGGCACGACCCTGGAGTTCCTCTCGCTGTTCCTGTTGAGAGGGCCTCCTCTTGAGATGCGACGGGAAGGCCGGGAACTCTTTCCCGACGAAGCAGGGAAAGGATCCCTCATCTCGAGCTACGAGGCGGAAACGGGGCTCCTCTGGATGTGGGCGGGACCCTCGTGATTCCTCTCGAGTGGAGACGGGTATGTCGGGGAACTTCTTGATTTGCACCAAGGGTGTGAAGGACCCTTTCGAAGTTCCAGAGGTGAGGTGTGATCAGCCTCGAGACGCCTCAGCGGAAATGGGCCTCATCTCGCCTGGAGGGGAGAACCTCCTGGATTTTCTCCAGTTGCGGCAGGTCTTCTCGAGTTACAACAGGGACCTCAGGGACCCGCTCTGGTGGCCTCAGGAAAGGCCAGTCCCCATGCGAGTTGCTAGGAGAACCTCTCGGGATTCCTCTCCCGTCCAAGCCGGGGCCTCAGTCCTTTCGTGGATTCGGGGCCGGAACCTGAGGATTCCTCTCCAGTGTTGCCATGGATCTTGGGGTGCTTCTGAGTCTCCCCAGGGGAGTCAGGCCTCGTCTCGAGTGGGGGCATGCACGTGCGCTTTCCTCCCGAGCTGCAGCAGAAGTGTCAAGCTTCCTGTCACGTGGATCAAGGGATCTGTGGCTTTCCCTCGAGGCTGTCCCTCGAGGCTTTCCCACGAGGCTTTCCCACAGTGCTGTGCCACGTGCCACCTTGGTGTGAGTCGATCCTCGGCGTGAAAGACGAGCCGGTGAAGGGAAAAGAGGTTCCTCTGGAATGGACTGAGACATCTGGGGGACTCTTGGAATGGTGGCACGACCCTGGAGTTCCTCTCGCCGTTCCTGTTGAGAGGGCCTCCTCTTGAGATGCGACGGGAAGGCCGGGAACTCTTTCCCGACGAAGCAGGGAAAGGATCCCTCATCTCGAGCTACGAGGCGGAAACGGGGCTCCTCTGGATGTGGGCGGGACCCTCGTGATTCCTCTCGAGTGGAGACGGGTATGTCGGGGAACTTCTTGATTTGCACCAAGGGTGTGAAGGACCCTTTCGAAGTTCCAGAGGTGAGGTGTGATCAGCCTCGAGACGCCTCAGCGGAAATGGGCCTCATCTCGCCTGGAGGGGAGAACCTCCTGGATTTTCTCCAGTTGCGGCAGGTCTTCTCGAGTTACAACAGGGACCTCAGGGACCCGCTCTGGTGGCCTCAGGAAAGGCCAGTCCCCATGCGAGTTGCTAGGAGAACCTCTCGGGATTCCTCTCCCGTCCAAGCCGGGGCCTCAGTCCTTTCGTGGATTCGGGGCCGGAACCTGAGGATTCCTCTCCAGTGTTGCCATGGATCTTGGGGTGCTTCTGAGTCTCCCCAGGGGAGTCAGGCCTCGTCTCGAGTGGGGGCATGCACGTGCGCTTTCCTCCCGAGCTGCAGCAGAAGTGTCAAGCTTCCTGTCACGTGGATCAAGGGATCTGTGGCTTTCCCTCGAGGCTGTCCCTCGAGGCTTTCCCACGAGGCTTTCCCACAGTGCTGTGCCACGTGCCACCTTGGTGTGAGTCGATCCTCGGCGTGAAAGACGAGCCGGTGAAGGGAAAAGAGGTTCCTCTGGAATGGACTGAGACATCTGGGGGACTCTTGGAATGGTGGCACGACCCTGGAGTTCCTCTCGCCGTTCCTGTTGAGAGGGCCTCCTCTTGAGATGCGACGGGAAGGCCGGGAACTCTTTCCCGACGAAGCAGGGAAAGGATCCCTCATCTCGAGCTACGAGACGGAAACGGGGCTCCTCTGGATGTGGGCGGGACCCTCGTGATTCCTCTCGAGTGGAGACGGCTAGGTCGGGGAACTTCTTGATTTGCACCAAGGGTGTGAAGGAGCCTTTCGAAGTTCCAGAGGTGAGGTGTGATCAGCCTCGAGACGCCTCAGCGGAAATGGGCCTCATCTCGCCTGGAGGGGAGAACCTCCTGGATTTTCTCGAGTTGCGGCAGGTCTTCTCGAGTTACGACGGAGACCTCAGGGACCCGCTCTGGTGGCCTCAGGAAAGGCCAGTCCCCATGCGAGTTGCTAGGGGACCTCTCGGGATTCCTCTCCCGTCCATGCCGGGGCCTCAGTCCTTGTGTGGAGTCGGGGCCGGAACCTGAGGATTCCTCTCCAGTGTTGCCATGGATCTTGGGGTGCTTCTGAGTCTCCCCAGGGGAGTCAGGCCTCGTCTCGAGTGGGGGCATGCACGTGCGCATTCCTCCCGAGCTGCAGCAGTAGTGTCACGCTTCCTGTCACGTGGATCAAGGGATCTGTGGCTTTCCCTCGAGGCTGTCCCTCGAGGCTTTCCCACGAGGCTTTCCCACAGGGCTGTGCCACGTGCCACCTTGGTGTGAGTCGATCCTCGGCGTGAAAGACGAGCCGGTGAAGGGAAGAGAGGTTCCTCTGGAATGGACTGAGACATCTGGGGGACTCTTGGAATGGTGGCACGACCCTGGAGTTCCTCTCGCCGGTCCTGTTGAGAGGGCCTCCTCTTGAGATGCGACGGGAACTCTTTCCCGACGAAGCAGGGAAAGGATCCCTCATCTCGAGCTACGAGGCGGAAACGGGGCTCCTCTGGATGTGGGCGGGACCCCCGTGATTCCTCTCGAGTCTAGACGGGTATGTCGGGGAACTTCTTGATTTGCACCAATGGTGTGAAGGACCCTTTCGAAGTTCCAGAGGTGAGGTGTGATCAGCCTCGAGACGCCTCAGCGGAAATGGGCCTCATCTCGCCTGGAGGGGAGAACCTCCTGGATTTTCTCGAGTTGCGGCAGGTCTTCTCGAGTTACGACGGGGACCACAGGGATCCGCTCTGGTGGCCTCAGGAAAGGCCAGTCCCCATGCGAGTTGCTAGGGGACCTCTCAGGATTCCTCTCCCGTCCATGCCGGGGCCTGAGTCCTTGTGTGGAGTCGGGGCCGGAACCTGAGGATTCCTCTCCAGTGTTGCCATGGATCTAGGGGTGCTTCTGAGTCTCCCCAGGGGAGTCAGGCCTCGTCTCGATTGGGGGCATGCACGTGCGCTTTCCTCCCGAGCTGCAGCAGTAGTGTCACGCTTCCTGTCACGTGGATCAAGGGATCTGTGGCTTTCCCTCGAGGCTGTCCCTCGAGGCTTTCCCACGAGGCTTTCCCACAGGGCTGTGCCACGTGCCACCTTGGTGTGAGTCGATCCTCGGCGTGAAAGACGAGCCGGTGAAGGGAAAGAGGTTCCTCTGGAATGGACTGAGACATCTGGGGGACTCTTGGAATGGTGGCACGACCCTGGAGTTCCTCTCGCCGTTCCTGTTGAGAGGGCCTCCTCTTGAGATGCGACGGGAACGCCATGAACTCTTTCCCGACGAAGCAGGGAAAGGATCCCTCATCTCGAGCTACGAGGCGGAAACGGGGCTCCTCTGGATGTGGGCGGGACCCTCGTGATTCCTCTCGAGTGGAGACGGGTATGTCGGGGAACTTCTTGATTTGCACCAAGGGTGTGAAGGACCCTTTCGAAGTTCCAGAGGTGAGGTGTCATCAGCCTCGATACGCCTCAGCGGAAATGGGCCTCATCTCGCCTGGAGGGGAGAACCTCCTGGATTTTCTCGAGTTGCGGCAGGTCTTCTCGAGTTACGACGGGGACCTCAGGGACCCGCTCTGGTGGCCTCAGGAAAGGCCAGTCCCCATGCGAGTTGCTAGGGGACCTCTCGGGATTCCTCTCCCGTCCATGCCGGGGCCTCAGTCCTTGTGTGGAGTCGGGGCCGGAACCTGAGGATTCTTCTCCAGTGTTGCCATGGATCTTGGGGTGCTTCTGAGTCTCCCCAGGGGAGTCAGGCCTCGTCTCGAGTGGGGGCATGCACGTGCGCTTTCCTCCCGAGCTGCAGCAGTAGTGTCACGCTTCCTATCACGTGGATCAAGGGATCTGTGGCTTTCCCTCGAGGCTGTCCCTCGAGGCTTTCCCACGAGGCTTTCCCACAGGGCTGTGCCACGTGCCACCTTGGTGTGAGTCGATCCTCGGCGTGAAAGACGAGCCGGTGAAGGGAAAGAGGTTCCTCTGGAATGGACTGAGACATCTGGGGGACTATTGGAATGGTGGCACGACCCTGGAGTTCCTCTCGCCATTCCTGTTGAGAGGGCCTCCTCTTGAGATGCGACGGGAACGCCGGGAACTCTTTCCCGACGAAGCAGGGAAAGGATCCCTCATCTCGAGCTACGAGGCGGAAACGGGGCTCCTCTGGATGTGGGCGGGACCCTCGTGATTCCTCTCGAGTGGAGACGGCTAGGTCGGGGAACTTCTTGATTTGCACCAAGGGTGTGAAGGACCCTTTCGAAGTTCCAGAGGTGAGGTGTGATCAGCCTCGAGACGCCTCAGCGGAAATGGGCCTCATCTCGCCTGGAGGGGAGAACCTCCTGGATTTTCTCGAGTTGCGGCAGGTCTTCTCGAGTTACGACGGGGACCTCAGGGACCCGCTCTGGTGGCCTCAGGAAAGGCCAGTCCCCATGCGAGTTGCTAGGGGACCTCTCGGGATTCCTCTCCCGTCCATGCCGGGGCCTCAGTCCTTGTGTGGAGTCGGGGCCGGAACCTGAGGATTGCTCTCCAGTGTTGCCATGGATCTTGGGGTGCTTCTGAGTCTCCCCAGGGGAGTCAGGCCTCGTCTCGAGTGGGGGCATGCACGTGCGCTTTCCTCCCGAGCTGCAGCAGTAGTGTCACGCTTCCTGTCACGTGGATCAAGGGATCTGTGGCTTTCCCTCGAGGCTGTCCCTCGAGGCTTTCCCACGAGGCTTTCCCACAGGGCTGTGCCACGTGCCACCTTGGTGTGAGTCGATCTTCGGCGTGAAAGACGAGCCGGTGAAGGGAAAAGAGGTTCCTCTGGAATGGACTGAGACTTCTGGGGGACTCTTGGAATGGTGGCACGACCCTGGAGTTCCTCTCGCCGGTCCTGTTGAGAGGGCCTCCTCTTGAGATGCGACGGGAACTCTTCCCCGACGAATTAGGGAAAGGATCCCTCATCTCGAGCTACGAGGCGGAAACGGGGCTCCTCTGGATGTGGGCGGGACCCTCGTGATTCCTCTCGAGTGGAGACGGGTATGTCGGGGAACTTCTTGATTTGCACCAATGGTGTGAAGGACCCTTTCGAAGTTCCAGAGGTGAGGTGTGATCAGCCTCGAGACGCCTCAGCGGAAATGGGCCTCATCTCGCCTCGAGGGGAGAACCTCCTGGATTTTCTCGAGTTGCGGCAGGTCTTCTCGAGTTACGACGGGGACCTCAGGGACCCGCTCTGGTGGCCTCAGGAAAGGCCAGTCCCCATGCGAGTTGCTAGGGGACCTCTCGGGATTCCTCTCCCGTCCATGCCGGGGCCTCAGTCCTTGTGTGGAGTCGGGGCCGGAACCTGAGGATTCCTCTCCAGTGTTGCCATGGATCTAGGGGTGCTTCTGAGTCTCCCCAGGGGAGTCAGGCCTCGTCTCGATTGGGGGCATGCACGTGCTCTTTCCTCCCGAGCTGCAGCAGTAGTGTCACGCTTCCTGTCACGTGGATCAAGGGATCTGTGGCTTTCCCTCGAGGCTGTCCCTCGAGGCTTTCCCACGAGGCTTTCCCACAGGGCTGTGCCACGTGCCACCTTGGTGTGAGTCGATCCTCGGCGTGAAAGACGAGCCGGTGAAGGGAAAGAGGTTCCTCTGGAATGGACTGAGACATCTGGGGGACTCTTGGAATGGTGGCACGACCCTGGAGTTCCTCTCGCCGTTCCTGTTGAGAGGGCCTCCTCTTGAGATGCGACGGGAAGGCCGGGAACTCTTTCCCGACGAAGCAGGGAAAGGATCCCTCATCTCGAGCTACGAGGCGGAAACGGGGCTCCTCTGGATGTGGGCGGGACCCTCGTGATTCCTCTCGAGTGGAGACAGGTATGTCGGGGAACTTCTTGATTTGCACCAAGGGTGTGAAGGACCCTTTCGAAGTTCCAGAGGTGAGAGGTCATCAGCCTCGAGACGCCTCAGCGGAAATGGGCCTCATCTCGCCTGGAGGGGAGAACCTCCTGTATTTTCTCGAGTTGCGGCAGGTCTTCTCGAGTTACGACGGGGACCTCAGGGACCCGCTCTGGTGGCCTCAGGAAAGGCCAGTCCCCATGCGAGTTGCTAGGGGACCTCTCGGGATTCCTCTCCCGTCCATGCCGGGGCCTCAGTCCTTGTGTGGAGTCGGGGCCGGAACCTGAGGATTCCTCTCCAGTGTTGCCATGGATCTTGGGGTGCTTCTGAGTCTCCCCAGGGGAGTCAGGCCTCGTCTCGAGTGGGGGCATGCACGTGCGCTTTCCTCCCGAGCTGCAGCAGAAGTGTCAAGCTTCCTGTCACGTGGATCAAGGGATCTGTGGCTTTCCCTCGAGGCTGTCCCTCGAGGCATTCCCACGAGGCTTTCCCACAGGTCTGTGCCACGTGCCACCTTGGTGTGAGTCGATCCTCGGCGTGAAAGACGAGCCGGTGAAGGGAAAAGAGGTTCCTCTGGAATGGACTGAGATATCTGGGGGACTCTTGGAATGGTGGCACGACCCTGGAGTTCCTCTCGCCGGTCCTGTTGAGAGGGCCTCCTCTTGAGATGCGACGGGAAGGCCGGGAACTCTTTCCCGACGAAGCAGGGAAAGGATCCCTCATCTCGAGCTACGAGGCGGAAACGGGGCTCCTCTGGATGTGGGCGGGACCCTCGTGATTCCTCTCGAGTGGAGACGGGTATGTCGGGGAACTTCTTGATTTGCACCAAGGGTGTGAAGGACCCTTTCGAAGTTCCAGAGGTGAGGTGTGATCAGCCTCGAGACGCCTCAGCGGAAATGGGCCTCATCTCGCCTGGAGGGGAGAACCTCCTGGATTTTCTCGAGTTGCGGCAGGTCTTCTCGAGTTACGACGGGGACCTCAGGGACCCGCTCTGGTGGCCTCAGGAAAGGCCAGTCCCCATGCGAGTTGCTAGGGGACCTCTCAGGATTCCTCTGCCGTCCATGCCGGGGCCTCAGTCCTTGTGTGGAGTCGGAGCCGGAACCTGAGGATTCCTCTCCAGTGTTGCCATGGATCTTGGGGTGCTTCTGAGTCTCCCCAGGGGAGTCAGGCCTCATCTCGAGTGGGGGCATGCACGTGCGCTTTCCTCCCGAGCTGCAGCAGTAGTGTCACGCTTCCTGTCACGTGGATCAAGGGATCTGTGGCTTTCCCTCGAGGCTGTCCCTCGAGGCTTTCCCACGAGGCTTTCCCACAGGGCTGTGCCACGTGCCACCTTGGTGTGAGTCGATCCTCGGCGTGAAAGACGAGCTGGTGAAGGGAAAAGAGGTTCCTCTGGAATGGACTGAGACATCTGGGGGACTCTTGGAATGTTGGCACGACCCTGGAGTTCCTCTCGCTGTTCCTGTTGAGAGGGCCTCCTCTTGAGATGCGACGGGAACGCCGGGAACTCTTTCCCGACGAAGCAGGGAAAGGATCCCTCATCTCGAGCTACGAGGCGGAAACGGGGCTCCTCTGGATGTGGGCGGGACCCTCGTGATTCCTCTCGAGTGGAGACGGCTAGGTCGGGGAACTTCTTGATTTGCACCAAGGGTGTGAAGGAGCCTTTCGAAGTTCCAGAGGTGAGGTGTGATCAGCCTCGAGACGCCTCAGCGGAAATGGGCCTCATTTCGCCTGGAGGGGAGAACCTCCTGGATTTTCTCCAGTTGCGGCAGGTCTTCTCGAGTTACAACGGGGACCTCAGGGACCCGCTCTGGTGGCCTCAGGAAAGGCCAGTCCCCATACGAGTTGCTAGGGGACCTCTCGGGATTCCTCTCCCGTCCAAGCTGGGGCATCAGTCCTTGTGTGGATTCGGGGCCGGAACCTGAGGATTCCTCTCCAGTGTTGCCATGGATCGTGGGGTGCTTCTGAGTCTCCCCAGGGGAGTCAGGCCTCGTCTCGAGTGGGGGCATGCACGTGCGCTTTCCTCCCGAGCTGCAGCAGTAGTGTCAAGCTTCCTGTCACGTGGATCAAGGGATCTGTGGCTTTCCCTCGAGCCTGTCCCTCGAGGCATTCCCACGAGGCTTTCCCACAGGGCTGTGCCACGTGCCACCTTGGTGTGAGTCGATCCTCGGCGTGAAAGACGAGCCGGTGAAGGGAAAAGAGGTTCCTCTGGAATGGACTGAGATATCTGGGGGACTCTTGGAATGGTGGCACGACCCTGGAGTTCCTCTCGCCGGTCCTGTTGAGAGGGCCTCCTCTTGAGATGCGACGGGAAGGCCGGGAACTCTTTCCCGACGAAGCAGGGAAAGGATCCCTCATCTCGAGCTACGAGGCGGAAACGGGGCTCCTCTGGATGTGGGCGGGACCCTCGTGATTCCTCTCGAGTGGAGACGGGTATGTCGGGGAACTTCTTGATTTGCACCAAGGGTGTGAAGGACCCTTTCGAAGTTCCAGAGGTGAGGTGTGATCAGCCTCGAGACGCCTCAGCGGAAATGGGCCTCATCTCTCCTGGAGGGGAGAATCTCCTGGATTTTCTCGAGTTGCGGCAGGTCTTCTCGAGTTACGACGGGGACCTCAGGGACCCGCTCTGGTGGCCTCAGGAAAGGCCAGTCCCCATGCGAGTTGCTAGGGGACCTCTCAGGATTCCTCTGCCGTCCATGCCGGGGCCTCAGTCCTTGTGTGGAGTCGGGGCCGGAACCTGAGGATTCCTCTCCAGTGTTGCCATGGATCTTGGGGTGCTTCTGAGTCTCCCCAGGGGAGTCAGGCCTCATCTCGAGTGGGGGCATGCACGTGCGCTTTCCTCCAGAGCTGCAGCAGTAGTGTCACGATTCCTGTCACGTGGATCAAGGGATCTGTGGCTTTCCCTCGAGGCTGTCCCTCGAGGCTTTCCCACGAGGCTTTCCCACAGGGCTGTGCCACGTGCCACCTTGGTGTGAGTCGATCCTCGGCGTGAAAGACGAGCTGGTGAAGGGAAAAGAGGTTCCTCTGGAATGGACTGAGACATCTGGGGGACTCTTGGAATGTTGGCACGACCCTGGAATTCCTCTCGCCGTTCCTGTTGAGAGGGCCTCCTCTTGAGATGCGACGGGAAGGCCGGGAACTCTTTCCCGACGAAGCAGGGAAAGGATCCCTCATCTCGAGCTACGAGGCGGAAACGGGGCTCCTCTGGATGTGGGCGGGACCCTCGTGATTCCTCTCGAGTGGAGACGGCTAGGTCGGGGAACTTCTTGATTTGCACCAAGGGTGTGAAGGACCCTTTCGAAGTTCCAGAGGTGAGGTGTGATCAGCCTCGAGATGCCTCAGCGGAAATGGGCCTCATCTCGCCTGGAGGGGAGAACCTCCTGGATTTTCTCGAGTTGCGGCAGGTCTTCTCGAGTTACGACGGGGACCTCAGGGACCCGCTCTGGTGGCCTCAGGAAAGGCCAGTCCCCATGCGAGTTGCTAGGGGACCTCTCGGGATTCCTCTCCCGTCCATGCCGGGGCCTCAGTCCTTGTGTGGAGTCGGGGCCGGAACCTGAGGATTGCTCTCCAGTGTTGCCATGGATCTTGGGGTGCTTCTGAGTCTCCCCAGGGGAGTCAGGCCTCGTCTCGAGTGGGGGCATGCACGTGCGCTTTCCTCCCGAGCTGCAGCAGTAGTGTCACGCTTCCTGTCACGTGGATCAAGGGATCTGTGGCTTTCCCTCGAGGCTGTCCCTCGAGGCTTTCCCAGGAGGCTTTCCCACAGGGCTGTGCCACGTGCCACCTTGGTGTGAGTCGATCCTCGGCGTGAAAGACGAGCCGGTGAAGGGAAGAGAGGTTCCTCTGGAATGGACTGAGACATCTGGGGGACTCTTGGAATGGTGGCACGACCCTGGAGTTCCTCTCGCCGGTCCTGTTGAGAGGGCCTCCTCTTGAGATGCGACGGGAACGCCGGGAACTCTTTCCCGACGAAGCAGGGAAAGGATCCCTCATCTCGCGCTACGAGGCGGTAACGAGGCTCCTCGGGATGTGGGCGGGACCCACGTGATTCCTCTCGAGTGGAGACGGCTAGGTCGGGGAACTTCTTGATTTGCACCAAGGGTGTGAAGGACCCTTTCAAAGTGCCAGAGGTGAGGTGTGATCAGCCTCGAGACGCCTCAGCGGAAATGGGACTCATCTCGCATGGACGGGAGAACCTCCTGGATTTTCTCGAGTTGCGGCAGGTCTTCTCGAGTTACGACGGGGACCTCAGGGACCCGCTCTGGTGGCCTCAGGAAAGGCCAGTCCCCATGCGAGTTGCTAGGGGACCTCTCGGGATTCCTCTCCCGTCCATGCCGGGGCCTCAGTCCTTGTGTGGAGTTGGGGCCGGAACCTGAGGATTGCTCTCCAGTGTTGCCATGGATCTTGGGGTGCTTCTGAGTCTCCCCAGGGGAGTCAGGCCTCGTCTCGAGTGGGGGCATGCACGTGCGCTTTCCTCCCGAGCTGCAGCAGTAGTGTCACGCTTCCTGTCACGTGGATCAAGGGATCTGTGGCTTTCCCTCGAGGCTGTCCCTCGAGGCTTTCCCACAAGGCTTTCCCACAGGGCTGTGCCACGTGCCACCTTGGTGTGAGTCGATCCTCGGCGTGAAAGACGAGCCGGTGAAGGGAAAAGAGGTTCCTCTGGGATGGACTGAGACATCTGGGGGACTCTTGGAATGGTGGCACGACCCTGGAGTTCCTCTCGCCGGTCCTGTTGAGAGGGCCTCCTCTTGAGATGCGACGGGAACTCTTCCCCGACGAAGCAGGGAAAGGATCCCTCATCTCGAGCTACGAGGCGGAAACGGGGCTCCTCTGGATGTGGGCGGGACCCTCGTGATTCCTCTCGAGTGGAGACGGGTATGTCGGGGAACTTCTTGATTTGCACCAATGGTGTGAAGGACCCTTTCGAAGTTCCAGAGGTGAGGTGTGATCAGCCTCGAGACGCCTCAGCGGAAATGGGCCTCATCTCGCCTGGAGGGGAGAACCTCCTGGATTTTCTCCAGTTGCGGCAGGTCTTCTCGAGTTACGACGGGGACCTCAGGGACCCGCTCTGGTGGCCTCAGGAAAGGCCAGTCCCCATGCGAGTTGCTAGGGGACCTCTCGGGATTCCTCTCCCGTCCATGCCGGGGCCTCAGTCCTTGTGTGGAGTCGGGGCCGGAACCTGAGGATTCCTCTCCAGTGTTGCCATGGATCTAGGGGTGCTTCTGAGTCTCCCCAGGGGAGTCAGGCCTCGTCTCGATTGGGGGCATGCACGTGCTCTTTCCTCCCGAGCTGCAGCAGTAGTGTCACGCTTCCTGTCACGTGGATCAAGGGATCTGTGGCTTTCCCTCGAGGCTGTCCCTCGAGGCTTTCCCACGAGGCTTTCCCACAGGGCTGTGTCACGTGCCACCTTGGTGTGAGTCGATCCTCGGCGTTAAAGACGAGCCGGTGAAGGGAAAGAGGTTCCTCTGGAATGGACTGAGACATCTGGGGGACTCTTGGAATGGTGGCACGACCCTGGAGTTCCTCTCGCCGTTCCTGTTGAGAGGGCCTCCTCTTGAGATGCGACGGGAAGGCCGGGAACTCTTTCCCGACGAAGCAGGGAAAGGATCCCTCATCTCGAGCTACGAGGCGGAAACGGGGCTCCTCTGGATGTGTGCGGGACCCTCGTGATTCCTCTCGAGTGGAGACGGGTATGTCGGGGAACTTCTTGATTTGCACCAAGGGTGTGAAGGACCCTTTCGAAGTTCCAGAGGTGAGGTGTGATCAGCCTCGAGACGCCTCAGCGGAAATGGGCCTCATCTCGCCTGGAGGGGAGAACCTCCTGGATTTTCTCGAGTTGCGGCAGGTCTTCTCGAGTTACGACGGGGACCTCAGTTACCCGCTCTGGTGGCCTCAGGAAAGGCCAGTCCCCATGCGAGTTGCTAGGGGACCTCTCGGGATTCCTCTGCCGTCCATGCCGGGGCCTCAGTCCTTGTGTGGAGTCGGGGCCGGAACCTGAGGATTCCTCTCCAGTGTTGCCATGGATCTTGGGGTGCTTCTGAGTCTCCCCAGGGGAGTCAGGCCTCGTCTCGAGTGGGGGCATGCACGTGCGCTTTCCTCCCGAGCTGCAGCAGTAGTGTCACGCTTCCTGTCACGTGGATCAAGGGATCTGTGGCTTTCCCTCGAGGCTGTCCCTCGAGGCTTTCCCACGAGGCTTTCCCACAGGGCTGTGCCACGTGCCACCTTGGTGTGAGTCGATCCTCGGCGTGAAAGACGAGCCGGTGAAGGGAAAAGAGGTTCCTCTGGAATGGACTGAGACATCTGGGGGACTCTTGGAATGGTGGCACGACCCTGGAGTTCCTCTCGCCGTTCCTGTTGAGAGGGCCTCCTCTTGAGATGCGACGGGAAGGCCGGGAACTCTTTCCCGACGAAGCAGGGAAAGGATCCCTCATCTCGAGCTACGAGGCGTAAACGGGGCTCCTCTGGATGTGGGCGGGACCCTCGTGATTCCTCTCGAGTGGAGACGGCTAGGTCGGGGAACTTCTTGATTTGCACCAAGGGTGTGAAGGAGCCTTTCGAAGTTCCAGAGGTGAGGTGTGATCAGCCTCGAGACGACTCAGCGGAAATGGGCCTCATCTCGCCTGGAGGGGAGAACCTCCTGGATTTTCTCCAGTTGCGGCAGGTCTTCTCGTGTTACAACGGGGTCCTCAGGGACCCGCTCTGGTGGCCTCAGGAAAGGCCAGTCCCCATGCGAGTTGCTAGGGGACGTCTCGGGATTCCTCTGCCGTCCATGCCGGGGCCTCAGTCCTTGTGTGGAGTCGGGGCCGGAACCTGAGGATTCCTCTCCAGTGTTGCCATGGATCTTGGGGTGCTTCTGAGTCTCCCCAGGGGAGTCAGGCCTCGTCTCGAGTGGGGGCATGCACGTGCGCTTTCCTCCCGAGCTGCAGAAGTAGTGCCACGCTTCCTGTCACGTGGATCAAGGGATCTGTGGCTTTCCCTCGAGGCTGTCCCTCGAGGCTTTCCCACGAGGCTTTCCCACAGGGCTGTGCCAAGTGCCACCTTGGTGTGAGTCGATCCTCGGCGTGAAAGACGAGCGGGTGAAGGGAAAAGAGGTTCCTCTGGAATGGACTGAGACATCTGGGGGACTCTTGGAATGGTGGCACGACCCTGGAGTTCCTCTCGCCGTTCCTGTTGAGAGGGCCTCCTCTTGAGGTGCGACGGGAAGGCCGGGAACTCTTTCCCGACGAAGCAGGGAAAGGATCCCTCATCTCGAGCTACGTGGCGGAAACGGGGCTCCTCTGGATGTGGGCGGGACCCTCGTGATTCCTCTCGAGTGGAGACGGCTAGGTCGGGGAACTTCTTGATTTGCACCAAGGGTGTGAAGGACCCTTTCGAAGTTCCGAGGTGAGGTGTGATCAGCCTCGAGACGCCTCAGCGGAAATGGGCCTCATCTCGCCTGGAGGGGAGAACCTCCTGGATTTTCTCGAGTTGCGGCAGGTCTTCTCGCGTTACGACGGGGACCTCAGGGACCCGCTCTGCTGGCCTCAGGAAAGGCCAGTCCCCATGCGAGTTGCTAGGGGACCTCTCGGAATTCCTCTGCCGTCCATGCCGGGGCCTCAGTCCTTGTGTGGAGTCGGGGCCGGAACCTGAGGATTCCTCTCCAGTGTTGCCATGGATCTTGGGGTGCTTCTGAGTCTCCCCAGGGGAGTCAGGCCTCGTCTCGAGTGGGGGCATGCACGTGCGCTTTCCTCCCGAGCTGCAGCAGTAGTGTCACGCTTCCTGTCACGTGGATCAAGGGATCTGTGGCTTTCCCTCGAGGCTGTCCCTCGAGGCTTTCCCACGAGGCTTTCCCACAGGGCTGTGCCACGTGCCACCTTGGTGTGAGTCGATCCTCGGCGTGAAAGCCGAGCCGGTGAAGGGAAAAGAGGTTCCTCTGGAATGGACTGAGACATCTGGGGGACTCTTGGAATGGTGGCACGACCCTGGAGTTCCTCTCGCCGTTCCTGTTGAGAGGGCCTCCTCTTGAGGTGCGACGGGAAGGCCGGGAACTCTTTCACGACGAAGCAGGGATAGGATCCCTCATCTCGAGCTACGTGGCGGAAACGGGGCTCCTCTGGATGTGGGCGGGACCCTCGTGATTCCTCTCGAGTGGAGACGGGTATGTCGGGGCACTTCTTGATTTGCACCAAGGGTGTGAAGGACCCTTTCGAAGTTCCGAGGTGAGGTGTGATCAGCCTCGAGACGCCTCAGCGGAAATGGGCCTCATCTCGCCTGGAGGGGAGAACCTCCTGGATTTTCTCGAGTTGCGGCAGGTCTTCTCGAGTTACGACGGGGACCTCAGGGACCCGCTCTGGTGGCCTCAGGAAAGGCCAGTCCCCATGCGAGTTGCTAGGGGACCTCTCAGGATTCCTCTCCCATCCATGCCGGGGCCTCAGTCCTTGTGTGGAGTCGGGGCCGGAACCTGAGGATTCCTCTCCAGTGTTGCCATGGATCTTGGGGTGCTTCTCAGTCTCCCCAGGGGAGTCAGGCGTCGTCTCGAGTGGGGGCATGCACGTGCGCTTTCCTCCCGAGCTGCAGCAGTAGTGTCACGCTTCCTGTCACGTGGATCAAGGGATCTGTGGCTTTCCCTCGAGGCTGTCCCTCGAGGCTTTCCCACGAGGCTTTCCCACAGGGCTGTGCCACGTGCCACCTTGGTGTGAGTCGATCCTCGGCGTGAAAGACGAGCCGGTGAAGGGAAAAGAGGTTCCTCTGGAATGGACTGAGACATCTGGGGGACTCTTGGAATGGTGGCACGACCCTGGAGTTCCTCTCGCCGTTCCTGTTGAGAGGGCCTCCTCTTGAGATGCGACGGGAACGCCGGGAACTCTTTCCCGACGAAGCAGGGAAAGGATCCCTCATCTCGAGCTACGAGGCGTAAACGGGGCTCCTCTGGATGTGGGCGGGACCCTCGTGATTCCTCTCGAGTGGAGACGGCTAGGTCGGGGAACTTCTTGATTTGCACCAAGGGTGTGAAGGAGCCTTTCGAAGTTCCAGAGGTGAGGTGTGATCAGCCTCGAGACGACTCAGCGGAAATGGGCCTCATCTCGCCTGGAGGGGAGAACCTCCTGGATTTTCTCCAGTTGCGGCAGGTCTTCTCGTGTTACAACGGGGTCCTCAGGGACCCGCTCTGGTGGCCTCAGGAAAGGCCAGTCCCCATGCGAGTTGCTAGGGGACGTCTCGGGATTCCTCTGCCGTCCATGCCGGGGCCTCAGTCCTTGTGTGGAGTCGGGGCCGGAACCTGAGGATTCCTCTCCAGTGTTGCCATGGATCTTGGGGTGCTTCTGAGTCTCCCCAGGGGAGTCAGGCCTCGTCTCGAGTGGGGGCATGCACGTGCGCTTTCCTCCCGAGCTGCAGAAGTAGTGCCACGCTTCCTGTCACGTGGATCAAGGGATCTGTGGCTTTCCCTCGAGGCTGTCCCTCGAGGCTTTCCCACGAGGCTTTCCCACAGGGCTGTGCCAAGTGCCACCTTGGTGTGAGTCGATCCTCGGCGTGAAAGACGAGCGGGTGAAGGGAAAAGAGGTTCCTCTGGAATGGACTGAGACATCTGGGGGACTCTTGGAATGGTGGCACGACCCTGGAGTTCCTCTCGCCGTTCCTGTTGAGAGGGCCTCCTCTTGAGGTGCGACGGGAAGGCCGGGAACTCTTTCCCGACGAAGCAGGGAAAGGATCCCTCATCTCGAGCTACGTGGCGGAAACGGGGCTCCTCTGGATGTGGGCGGGACCCTCGTGATTCCTCTCGAGTGGAGACGGCTAGGTCGGGGAACTTCTTGATTTGCACCAAGGGTGTGAAGGACCCTTTCGAAGTTCCGAGGTGAGGTGTGATCAGCCTCGAGACGCCTCAGCGGAAATGGGCCTCATCTCGCCTGGAGGGGAGAACCTCCTGGATTTTCTCGAGTTGCGGCAGGTCTTCTCGCGTTACGACGGGGACCTCAGGGACCCGCTCTGCTGGCCTCAGGAAAGGCCAGTCCCCATGCGAGTTGCTAGGGGACCTCTCGGAATTCCTCTGCCGTCCATGCCGGGGCCTCAGTCCTTGTGTGGAGTCGGGGCCGGAACCTGAGGATTCCTCTCCAGTGTTGCCATGGATCTTGGGGTGCTTCTGAGTCTCCCCAGGGGAGTCAGGCCTCGTCTCGAGTGGGGGCATGCACGTGCGCTTTCCTCCCGAGCTGCAGCAGTAGTGTCACGCTTCCTGTCACGTGGATCAAGGGATCTGTGGCTTTCCCTCGAGGCTGTCCCTCGAGGCTTTCCCACGAGGCTTTCCCACAGGGCTGTGCCACGTGCCACCTTGGTGTGAGTCGATCCTCGGCGTGAAAGCCGAGCCGGTGAAGGGAAAAGAGGTTCCTCTGGAATGGACTGAGACATCTGGGGGACTCTTGGAATGGTGGCACGACCCTGGAGTTCCTCTCGCCGTTCCTGTTGAGAGGGCCTCCTCTTGAGGTGCGACGGGAAGGCCGGGAACTCTTTCACGACGAAGCAGGGATAGGATCCCTCATCTCGAGCTACGTGGCGGAAACGGGGCTCCTCTGGATGTGGGCGGGACCCTCGTGATTCCTCTCGAGTGGAGACGGGTATGTCGGGGCACTTCTTGATTTGCACCAAGGGTGTGAAGGACCCTTTCGAAGTTCCGAGGTGAGGTGTGATCAGCCTCGAGACGCCTCAGCGGAAATGGGCCTCATCTCGCCTGGAGGGGAGAACCTCCTGGATTTTCTCGAGTTGCGGCAGGTCTTCTCGAGTTACGACGGGGACCTCAGGGACCCGCTCTGGTGGCCTCAGGAAAGGCCAGTCCCCATGCGAGTTGCTAGGGGACCTCTCAGGATTCCTCTCCCATCCATGCCGGGGCCTCAGTCCTTGTGTGGAGTCGGGGCCGGAACCTGAGGATTCCTCTCCAGTGTTGCCATGGATCTTGGGGTGCTTCTCAGTCTCCCCAGGGGAGTCAGGCGTCGTCTCGAGTGGGGGCATGCACGTGCGCTTTCCTCCCGAGCTGCAGCAGTAGTGTCACGCTTCCTGTCACGTGGATCAAGGGATCTGTGGCTTTCCCTCGAGGCTGTCCCTCGAGGCTTTCCCACGAGGCTTTCCCACAGGGCTGTGCCACGTGCCACCTTGGTGTGAGTCGATCCTCGGCGTGAAAGACGAGCCGGTGAAGGGAAAAGAGGTTCCTCTGGAATGGACTGAGACATCTGGGGGACTCTTGGAATGGTGGCACGACCCTGGAGTTCCTCTCGCCGTTCCTGTTGAGAGGGCCTCCTCTTGAGATGCGACGGGAACGCCGGGAACTCTTTCCCGACGAAGCAGGGAAAGGATCCCTCATCTCGAGCTACGAGGCGGAAACGGGGCTCCTCTGGATGTGGGCGGGACCCTCGTGATTCCTCTCGAGTGGAGACGGGTATGTCGGGGAACTTCTTGATTTGCACCAAGGGTGTGAAGGACCCTTTCGAAGTTCCAGAGGGGAGGTGTGATCATCCTCGAGACGCCTCAGCGGAAATGGGCCTCATCTCGCCTGGAGGGGAGAACCTCCTGGATTTTCTCGAGTTGCGGCAGGTGTTCTCGCGTTACGACCGGGACCTCAGTTACCCGCTCTGGTGGCCTCAGGAAAGGCCAGTCCCCATGCGAGTTGCTAGGGGACCTCTCGGAATTCCTCTCCCGTCCATGCCGGGGCCTCAGTCCTTGTGTGGAGTCGGGGCCGGAACCTGAGGATTCCTCTCCAGTGTTGCCATGGATCTTGGGGTGCTTCTGAGTCTCCCCAGGGGAGTCAGGCCTCGTCTCGAGTGGGGGCATGCACGTGCGCTTTCCTCCCGAGCTGCAGCAGTAGTGTCACGCTTCCTGTCACGTGGATCAAGGGATCTGTGGCTTTCCCTCGAGGCTGTCCCTCGAGGCTTTCCCACGAGGCTTTCCCACAGGGCTGTGCCACGTGCCACCTTGGTGTGAGTCGATCCTCGGCGTGAAAGACGAGCCGGTGAAGGGAAAAGAGTTTCCTCTGGAATGGACTGAGACATCTGGGGGACTCTTGGAATGGTGGCACGACCCTGGAGTTCCTCTCGCCGTTCCTGTTGAGAGGGCCTCCTCTTGAGATGCGACGGGAACGCCGGGAACTCTTTCCCGACGAAGCAGGGAAAGGATCCCGCATCTCGAGCTACGAGGCGGAAACGGGGCTCCTCTGGATGTGGGCGGGACCCTCGTGATTCCTCTCGAGTGGAGACGGGTATGTCGGGGAACTTCTTGATTTGCACCAAGGGTGTGAAGGACCCTTTCGAAGTTCCAGAGGTGAGGTGTGATCAGCCTCGAGACGCCTCAGCGGAAATGGGCCTCATCTCGCCTGGAGGGGAGAACCTCGTGGATTTTCTCGAGTTCCGGCAGGTGTTCTCGCGTTACGACGGGGACCTCAGTTACCCGCTCTGGTGGCCTCAGGAAAGGCCAGTCCCCATGCGAGTTGCTAGGGGACCTCTCGGGATTCCTCTGCCGTCCATGCCGGGGCCTCAGTCCTTGTGTGGAGTCGGGGCCGGAACCTGACGATTCCTCTCCAGTGTTGCCATGGATCTTGGGGTGCTTCTGAGTCTCCCCAGGGGAGTCAGGCCTCGTCTCGAGTGGGGGCATGCACGTGCGCTTTCCTCCCGAGCTGCAGCAGTAGTGTCACGCTTCCTGTCACGTGGATCAAGGGATCTGTGGCTTTCCCTCGAGGCTGTCCCTCGAGGCTTTCCCACGAGGCTTTCCCACAGGGCTGTGCCACGTGCCACCTTGGTGTGAGTCGATCCTCCGCGTGAAAGCCGAGCCGGTGAAGGGAAAAGAGGTTCCTCTGGAATGGACTGAGACATCTGGGGGACTCTTGGAATGGTGGCACGACCCTGGAGTTCCTCTCGCCGGTCCTGTTGAGAGGGCCTCCTCTTGAGATGCGACGGGAACTCTTCCCCGACGAAGCAGGGAAAGGATCCCTCATCTCGAGCTACGAGGCGGAAACGGGGCTCCTCTGGATGTGGGCGGGACCCTCGTGATTCCTCTCGAGTGGAGACGGCTAGGTCGGGGAACTTCTTGATTTGCACCAAGGGTGTGAAGGAGCCTTTCGAAGTTCCAGAGGTGAGGTGTGATCAGCCTCGAGACGACTCAGCGGAAATGGGCCTCATCTCGCCTGGAGGGGAGAACCTCCTGGATTTTCTCCAGTTGCGGCAGGTCTTCTCGTGTTACAACGGGGACCTCAGGGACCCGCTCTGGTGGCCTCAGGAAAGGCCAGTCCCCATGCGAGTTGCTAGGGGACCTCTCGGGATTCCTCTGCCGTCCATGCCGGGGCCTCAGTCCTTGTGTGGAGTCGGGGCCGGAACCTGAGGATTCCTCTCCAGTGTTGCCATGGATCTTGGGGTGCTTCTGAGTCTCCCCAGGGGAGTCAGGCCTCGTCTCGAGTGGGGGCATGCACGTGCGCTTTCCTCCCGAGCTGCAGAAGTAGTGCCACGCTTCCTGTCACGTGGATCAAGGGATCTGTGGCTTTCCCTCGAGGCTGTCCCTCGAGGCTTTCCCACGAGGCTTTCCCACAGGGCTGTGCCACGTGCCACCTTGGTGTGAGTCGATCCTCGGCGTGAAAGACGAGCCGGTGAAGGGAAAAGAGGTTCCTCTGGAATGGACTGAGACATCTGGGGGACTCTTGGAATGGTGGCACGACCCTGGAGTTCCTCTCGCCGTTCCTGTTGAGAGGGCCTCCTCTTGAGATGCGACGGGAAGGCCGGGAACTCTTTCCCGACGAAGCAGGGAAAGGATCCCTCATCTCGAGCTACGAGGCGTAAACGGGGCTCCTCTGGATGTGGGCGGGACCCTCGTGATTCCTCTCGAGTGGAGACGGCTAGGTCGGGGAACTTCTTGATTTGCACCAAGGGTGTGAAGGAGCCTTTCGAAGTTCCAGAGGTGAGGTGTGATCAGCCTCGAGACGACTCAGCGGAAATGGGCCTCATCTCGCCTGGAGGGGAGAACCTCCTGGATTTTCTCCAGTTGCGGCAGGTCTTCTCGTGTTACAACGGGGTCCTCAGGGACCCGCTCTGGTGGCCTCAGGAAAGGCCAGTCCCCATGCGAGTTGCTAGGGGACGTCTCGGGATTCCTCTGCCGTCCATGCCGGGGCCTCAGTCCTTGTGTGGAGTCGGGGCCGGAACCTGAGGATTCCTCTCCAGTGTTGCCATGGATCTTGGGGTGCTTCTGAGTCTCCCCAGGGGAGTCAGGCCTCGTCTCGAGTGGGGGCATGCACGTGCGCTTTCCTCCCGAGCTGCAGAAGTAGTGCCACGCTTCCTGTCACGTGGATCAAGGGATCTGTGGCTTTCCCTCGAGGCTGTCCCTCGAGGCTTTCCCACGAGGCTTTCCCACAGGGCTGTGCCAAGTGCCACCTTGGTGTGAGTCGATCCTCGGCGTGAAAGACGAGCGGGTGAAGGGAAAAGAGGTTCCTCTGGAATGGACTGAGACATCTGGGGGACTCTTGGAATGGTGGCACGACCCTGGAGTTCCTCTCGCCGTTCCTGTTGAGAGGGCCTCCTCTTGAGGTGCGACGGGAAGGCCGGGAACTCTTTCCCGACGAAGCAGGGAAAGGATCCCTCATCTCGAGCTACGTGGCGGAAACGGGGCTCCTCTGGATGTGGGCGGGACCCTCGTGATTCCTCTCGAGTGGAGACGGCTAGGTCGGGGAACTTCTTGATTTGCACCAAGGGTGTGAAGGACCCTTTCGAAGTTCCGAGGTGAGGTGTGATCAGCCTCGAGACGCCTCAGCGGAAATGGGCCTCATCTCGCCTGGAGGGGAGAACCTCCTGGATTTTCTCGAGTTGCGGCAGGTCTTCTCGCGTTACGACGGGGACCTCAGGGACCCGCTCTGCTGGCCTCAGGAAAGGCCAGTCCCCATGCGAGTTGCTAGGGGACCTCTCGGAATTCCTCTGCCGTCCATGCCGGGGCCTCAGTCCTTGTGTGGAGTCGGGGCCGGAACCTGAGGATTCCTCTCCAGTGTTGCCATGGATCTTGGGGTGCTTCTGAGTCTCCCCAGGGGAGTCAGGCCTCGTCTCGAGTGGGGGCATGCACGTGCGCTTTCCTCCCGAGCTGCAGCAGTAGTGTCACGCTTCCTGTCACGTGGATCAAGGGATCTGTGGCTTTCCCTCGAGGCTGTCCCTCGAGGCTTTCCCACGAGGCTTTCCCACAGGGCTGTGCCACGTGCCACCTTGGTGTGAGTCGATCCTCGGCGTGAAAGCCGAGCCGGTGAAGGGAAAAGAGGTTCCTCTGGAATGGACTGAGACATCTGGGGGACTCTTGGAATGGTGGCACGACCCTGGAGTTCCTCTCGCCGTTCCTGTTGAGAGGGCCTCCTCTTGAGGTGCGACGGGAAGGCCGGGAACTCTTTCACGACGAAGCAGGGATAGGATCCCTCATCTCGAGCTACGTGGCGGAAACGGGGCTCCTCTGGATGTGGGCGGGACCCTCGTGATTCCTCTCGAGTGGAGACGGGTATGTCGGGGCACTTCTTGATTTGCACCAAGGGTGTGAAGGACCCTTTCGAAGTTCCGAGGTGAGGTGTGATCAGCCTCGAGACGCCTCAGCGGAAATGGGCCTCATCTCGCCTGGAGGGGAGAACCTCCTGGATTTTCTCGAGTTGCGGCAGGTCTTCTCGAGTTACGACGGGGACCTCAGGGACCCGCTCTGGTGGCCTCAGGAAAGGCCAGTCCCCATGCGAGTTGCTAGGGGACCTCTCAGGATTCCTCTCCCATCCATGCCGGGGCCTCAGTCCTTGTGTGGAGTCGGGGCCGGAACCTGAGGATTCCTCTCCAGTGTTGCCATGGATCTTGGGGTGCTTCTCAGTCTCCCCAGGGGAGTCAGGCGTCGTCTCGAGTGGGGGCATGCACGTGCGCTTTCCTCCCGAGCTGCAGCAGTAGTGTCACGCTTCCTGTCACGTGGATCAAGGGATCTGTGGCTTTCCCTCGAGGCTGTCCCTCGAGGCTTTCCCACGAGGCTTTCCCACAGGGCTGTGCCACGTGCCACCTTGGTGTGAGTCGATCCTCGGCGTGAAAGACGAGCCGGTGAAGGGAAAAGAGGTTCCTCTGGAATGGACTGAGACATCTGGGGGACTCTTGGAATGGTGGCACGACCCTGGAGTTCCTCTCGCCGTTCCTGTTGAGAGGGCCTCCTCTTGAGATGCGACGGGAACGCCGGGAACTCTTTCCCGACGAAGCAGGGAAAGGATCCCTCATCTCGAGCTACGAGGCGGAAACGGGGCTCCTCTGGATGTGGGCGGGACCCTCGTGATTCCTCTCGAGTGGAGACGGGTATGTCGGGGAACTTCTTGATTTGCACCAAGGGTGTGAAGGACCCTTTCGAAGTTCCAGAGGGGAGGTGTGATCATCCTCGAGACGCCTCAGCGGAAATGGGCCTCATCTCGCCTGGAGGGGAGAACCTCCTGGATTTTCTCGAGTTGCGGCAGGTGTTCTCGCGTTACGACCGGGACCTCAGTTACCCGCTCTGGTGGCCTCAGGAAAGGCCAGTCCCCATGCGAGTTGCTAGGGGACCTCTCGGAATTCCTCTCCCGTCCATGCCGGGGCCTCAGTCCTTGTGTGGAGTCGGGGCCGGAACCTGAGGATTCCTCTCCAGTGTTGCCATGGATCTTGGGGTGCTTCTGAGTCTCCCCAGGGGAGTCAGGCCTCGTCTCGAGTGGGGGCATGCACGTGCGCTTTCCTCCCGAGCTGCAGCAGTAGTGTCACGCTTCCTGTCACGTGGATCAAGGGATCTGTGGCTTTCCCTCGAGGCTGTCCCTCGAGGCTTTCCCACGAGGCTTTCCCACAGGGCTGTGCCACGTGCCACCTTGGTGTGAGTCGATCCTCGGCGTGAAAGACGAGCCGGTGAAGGGAAAAGAGTTTCCTCTGGAATGGACTGAGACATCTGGGGGACTCTTGGAATGGTGGCACGACCCTGGAGTTCCTCTCGCCGTTCCTGTTGAGAGGGCCTCCTCTTGAGATGCGACGGGAACGCCGGGAACTCTTTCCCGACGAAGCAGGGAAAGGATCCCGCATCTCGAGCTACGAGGCGGAAACGGGGCTCCTCTGGATGTGGGCGGGACCCTCGTGATTCCTCTCGAGTGGAGACGGGTATGTCGGGGAACTTCTTGATTTGCACCAAGGGTGTGAAGGACCCTTTCGAAGTTCCAGAGGTGAGGTGTGATCAGCCTCGAGACGCCTCAGCGGAAATGGGCCTCATCTCGCCTGGAGGGGAGAACCTCGTGGATTTTCTCGAGTTCCGGCAGGTGTTCTCGCGTTACGACGGGGACCTCAGTTACCCGCTCTGGTGGCCTCAGGAAAGGCCAGTCCCCATGCGAGTTGCTAGGGGACCTCTCGGGATTCCTCTGCCGTCCATGCCGGGGCCTCAGTCCTTGTGTGGAGTCGGGGCCGGAACCTGACGATTCCTCTCCAGTGTTGCCATGGATCTTGGGGTGCTTCTGAGTCTCCCCAGGGGAGTCAGGCCTCGTCTCGAGTGGGGGCATGCACGTGCGCTTTCCTCCCGAGCTGCAGCAGTAGTGTCACGCTTCCTGTCACGTGGATCAAGGGATCTGTGGCTTTCCCTCGAGGCTGTCCCTCGAGGCTTTCCCACGAGGCTTTCCCACAGGGCTGTGCCACGTGCCACCTTGGTGTGAGTCGATCCTCCGCGTGAAAGACGAGCCGGTGAAGGGAAAAGAGGTTCCTCTGGAATGGACTGAGACATCTGGGGGACTCTTGGAATGGTGGCACGACCCTGGAGTTCCTCTCGCCGGTCCTGTTGAGAGGGCCTCCTCTTGAGATGCGACGGGAACTCTTCCCCGACGAAGCAGGGAAAGGATCCCTCATCTCGAGCTACGAGGCGGAAACGGGGCTCCTCTGGATGTGGGCGGGACCCTCGTGATTCCTCTCGAGTGGAGACGGCTAGGTCGGGGAACTTCTTGATTTGCACCAAGGGTGTGAAGGAGCCTTTCGAAGTTCCAGAGGTGAGGTGTGATCAGCCTCGAGACGACTCAGCGGAAATGGGCCTCATCTCGCCTGGAGGGGAGAACCTCCTGGATTTTCTCCAGTTGCGGCAGGTCTTCTCGTGTTACAACGGGGACCTCAGGGACCCGCTCTGGTGGCCTCAGGAAAGGCCAGTCCCCATGCGAGTTGCTAGGGGACCTCTCGGGATTCCTCTGCCGTCCATGCCGGGGCCTCAGTCCTTGTGTGGAGTCGGGGCCGGAACCTGAGGATTCCTCTCCAGTGTTGCCATGGATCTTGGGGTGCTTCTGAGTCTCCCCAGGGGAGTCAGGCCTCGTCTCGAGTGGGGGCATGCACGTGCGCTTTCCTCCCGAGCTGCAGAAGTAGTGCCACGCTTCCTGTCACGTGGATCAAGGGATCTGTGGCTTTCCCTCGAGGCTGTCCCTCGAGGCTTTCCCACGAGGCTTTCCCACAGGGCTGTGCCAAGTGCCACCTTGGTGTGAGTCGATCCTCGGCGTGAAAGACGAGCGGGTGAAGGGAAAAGAGGTTCCTCTGGAATGGACTGAGACATCTGGGGGACTCTTGGAATGGTGGCACGACCCTGGAGTTCCTCTCGCCGTTCCTGTTGAGAGGGCCTCCTCTTGAGGTGCGACGGGAAGGCCGGGAACTCTTTCCCGACGAAGCAGGGAAAGGATCCCTCATCTCGAGCTACGTGGCGGAAACGGGGCTCCTCTGGATGTGGGCGGGACCCTCGTGATTCCTCTCGAGTGGAGACGGCTAGGTCGGGGAACTTCTTGATTTGCACCAAGGGTGTGAAGGACCCTTTCGAAGTTCCGAGGTGAGGTGTGATCAGCCTCGAGACGCCTCAGCGGAAATGGGCCTCATCTCGCCTGGAGGGGAGAACCTCCTGGATTTTCTCGAGTTGCGGCAGGTCTTCTCGAGTTACGACGGGGACCTCAGGGACCCGCTCTGCTGGCCTCAGGAAAGGCCAGTCCCCATGCGAGTTGCTAGGGGACCTCTCAGGATTCCTCTCCCATCCATGCCGGGGCCTCAGTCCTTGTGTGGAGTCGGGGCCGGAACCTGAGGATTCCTCTCCAGTGTTGCCATGGATCTTGGGGTGCTTCTCAGTCTCCCCAGGGGAGTCAGGCGTCGTCTCGAGTGGGGGCATGCACGTGCGCTTTCCTCCCGAGCTGCAGCAGTAGTGTCACGCTTCCTGTCACGTGGATCAAGGGATCTGTGGCTTTCCCTCGAGGCTGTCCCTCGAGGCTTTCCCACGAGGCTTTCCCACAGGGCTGTGCCACGTGCCACCTTGGTGTGAGTCGATCCTCGGCGTGAAAGACGAGCCGGTGAAGGGAAAAGAGGTTCCTCTGGAATGGACTGAGACATCTGGGGGACTCTTGGAATGGTGGCACGACCCTGGAGTTCCTCTCGCCGTTCCTGTTGAGAGGGCCTCCTCTTGAGATGCGACGGGAAGGCCGGGAACTCTTTCCCGACGAAGCAGGGAAAGGATCCCTCATCTCGAGCTACGAGGCGGAAACGGGGCTCCTCTGGATGTGGGCGGGACCCTCGTGATTCCTCTCGAGTGGAGACGGGTATGTCGGGGAACTTCTTGATTTGCACCAAGGGTGTGAAGGACCCTTTCGAAGTTCCAGAGGGGAGGTGTGATCATCCTCGAGACGCCTCAGCAGAAATGGGCCTCATCTCGCCTGGAGGGGAGAACCTCCTGGATTTTCTCCAGTTGCGGCAGGTCTTCTCGTATTACAACGGGGACCTCAGGGACCCGCTCTGGTGGCCTCAGGAAAGGCCAGTCCCCATGCGAGTTGCTAGGGGACCTCTCGGGATTCCTCTGCCGTCCATGCCGGGGCCTCAGTCCTTGTGTGGAGTCGGGGCCGGAACCTGAGGATTCCTCTCCAGTGTTGCCATGGATCTTGGGGTGCTTCTGAGTCTCCCCAGGGGAGTCAGGCCTCGTCTCGAGTGGGGGCATGCACGTGCGCTTTCCTCCCGAGCTGCAGAAGTAGTGCCACGCTTCCTGTCACGTGGATCAAGGGATCTGTGGCTTTCCCTCGAGGCTGTCCCTCGAGGCTTTCCCACGAGGCTTTCCCACAGGGCTGTGCCAAGTGCCACCTTGGTGTGAGTCGATCCTCGGCGTGAAAGACGAGCGGGTGAAGGGAAAAGAGGTTCCTCTGGAATGGACTGAGACATCTGGGGGACTCTTGGAATGGTGGCACGACCCTGGAGTTCCTCTCGCCGTTCCTGTTGAGAGGGCCTCCTCTTGAGGTGCGACGGGAAGGCCGGGAACTCTTTCCCGACGAAGCAGGGAAAGGATCCCTCATCTCGAGCTACGTGGCGGAAACGGGGCTCCTCTGGATGTGGGCGGGACCCTCGTGATTCCTCTCGAGTGGAGACGGCTAGGTCGGGGAACTTCTTGATTTGCACCAAGGGTGTGAAGGAGCCTTTCGAAGTTCCGAGGTGAGGTGTGATCAGCCTCGAGACGCCTCAGCGGAAATGGGCCTCATCTCGCCTGGAGGGGAGAACCTCCTGGATTTTCTCGAGTTGCGGCAGGTCTTCTCGAGTTACGACGGGGACCTCAGGGACCCGCTCTGCTGGCCTCAGGAAAGGCCAGTCCCCATGCGAGTTGCTAGGGGACCTCTCGGAATTCCTCTCCCGTCCATGCCGGGGCCTCAGTCCTTGTGTGGAGTCGGGGCCGGAACCTGAGGATTCCTCTCCAGTGTTGCCATGGATCTTGGGGTGCTTCTGAGTCTCCCCAGGGGAGTCAGGCCTCGTCTCGAGTGGGGGCATGCACGTGCGCTTTCCTCCCGAGCTGCAGCAGTAGTGTCACGCTTCCTGTCACGTGGATCAAGGGATCTGTGGCTTTCCCTCGAGGCTGTCCCTCGAGGCTTTCCCACGAGGCTTTCCCACAGGGCTGTGCCACGTGCCACCTTGGTGTGAGTCGATCCTCGGCGTGAAAGACGAGCCGGTGAAGGGAAAAGAGTTTCCTCTGGAATGGACTGAGACATCTGGGGGACTCTTGGAATGGTGGCACGACCCTGGAGTTCCTCTCGCCGTTCCTGTTGAGAGGGCCTCCTCTTGAGATGCGACGGGAACGCCGGGAACTCTTTCCCGACGAAGCAGGGAAAGGATCCCTCATCTCGAGCTACGAGGCGGAAACGGGGCTCCTCTGGATGTGGGCGGGACCCTCGTGATTCCTCTCGAGTGGAGACGGCTAGGTCGGGGAACTTCTTGATTTGCACCAAGGGTGTGAAGGACCCTTTCGAAGTTCCAGAGGTGAGGTGTGATCAGCCTCGAGACGCCTCAGCGGAAATGGGCCTCATCTCGCCTGGAGGGGAGAACCTCCTGGATTTTCTCGAGTTCCGGGAGGTGTTCTCGCGTTACGACGGGGACCTCAGTTACCCGCTCTGGTGGCCTCAGGAAAGGCCAGTCCCCATGCGAGTTGCTAGGGGACCTCTCGGGATTCCTCTGCCGTCCATGCCGGGGCCTCAGTCCTTGTGTGGAGTCGGGGCCGGAACCTGACGATTCCTCTCCAGTGTTGACATGGATCTTGGGGTGCTTCTGAGTCTCCCCAGGGGAGTCAGGCCTCGTCTCGAGTGGGGGCATGCACGTGCGCTTTCCTCCCGAGCTGCAGCAGTAGTGTCACGCTTCCTGTCACGTGGATCAAGGGATCTGTGGCTTTCCCTCGAGGCTGTCCCTCGAGGCTTTCCCACGAGGCTTTCCCACAGGGCTGTGCCACGTGCCACCTTGGTGTGAGTCGATCCTCGGCGTGAAAGACGAGCCGGTGAAGGGAAAAGAGGTTCCTCTGGAATGGACTGAGACATCTGGGGGACTCTTGGAATGGTGGCACGACCCTGGAGTTCCTCTCGCCGGTCCTGTTGAGAGGGCCTCCTCTTGAGATGCGACGGGAACTCTTCCCCGACGAAGCAGGGAAAGGATCCCTCATCTCGAGCTACGAGGCGGAAACGGGGCTCCTCTGGATGTGGGCGGGACCCTCGTGATTCCTCTCGAGTGGAGACGGCTAGGTCGGGGAACTTCTTGATTTGCACCAAGGGTGTGAAGGAGCCTTTCGAAGTTCCAGAGGTGAGGTGTGATCAGCCTCGAGACGACTCAGCGGAAATGGGCCTCATCTCGCCTGGAGGGGAGAACCTCCTGGATTTTCTCCAGTTGCGGCAGGTCTTCTCGTGTTACAACGGGGACCTCAGGGACCCGCTCTGGTGGCCTCAGGAAAGGCCAGTCCCCATGCGAGTTGCTAGGGGACGTCTCGGGATTCCTCTGCCGTCCATGCCGGGGCCTCAGTCCTTGTGTGGAGTCGGGGCCGGAACCTGAGGATTCCTCTCCAGTGTTGCCATGGATCTTGGGGTGCTTCTGAGTCTCCCCAGGGGAGTCAGGCCTCGTCTCGAGTGGGGGCATGCACGTGCGCTTTCCTCCCGAGCTGCAGAAGTAGTGCCACGCTTCCTGTCACGTGGATCAAGGGATCTGTGGCTTTCCCTCGAGGCTGTCCCTCGAGGCTTTCCCACGAGGCTTTCCCACAGGGCTGTGCCAAGTGCCACCTTGGTGTGAGTCGATCATCGGCGTGAAAGACGAGCGGGTGAAGGGAAAAGAGGTTCCTCTGGAATGGACTGAGACATCTGGGGGACTCTTGGAATGGTGGCACGACCCTGGAGTTCCTCTCGCCGTTCCTGTTGAGAGGGCCTCCTCTTGAGGTGCGACGGGAAGGCCGGGAACTCTTTCCCGACGAAGCAGGGAAAGGATCCCTCATCTCGAGCTACGTGGCGGAAACGGGGCTCCTCTGGATGTGGGCGGGACCCTCGTGATTCCTCTCGAGTGGAGACGGCTAGGTCGGGGGACTTCTTGATTTGCACCAAGGGTGTGAAGGACCCTTTCGAAGTTCCGAGGTGAGGTGTGATCAGCCTCGAGACGCCTCAGCGGAAATGGGCCTCATCTCGCCTGGAGGGGAGAACCTCCTGGATTTTCTCGAGTTGCGGCAGGTCTTCTCGAGTTACGACGGGGACCTCAGGGACCCGCTCTGCTGGCCTCAGGAAAGGCCAGTCCCCATGCGAGTTGCTAGGGGACCTCTCGGAATTCCTCTGCCGTCCATGCCGGGGCCTCAGTCCTTGTGTGGAGTCGGGGCCGGAACCTGAGGATTCCTCTCCAGTGTTGCCATGGATCTTGGGGTGCTTCTGAGTCTCCCCAGGGGAGTCAGGCCTCGTCTCGAGTGGGGGCATGCACGTGCGCTTTCCTCCCGAGCTGCAGCAGTAGTGTCACGCTTCCTGTCACGTGGATCAAGGGATCTGTGGCTTTCCCTCGAGGCTGTCCCTCGAGGCTTTCCCACGAGGCTTTCCCACAGGGCTGTGCCACGTGCCACCTTGGTGTGAGTCGATCCTCGGCGTGAAAGACGAGCCGGTGAAGGGAAAAGAGGTTCCTCTGGAATGGACTGAGACATCTGGGGGACTCTTGGAATGGTGGCACGACCCTGGAGTTCCTCTCGCCGGTCCTGTTGAGAGGGCCTCCTCTTGAGATGCGACGGGAACTCTTTCCCGACGAAGCAGGGAAAGGATCCCTCATCTCGAGCTACGAGGCGGAAACGGGGCTCCTCTGGATGTGGGCGGGACCCTCGTGATTCCTCTCGAGTGGAGACGGCTAGGTCGGGGAACTTCTTGATTTGCACCAAGTGTGTGAAGGAGCCTTTCGAAGTTCCAGAGGTGAGGTGTGATCAGCCTCGAGACGACTCAGCGGAAATGGGCCTCATCTCGCCTGGAGGGGAGAACCTCCTGGATTTTCTCCAGTTGCGGCAGGTCTTCTCGTGTTACAACGGGGACCTCAGGGACCCGCTCTGGTGGCCTCAGGAAAGGCCAGTCCCCATGCGAGTTGCTAGGGGACCTCTCGGGATTCCTCTGCCGTCCATGCCGGGGCCTCAGTCCTTGTGTGGAGTCGGGGCCGGAACCTGAGGATTCCTCTCCAGTGTTGCCATGGATCTTGGGGTGCTTCTGAGTCTCCCCAGGGGAGTCAGGCCTCGTCTCGAGTGGGGGCATGCACGTGCGCTTTCCTCCCGAGCTGCAGCAGTAGTGTCACGCTTCCTGTCACGTGGATCAAGGGATCTGTGGCTTTCCCTCGAGGCTGTCCCTCGAGGCTTTCCCACGAGGCTTTCCCACAGGGCTGTGCCAAGTGCCACCTTGGTGTGAGTCGATCCTCGGCGTGAAAGACGAGCGGGTGAAGGGAAAAGAGGTTCCTCTGGAATGGACTGAGACATCTGGGGGACTCTTGGAATGGTGGCACGACCCTGGAGTTCCTCTCGCCGTTCCTGTTGAGAGGGCCTCCTCTTGAGGTGCGACGGGAAGGCCGGGAACTCTTTCCCGACGAAGCAGGGAAAGGATCCCTCATCTCGAGCTACGTGGCGGAAACGGGGCTCCTCTGGATGTGGGCGGGACCCTCGTGATTCCTCTCGAGTGGAGACGGCTAGGTCGGGGAACTTCTTGATTTGCACCAAGGGTGTGAAGGACCCTTTCGAAGTTCCGAGGTGAGGTGTGATCAGCCTCGAGACGCCTCAGCGGAAATGGGCCTCATCTCGCCTGGAGGGGAGAACCTCCTGGATTTTCTCGAGTTGCGGCAGGTCTTCTCGAGTTACGACGGGGACCTCAGGGACCCGCTCTGCTGGCCTCAGGAAAGGCCAGTCCCCATGCGAGTTGCTAGGGGACCTCTCGGAATTCCTCTGCCGTCCATGCCGGGGCCTCAGTCCTTGTGTGGAGTCGGGGCCGGAACCTGAGGATTCCTCTCCAGTGTTGCCATGGATCTTGGGGTGCTTCTGAGTCTCCCCAGGGGAGTCAGGCCTCGTCTCGAGTGGGGGCATGCACGTGCGCTTTCCTCCCGAGCTGCAGCAGTAGTGTCACGCTTCCTGTCACGTGGATCAAGGGATCTGTGGCTTTCCCTCGAGGCTGTCCCTCGAGGCTTTCCCACGAGGCTTTCCCACAGGGCTGTGCCACGTGCCACCTTGGTGTGAGTCGATCCTCGGCGTGAAAGACGAGCCGGTGAAGGGAAAAGAGGTTCCTCTGGAATGGACTGAGACATCTGGGGGACTCTTGGAATGGTGGCACGACCCTGGAGTTCCTCTCGCCGGTCCTGTTGAGAGGGCCTCCTCTTGAGATGCGACGGGAACTCTTTCCCGACGAAGCAGGGAAAGGATCCCTCATCTCGAGCTACGAGGCGGAAACGGGGCTCCTCTGGATGTGGGCGGGACCCTCGTGATTCCTCTCGAGTGGAGACGGCTAGGTCGGGGAACTTCTTGATTTGCACCAAGGGTGTGAAGGAGCCTTTCGAAGTTCCAGAGGTGAGGTGTGATCAGCCTCGAGACGACTCAGCGGAAATGGGCCTCATCTCGCCTGGAGGGGAGAACCTCCTGGATTTTCTCCAGTTGCGGCAGGTCTTCTCGTGTTACAACGGGGACCTCAGGGACCCGCTCTGGTGGCCTCAGGAAAGGCCAGTCCCCATGCGAGTTGCTAGGGGACCTCTCGGGATTCCTCTGCCGTCCATGCCGGGGCCTCAGTCCTTGTGTGGAGTCGGGGCCGGAACCTGAGGATTCCTCTCCAGTGTTGCCATGGATCTTGGGGTGCTTCTGAGTCTCCCCAGGGGAGTCAGGCCTCGTCTCGAGTGGGGGCATGCACGTGCGCTTTCCTCCCGAGCTGCAGCAGTAGTGTCACGCTTCCTGTCACGTGGATCAAGGGATCTGTGGCTTTCCCTCGAGGCTGTCCCTCGAGGCTTTCCCACGAGGCTTTCCCACAGGGCTGTGCCAAGTGCCACCTTGGTGTGAGTCGATCCTCGGCGTGAAAGACGAGCGGGTGAAGGGAAAAGAGGTTCCTCTGGAATGGACTGAGACATCTGGGGGACTCTTGGAATGGTGGCACGACCCTGGATTTCCTCTCGCCGTTCCTGTTGAGAGGGCCTCCTCTTGAGGTGCGACGGGAAGGCCGGGAACTCTTTCCCGACGAAGCAGGGAAAGGATCCCTCATCTCGAGCTACGTGGCGGAAACGGGGCTCCTCTGGATGTGGGCGGGACCCTCGTGATTCCTCTCGAGTGGAGACGGCTAGGTCGGGGAACTTCTTGATTTGCACCAAGGGTGTGAAGGACCCTTTCGAAGTTCCGAGGTGAGGTGTGATCAGCCTCGAGACGCCTCAGCGGAAATGGGCCTCATCTCGCCTGGAGGGGAGAACCTCCTGGATTTTCTCGAGTTGCGGCAGGTCTTCTCGAGTTACGACGGGGACCTCAGGGACCCGCTCTGCTGGCCTCAGGAAAGGCCAGTCCCCATGCGAGTTGCTAGGGGACCTCTCGGAATTCCTCTGCCGTCCATGCCGGGGCCCCAGTCCTTGTGTGGAGTTGGGGCCGGAACCTGAGGATTCCTCTCCAGTGTTGCCATGGATCTTGGGGTGCTTCTGAGTCTCCCCAGGGGAGTCAGGCCTCGTCTCGAGTGGGGGCATGCACGTGCGCTTTCCTCCCGAGCTGCAGCAGTAGTGTCACGCTTCCTGTCACGTGGATCAAGGGATCTGTGGCTTTCCCTCGAGGCTGTCCCTCGAGGCTTTCCCACGAGGCTTTCCCACAGGGCTGTGCCACGTGCCACCTTGGTGTGAGTCGATCCTCGGCGTGAAAGACGAGCCGGTGAAGGGAAAAGAGGTTCCTCTGGAATGGACTGAGACATCTGGGGGACTCTTGGAATGGTGGCACGACCCTGGAGTTCCTCTCGCCGGTCCTGTTGAGAGGGCCTCCTCTTGAGATGCGACGGGAACTCTTCCCCGACGAAGCAGGGAAAGGATCCCTCATCTCGAGCTACGAGGCGGAAACGGGGCTCCTCTGGATGTGGGCGGGACCCTCGTGATTCCTCTCGAGTGGAGACGGGTATGTCGGGGAACTTCTTGATTTGCACCAATGGTGTGAAGGACCCTTTCGAAGTTCCAGAGGTGAGGTGTGATCAGCCTCGAGACGCCTCAGCGGAAATGGGCCTCATCTCGCCTGGAGGGGAGAACCTCCTGGATTTTCTCCAGTTGCGGCAGGTCTTCTCGAGTTACGACGGGGACCTCAGGGACCCGCTCTGGTGGCCTCAGGAAAGGCCAGTCCCCATGCGAGTTGCTAGGGGACCTCTCGGGATTCCTCTCCCGTCCATGCCGGGGCCTCAGTCCTTGTGTGGAGTCGGGGCCGGAACCTGAGGATTCCTCTCCAGTGTTGCCATGGATCTTGGGGTGCTTCTGAGTCTCCCCAGGGGAGTCAGGCCTCGTCTCGAGTGGGGGCATGCACGTGCGCTTTCCTCCCGAGCTGCAGCAGTAGTGTCACGCTTCCTGTCACGTGGATCAAGGGATCTGTGGCTTTCCCTCGAGGCTGTCCCTCGAGGCTTTCCCACGAGGCTTTCCCACAGGGCTGTGCCACGTGCCACCTTGGTGTGAGTCGATCCTCGGCGTGAAAGACGAGCCGGTGAAGGGAAAAGAGGTTCCTCTGGAATGGACTGAGACATCTGGGGGACTCTTGGAATGGTGGCACGACCCTGGAGTTCCTCTCGCCGTTCCTGTTGAGAGGGCCTCCTCTTGAGATGCGACGGGAAGGCCGGGAACTCTTTCCCGACGAAGCAGGGAAAGGATCCCTCATCTCGAGCTACGAGGCGGAAACGGGGCTCCTCTGGATGTGGGCGGGACCCTCGTGATTCCTCTCGAGTGGAGACGGCTAGGTCGGGGAACTTCTTGATTTGCACCAAGGGTGTGAAGGAGCCTTTCGAAGTTCCAGAGGTGAGGTGTGATCAGCCTCGAGACGACTCAGCGGAAATGGGCCTCATCTCGCCTGGAGGGGAGAAACTCCTGGATTTTCTCCAGTTGCGGCAGGTCTTCTCGTGTTACAACGGGGACCTCAGGGACCCGATCTGGTGGCCTCAGGAAAGGCCAGTCCCCATGCGAGTTGCTAGGGGACCTCTCGGGATTCCTCTGCCGTCCATGCCGGGGCCTCAGTCCTTGTGTGGAGTCGGGGCCGGAACCTGAGGATTCCTCTCCAGTGTTGCCATGGATCTTGGGGTGCTTCTGAGTCTCCCCAGGGGAGTCAGGCCTCGTCTCGAGTGGGGGCATGCACGTGCGCTTTCCTCCCGAGCTGCAGAAGTAGTGCCACGCTTCCTGTCACGTGGATCAAGGGATCTGTGGCTTTCCCTCGAGGCTGTCCCTCGAGGCTTTCCCACGAGGCTTTCCCACAGGGCTGTGCCAAGTGCCACCTTGGTGTGAGTCGATCCTCGGCGTGAAAGACGAGCGGGTGAAGGGAAAAGAGGTTCCTCTGGAATGGACTGAGACATCTGGGGGACTCTTGGAATGGTGGCACGACCCTGGAGTTCCTCTCGCCGTTCCTGTTGAGAGGGCCTCCTCTTGAGGTGCGACGGGAAGGCCGGGAACTCTTTCCCGACGAAGCAGGGAAAGGATCCCTCATCTCGAGCTACGTGGCGGAAACGGGGCTCCTCTGGATGTGGGCGGGACCCTCGTGATTCCTCTCGAGTGGAGACGGCTAGGTCGGGGAACTTCTTGATTTGCACCAAGGGTGTGAAGGACCCTTTCGAAGTTCCGAGGTGAGGTGTGATCAGCCTCGAGACGCCTCAGCGGAAATGGGCCTCATCTCGCCTGGAGGGGAGAACCTCCTGGATTTTCTCGAGTTGCGGCAGGTCTTCTCGAGTTACGACGGGGACCTCAGGGACCCGCTCTGCTGGCCTCAGGAAAGGCCAGTCCCCATGCGAGTTGCTAGGGGACCTCTCGGAATTCCTCTGCCGTCCATGCCGGGGCCTCAGTCCTTGTGTGGAGTCGGGGCCGGAACCTGAGGATTCCTCTCCAGTGTTGCCATGGATCTTGGGGTGCTTCTGAGTCTCCCCAGGGGAGTCAGGCCTCGTCTCGAGTGGGGGCATGCACGTGCGCTTTCCTCCCGAGCTGCAGCAGTAGTGTCACGCTTCCTGTCACGTGGATCAAGGGATCTGTGGCTTTCCCTCGAGGCTGTCCCTCGAGGCTTTCCCACGAGGCTTTCCCACAGGGCTGTGCCACGTGCCACCTTGGTGTGAGTCGATCCTCGGCGTGAAAGACGAGCCGGTGAAGGGAAAAGAGGTTCCTCTGGAATGGACTGAGACATCTGGGGGACTCTTGGAATGGTGGCACGACCCTGGAGTTCCTCTCGCCGGTCCTGTTGAGAGGGCCTCCTCTTGAGATGCGACGGGAACTCTTTCCCGACGAAGCAGGGAAAGGATCCCTCATCTCGAGCTACGAGGCGGAAACGGGGCTCCTCTGGATGTGGGCGGGACCCTCGTGATTCCTCTCGAGTGGAGACGGCTAGGTCGGGGAACTTCTTGATTTGCACCAAGGGTGTGAAGGAGCCTTTCGAAGTTCCAGAGGTGAGGTGTGATCAGCCTCGAGACGACTCAGCGGAAATGGGCCTCATCTCGCCTGGAGGGGAGAACCTCCTGGATTTTCTCCAGTTGCGGCAGGTCTTCTCGTGTTACGACGGGGACCTCAGGGACCCGCTCTGGTGGCCTCAGGAAAGGCCAGTCCCCATGCGAGTTGCTAGGGGACCTCTCGGGATTCCTCTGCCGTCCATGCCGGGGCCTCAGTCCTTGTGTGGAGTCGGGGCCGGAAACTGAGGATTCCTCTCCAGTGTTGCCATGGATCTTGGGGTGCTTCTGAGTCTCCCCAGGGGAGTCAGGCCTCGTCTCGAGTGGGGGCATGCACGTGCGCTTTCCTCCCGAGCTGCAGCAGTAGTGTCACGCTTCCTGTCACGTGGATCAAGGGATCTGTGGCTTTCCCTCGAGGCTGTCCCTCGAGGCTTTCCCACGAGGCTTTCCCACAGGGCTGTGCCAAGTGCCACCTTGGTGTGAGTCGATCCTCGGCGTGAAAGACGAGCGGGTGAAGGGAAAAGAGGTTCCTCTGGAATGGATTGAGACATCTGGGGGACTCTTGGAATGGTGGCACGACCCTGGAGTTCCTCTCGCCGTTCCTGTTGAGAGGGCCTCCTCTTGAGGTGCGACGGGAAGGCCGGGAACTCTTTCCCGACGAAGCAGGGAAAGGATCCCTCATCTCGAGCTACGTGGCGGAAACGGGGCTCCTCTGGATGTGGGCGGGACCCTCGTGATTCCTCTCGAGTGGAGACGGCTAGGTCGGGGAACTTCTTGATTTGCACCAAGGGTGTGAAGGACCCTTTCGAAGTTCCGAGGTGATGTGTGATCAGCCTCGAGACGCCTCAGCGGAAATGGGCCTCATCTCGCCTGGAGGGGAGAACCTCCTGGATTTTCTCGAGTTGCGGCAGGTCTTCTCGAGTTACGACGGGGACCTCAGGGACCCGCTCTGCTGGCCTCAGGAAAGGCCAGTCCCCATGCGAGTTGCTAGGGGACCTCTCGGAATTCCTCTGCCGTCCATGCCGGGGCCTCAGTCCTTGTGTGGAGTCGGGGCCGGAACCTGAGGATTCCTCTCCAGTGTTGCCATGGATCTTGGGGTGCTTCTGAGTCTCCCCAGGGGAGTCAGGCCTCGTCTCGAGTGGGGGCATGCACGTGCGCTTTCCTCCCGAGCTGCAGCAGTAGTGTCACGCTTCCTGTCACGTGGATCAAGGGATCTGTGGCTTTCCCTCGAGGCTGTCCCTCGAGGCTTTCCCACGAGGCTTTCCCACAGGGCTGTGCCACGTGCCACCTTGGTGTGAGTCGATCCTCGGCGTGAAAGACGAGCCGGTGAAGGGAAAAGAGGTTCCTCTGGAATGGACTGAGACATCTGGGGGACTCTTGGAATGGTGGCACGACCCTGGAGTTCCTCTCGCCGGTCCTGTTGAGAGGGCCTCCTCTTGAGATGCGACGGGAACTCTTTCCCGACGAAGCAGGGAAAGGATCCCTCATCTCGAGCTACGAGGCGGAAACGGGGCTCCTCTGGATGTGGGCGGGACCCTCGTGATTCCTCTCGAGTGGAGACGGCTAGGTCGGGGAACTTCTTGATTTGCACCAAGGGTGTGAAGGAGCCTTTCGAAGTTCCAGAGGTGAGGTGTGATCAGCCTCGAGACGACTCAGCGGAAATGGGCCTCATCTCGCCTGGAGGGGAGAACCTCCTGGATTTTCTCCAGTTGCGGCAGGTCTTCTCGTGTTACAACGGGGACCTCAGGGACCCGCTCTGGTGGCCTCAGGAAAGGCCAGTCCCCATGCGAGTTGCTAGGGGACCTCTCGGGATTCCTCTGCCGTCCATGCCGGGGCCTCAGTCCTTGTGTGGAGTCGGGGCCGGAACCTGAGGATTCCTCTCCAGTGTTGCCATGGATCTTGGGGTGCTTCTGAGTCTCCCCAGGGGAGTCAGGCCTCGTCTCGAGTGGGGGCATGCACGTGCGCTTTCCTCCCGAGCTGCAGCAGTAGTGTCACGCTTCCTGTCACGTGGATCAAGGGATCTGTGGCTTTCCCTCGAGGCTGTCCCTCGAGGCTTTCCCACGAGGCTTTCCCACAGGGCTGTGCCAAGTGCCACCTTGGTGTGAGTCGATCCTCGGCGTGAAAGACGAGCGGGTGAAGGGAAAAGAGGTTCCTCTGGAATGGACAGAGACATCTGGGGGACTCTTGGAATGGTGGCACGACCCTGGAGTTCCTCTCGCCGTTCCTGTTGAGAGGGCCTCCTCTTGAGGTGCGACGGGAAGGCCGGGAACTCTTTCCCGACGAAGCAGGGAAAGGATCCCTCATCTCGAGCTACGTGGCGGAAACGGGGCTCCTCTGGATGTGGGCGGGACCCTCGTGATTCCTCTCGAGTGGAGACGGCTAGGTCGGGGAACTTCTTGATTTGCACCAAGGGTGTGAAGGACCCTTTCGAAGTTCCGAGGTGAGGTGTGATCAGCCTCGAGACGCCTCAGCGGAAATGGGCCTCATCTCGCCTGGAGGGGAGAACCTCCTGGATTTTCTCGAGTTGCGGCAGGTCTTCTCGAGTTACGACGGGGACCTCAGGGACCCGCTCTGCTGGCCTCAGGAAAGGCCAGTCCCCATGCGAGTTGCTAGGGGACCTCTCGGAATTCCTCTGCCGTCCATGCCGGGGCCTCAGTCCTTGTGTGGAGTCGGGGCCGGAACCTGAGGATTCCTCTCCAGTGTTGCCATGGATCTTGGGGTGCTTCTGAGTCTCCCCAGGGGAGTCAGGCCTCGTCTCGAGTGGGGGCATGCACGTGCGCTTTCCTCCCGAGCTGCAGCAGTAGTGTCACGCTTCCTGTCACGTGGATCAAGGGATCTGTGGCTTTCCCTCGAGGCTGTCCCTCGAGGCTTTCCCACGAGGCTTTCCCACAGGGCTGTGCCACGTGCCACCTTGGTGTGAGTCGATCCTCGGCGTGAAAGACGAGCCGGTGAAGGGAAAAGAGGTTCCTCTGGAATGGACTGAGACATCTGGGGGACTCTTGGAATGGTGGCACGACCCTGGAGTTCCTCTCGCCGGTCCTGTTGAGAGGGCCTCCTCTTGAGATGCGACGGGAACTCTTCCCCGACGAAGCAGGGAAAGGATCCCTCATCTCGAGCTACGAGGCGGAAACGGGGCTCCTCTGGATGTGGGCGGGACCCTCGTGATTCCTCTCGAGTGGAGACGGGTATGTCGGGGAACTTCTTGATTTGCACCAATGGTGTGAAGGACCCTTTCGAAGTTCCAGAGGTGAGGTGTGATCAGCCTCGAGACGCCTCAGCGGAAATGGGCCTCATCTCGCCTGGAGGGGAGAACCTCCTGGATTTTCTCCAGTTGCGGCAGGTCTTCTCGAGTTACGACGGGGACCTCAGGGACCCGCTCTGGTGGCCTCAGGAAAGGCCAGTCCCCATGCGAGTTGCTAGGGGACCTCTCGGGATTCCTCTCCCGTCCATGCCGGGGCCTCAGTCCTTGTGTGGAGTCGGGGCCGGAACCTGAGGATTCCTCTCCAGTGTTGCCATGGATCTAGGGGTGCTTCTGAGTCTCCCCAGGGGAGTCAGGCCTCGTCTCGATTGGGGGCATGCACGTGCTCTTTCCTCCCGAGCTGCAGCAGTAGTGTCACGCTTCCTGTCACGTGGATCAAGGGATCTGTGGCTTTCCCTCGAGGCTGTCCCTCGAGGCTTTCCCACGAGGCTTTCCCACAGGGCTGTGTCGTGCCACCTTGGTGTGAGTCGATCCTCGGCGTGAAAGACGAGCCGGTGAAGGGAAATAGGTTCCTCTGGAATGGACTGAGACATCTGGGGGACTCTTGGAATGGTGGCACGACCCTGGAGTTCCTCTCGCCGTTCCTGTTGAGAGGGCCTCCTCTTGAGATGCGACGGGAAGGCCGGGAACTCTTTCCCGACGAAGCAGGGAAAGGATCCCTCATCTCGAGCTACGAGGCGGAAACGGGGCTCCTCTGGATGTGGGCGGGACCCTCGTGATTCCTCTCGAGTGGAGACGGGTATGTCGGGGAACTTCTTGATTTGCACCAAGGGTGTGAAGGACCCTTTCGAAGTTCCAGAGGTGAGGTGTGATCAGCCTCGAGACGCCTCAGCGGAAATGGGCCTCATCTCGCCTGGAGGGGAGAACCTCCTGGATTTTCTCGAGTTGCGGCAGGTCTTCTCGAGTTACAACGGGGACCTCAGTTACCCGCGCTGGTGGCCTCAGGAAAGGCCAGTCCCCATGCGAGTTGCTAGGGGACCTCTCGGGATTCCTCTGCCGTCCATGCCGGGGCCTCAGTCCTTGTGTGGAGTCGGGGCCGGAACCTGAGGATTCCTCTCCAGTGTTGCCATGGATCTTGGGGTGCTTCTGAGTCTCCCCAGGGGAGTCAGGCCTCGTCTCGAGTGGGGGCATGCACGTGCGCTTTCCTCCCGAGCTGCAGCAGTAGTGTCACGCTTCCTGTCACGTGGATCAAGGGATCTGTGGCTTTCCCTCGAGGCTGTCCCTCGAGGCTTTCCCACGAGGCTTTCCCACAGGGCTGTGCCAAGTGCCACCTTGGTGTGAGTCGATCCTCGGCGTGAAAGACGAGCCGGTGAAGGGAAAAGAGGTTCCTCTGGAATGGACTGAGACATCTGGGGGACTCTTGGAATGGTGGCACGACCCTGGAGTTCCTCTCGCCGTTCCTGTTGAGAGGGCCTCCTCTTGAGATGCGACGGGAAGGCCGGGAACTCTTTCCCGACGAAGCAGGGAAAGGATCCCTCATCTCGAGCTACGAGGCGGAAACGGGGCTCCTCTGGATGTGGGCGGGACCCTCGTGATTCCTCTCGAGTGGAGACGGCTAGGTCGGGGAACTTCTTGATTTGCACCAAGGGTGTGAAGGAGCCTTTCGAAGTTCCAGAGGTGAGGTGTGATCAGCCTCGAGACGACTCAGCGGAAATGGGCCTCATCTCGCCTGGAGGGGAGAACCTCCTGGATTTTCTCCAGTTGCGGCAGGTCTTCTCGTGTTACAACGGGGACCTCAGGGACCCGCTCTGGTGGCCTCAGGAAAGGCCAGTCCCCATGCGAGTTGCTAGGGGACCTCTCGGGATTCCTCTGCCGTCCATGCCGGGGCCTCAGTCCTTGTGTGGAGTCGGGGCCGGAACCTGAGGATTCCTCTCCAGTGTTGCCATGGATCTTGGGGTGCTTCTGAGTCTCCCCAGGGGAGTCAGGCCTCGTCTCGAGTGGGGGCATGCACGTGCGCTTTCCTCCCGAGCTGCAGAAGTAGTGCCACGCTTCCTGTCACGTGGATCAAGGGATCTGTGGCTTTCCCTCGAGGCTGTCCCTCGAGGCTTTCCCACGAGGCTTTCCCACAGGGCTGTGCCAAGTGCCACCTTGGTGTGAGTCGATCCTCGGCGTGAAAGACGAGCGGGTGAAGGGAAAAGAGGTTCCTCTGGAATGGACTGAGACATCTGGGGGACTCTTGGAATGGTGGCACGACCCTGGAGTTCCTCTCGCCGTTCCTGTTGAGAGGGCCTCCTCTTGAGGTGCGACGGGAAGGCCGGGAACTCTTTCCCGACGAAGCAGGGAAAGGATCCCTCATCTCGAGCTACGTGGCGGAAACGGGGCTCCTCTGGATGTGGGCGGGACCCTCGTGATTCCTCTGAGGGGAGACGGCTAGGTCGGGGAACTTCTTGATTTGCACCAAGGGTGTGAAGGACCCTTTCGAAGTTCCGAGGTGAGGTGTGATCAGCCTCGAGACGCCTCAGCGGAAATGGGCCTCATTTCGCCTGGAGGGGAGAACCTCCTGGATTTTCTCGAGTTGCGGCAGGTCTTCTCGAGTTACGACGGGGACCTCAGGGACCCGCTCTGCTGGCCTCAGGAAAGGCCAGTCCCCATGCGAGTTGCTAGGGGACCTCTCGGAATTCCTCTGCCGTCCATGCCGGGGCCTCAGTCCTTGTGTGGAGTCGGGGCCGGAACCTGAGGATTCCTCTCCAGTGTTGCCATGGATCTTGGGGTGCTTCTGAGTCTCCCCAGGGGAGTCAGGCCTCGTCTCGAGTGGGGGCATGCACGTGCGCTTTCCTCCCGAGCTGCAGCAGTAGTGTCACGCTTCCTGTCACGTGGATCAAGGGATCTGTGGCTTTCCCTCGAGGCTGTCCCTCGAGGCTTTCCCACGAGGCTTTCCCACAGGGCTGTGCCACGTGCCACCTTGGTGTGAGTCGATCCTCGGCGTGAAAGACGAGCCGGTGAAGGGAAAAGAGGTTCCTCTGGAATGGACTGAGACATCTGGGGGACTCTTGGAATGGTGGCACGACCCTGGAGTTCCTCTCGCCGTTCCTGTTGAGAGGGCCTCCTCTTGAGATGCGACGGGAACGCCGGGATGTCTTTCCCGACGAAGCAGGGAAAGGATCCCACATCTCGAGCTACGAGGCGGAAACGGGGCTCCTCTGGATGTGGGCGGGACCCTCGTGATTCCTCTCGAGTGGAGACGGGTATGTCGGGGAACTTCTTGATTTGCACCAAGGGTGTGAAGGACCCTTTCGAAGTTCCAGAGGTGAGGTGTGATCAGCCTCGAGACGCCTCAGCGGAAATGGGCCTCATCTCGCCTGGAGGGGAGAACCTCCTGGATTTTCTCGAGTTGCGGCAGGTGTTCTCGCGTTACGACGGGGACCTCAGTTACCCGCTCTGGTGGCCTCAGGAAAGGCCTGTCCCCATGCGAGTTGCTAGGGGACCTCTCGGGATTCCTCTGCCGTCCATGCCGGGGCCTCAGTCCTTGTTTGGAGTCGGGGCCGGAACCTGAGGATTCCTCTCCAGTGTTGCCATGGATCTTGGGGTGCTTCTGAGTCTCCCCAGGGGAGTCAGGCCTCGTCTCGAGTGGGGGCATGCACGTGCGCTTTCCTCCCGAGGTGCAGCAGTAGTGTCACGCTTCCTGTCACGTGGATCAAGGGATCTGTGGCTTTCCCTCGAGGCTGTCCCTCGAGGCTTTCCCACGAGGCTTTCCCACAGGGCTGTGCCACGTGCCACCTTGGTGTGAGTCGATCCTCGGCGTGAAAGCCGAGCCGGTGAAGGGAAAAGAGGTTCCTCTGGAATGGACTGAGACATCTGGGGGACTCTTGGAATGGTGGCACGACCCTGGAGTTCCTCTCGCCGTTCCTGTTGAGAGGGCCTCCTCTTGAGGTGCGACGGGAAGGCCGGGAACTCTTTCACGACGAAGCAGGGATAGGATCCCTCATCTCGAGCTACGTGGCGGAAACGGGGCTCCTCTGGATGTGGGCGGGACCCTCGTGATTCCTCTCGAGTGGAGACGGGTATGTCAGGGAACTTCTTGATTTGCACCAAGGGTGTGAAGTACCCTTTCGAAGTTCCGAGGTGAGGTGTGATCAGCCTCGAGACGCCTCAGCGGAAATGGGCCTCATCTCGCCTGGAGGGGAGAACCTCCTGGATTTTCTCGAGTTGCGGCAGGTCTTCTCGAGTTACGACGGGGACCTCAGGGACCCGTTCTGCTGGCCTCAGGAAAGGCCAGTCCCCATGCGAGTTGCTAGGGGACCTCTCAGGATTCCTCTCCCATCCATGCCGGGGCCTCAGTCCTTGTGTGGAGTCGGGGCCGGAACCTGAGGATTCCTCTCCAGTGTTGCCATGGATCTTGGAGTGCTTCTCAGTCTCCCCAGGGGAGTCAGGCGTCGTCTCGAGTGGGGGCATGCACGTGCGCTTTCCTCCCGAGCTGCAGCAGTAGTGTCACGCTTCCTGTCACGTGGATCAAGGGATCTGTGGCTTTCCCTTGAGGCTGTCCCTCGAGGATTTCCCACGAGGCTTTCCCACAGGGCTGTGCCACGTGCCACCTTGGTGTGAGTCGATCCTCGGCGTGAAAGACGAGCCGGTGAAGGGAAAAGAGGTTCCTCTGGAATGGACTGAGACATCTGGGGGACTCTTGGAATGGTGGCACGACCCTGGAGTTCCTCTCGCCGTTCCTGTTGAGAGGGCCTCCTCTTGAGATGCGACGGGAACGCCGGGAACTCTTTCCCGACGAAGCAGGGAAAGGATCCCTCATCTCGAGCTACGAGGCGGAAACGGGGCTCCTCTGGATGTGGGCGGGACCCTCGTGATTCCTCTCGAGTGGAGACGGGTATGTCGGGGAACTTCTTGATTTGCACCAAGGGTGTGAAGGACCCTTTCGAAGTTCCAGAGGGGAGGTGTGATCATCCTCGAGACGCCTCAGCGGAAATGGGCCTCATCTCGCCTGGAGGGGAGAACCTCCTGGATTTTCTCGAGTTGCGGCAGGTGTTCTCGCGTTACGACCGGGACCTCAGTTACCCGCTCTGGTGGCCTCAGGAAAGGCCAGTCCCCATGCGAGTTGCTAGGGGACCTCTCGGAATTCCTCTGCCGTCCATGCCGGGGCCTCAGTCCTTGTTTGGAGTCGGGGCCAGAACCTGAGGATTCCTCTCCAGTGTTGCCATGGATCTTGGGGTGCTTCTGAGTCTCCCCAGGGGAGTCAGGCCTCGTCTCGAGTGGGGGCATGCACGTGCGCTTTCCTCCCGAGCTGCAGCAGTAGTGTCACGCTTCCTGTCACGTGGATCAAGGGATCTGTGGCTTTCCCTCGAGGCTGTCCCTCGAGGCTTTCCCACGAGGCTTTCCCACAGGGCTGTGCCACGTGCCACCTTGGTGTGAGTCGATCCTCGGCGTGAATGACGAGCCGGTGAAGGGAAAAGAGTTTCCTCTGGAATGGACTGAGACATCTGGGGGACTCTTGGAATGGTGGCACGACCCTGGAGTTCCTCTCGCCGTTCCTGTTGAGAGGGCCTCCTCTTGAGATGCGACGGGAACGCCGGGAACTCTTTCCCGACGAAGCAGGGAAAGGATCCCTCATCTCGAGCTACGAGGCGGAAACGGGGCTCCTCTGGATGTGGGCGGGACCCTCGTGATTCCTCTCGAGTGGAGACGGGTATGTCGGGGAACTTCTTGATTTGCACCAAGGGTGTGAAGGAGCCTTTCGAAGTTCCAGAGGTGAGGTGTGATCAGCCTCGAGACGCCTCAGCGGAAATGGGCCTCATCTCGCCTGGAGGGGAGAACCTCCTGGATTTTCTCGAGTTCCGGCAGGTGTTCTCGCGTTACGACGGGGACCTCAGTTACCCGCTCTGGTGGCCTCAGGAAAGGCCAGTCCCCATGCGAGTTGCTAGGGGACCTCTCGGGATTCCTCTGCCGTCCATGCCGGGGCCTCAGTCCTTGTTTGGAGTCGGGGCCGGAACCTGAGGATTCCTCTCCAGTGTTGCCATGGATCTTGGGGTGCTTCTGAGTCTCCCCAGGGGAGTCAGGCCTCGTCTCGAGTGGGGGCATGCACGTGCGCTTTCCTCCCGAGCTGCAGCAGTAGTGTCACGCTTCCTGTCACGTGGATCAAGGGATCTGTGGCTTTCCCTCGAGGCTGTCCCTCGAGGCTTTCCCACGAGGCTTTCCCACAGGGCTGTGCCACGTGCCACCTTGGTGTGAGTCGATCCTCGGCGTGAAAGACGAGCCGGTGAAGGGAAAAGAGGTTCCTCTGGAATGGACTGAGACATCTGGGGGACTCTTGGAATGGTGGCATGACCCTGGAGTTCCTCTCGCCGTTCCTGTTGAGAGGGCCTCCTCTTGAGATGCGACGGGAAGGCCGGGAACTCTTTCCCGACGAAGCAGGGAAAGGATCCCTCATCTCGAGCTACGAGGCGGAAACGGGGCTCCTCTGGATGTGGGCGGGACCCTCGTGATTCCTCTCGAGTGGAGACGGCTATGACGGGGAACTTCTTGATTTGCACCAAGGGTGTGAAGGACCCTTTCGAAGTTCCAGAGGGGAGGTGTGATCAGCCTCGAGACGCCTCAGCGGAAATGGGCCTCATCTCGCCTGGAGGGGAGAACCTCCTGGATTTTCTCGAGTTGCGGCAGGTGTTCTCGCGTTACGACCGGGACCTCAGTTACCCGCTCTGGTGGCCTCAGGAAAGGCCAGTCCCCATGCGAGTTGCTAGGGGACCTCTCGGAATTCCTCTGCCGTCCATGCCGGGGCCTCAGTCCTTGTTTGGAGTCGGGGCCGGAACCTGAGGATTCCTCTCCAGTGTTGCCATGGATCTTGGGGTGCTTCTGAGTCTCCCCAGGGGAGTCAGGCCGCGTCTCGAGTGGGGGCATGCACGTGCGCTTTCCTCCCGAGCTGCAGCAGTAGTGTCACGCTTCCTGTCACGTGGATCAAGGGATCTGTGGCTTTCCCTCGAGGCTGTCCCTCGAGGCTTTCCCACGAGGCTTTCCCACAGGGCTGTGCCACGTGCCACCTTGGTGTGAGTCGATCCTCGGCGTGAAAGACGAGCCGGTGAAGGGAAAAGAGGTTCCTCTGGAATGGACTGAGACATCTGGGGGACTCTTGGAATGGTGGCACGACCCTGGAGTTCCTCTCGCCGTTCCTGTTGAGAGGGCCTCCTCTTGAGATGCGACGGGAACGCAGGGAACTCTTTCCCGACGAAGCAGGGAAAGGATCCCACATCTCGAGCTACGAGGCGGAAACGGGGCTCCTCTGGATGTGGGCGGGACCCTCGTGATTCCTCTCGAGTGGAGACGGGTATGTCGGGGAACTTCTTGATTTGCACCAAGGGTGTGAAGGACCCTTTCGAAGTTCCAGAGGTGAGGTGTGATCAGCCTCGAGACGCCTCAGCGGAAATGGGCCTCATCTCGCCTGGAGGGGAGAACCTCCTGGATTTTCTCGAGTTGCGGCAGGTGTTCTCGCGTTACGACGGGGACCTCAGTTACCCGCTCTGGTGGCCTCAGGAAAGGCCAGTTCCCATGCGAGTTGCTAGGGGACCTCTCGGGATTCCTCTGCCGTCCATGCCGGGGCCTCAGTCCTTGTTTGGAGTCGGGGCCGGAACCTGAGGATTCCTCTCCAGTGTTGCCATGGATCTTGGGGTGCTTCTGAGTCTCCCCAGGGGAGTCAGGCCGCGTCTCGAGTGGGGGCATGCACGTGCGCTTTCCTCCCGAGCTGCAGCAGTAGTGTCACGCTTCCTGTCACGTGGATCAAGGGATCTGTGGCTTTCCCTCGAGGCTGTCCCTCGAGGCTTTCCCACGAAGCTTTCCCACAGGGCTGTGCCACGTGCCACCTTGGTGTGAGTCGATCCTCAGTGTGAAAGACGAGCCGGTGAAGGGAAAAGAGGTTCCTCTGGAATGGACTGAGACATCTGGGGGACTCTTGGAATGGTGGCACGACCCTGGAGTTCCTCTCGCCGTTCCTGTTGAGAGGGCCTCCTCTTGAGTTGCGACGGGAAGGCCGGGAACTCTTTCCCGACGAAGCAGGGAAAGGATCCCTCATCTCGAGCTACGTGGCGGAAACGGGGCTCCTCTGGATGTGGGCGGGACCCTCGTGATTCCTCTCGAGTGGAGACGGGTATGTCAGGGAACTTCTTGATTTGCACCAAGGGTGTGAAGTACCCTTTCGAAGTTCCGAGGTGAGGTGTGATCAGCCTCGAGACGCCTCAGCGGAAATGGGCCTCATCTCGCCTGGAGGGGAGAACCTCCTGGATTTTCTCGAGTTGCGGCAGGTCTTCTCGAGTTACGACGGGGACCTCAGGGACCCGCTCTGCTGGCCTCAGGAAAGGCCAGTCCCCATGCGAGTTGCTAGGGGACCTCTCAGGATTCCTCTCCCATCCATGCCGGGGCCTCAGTCCTTGTGTGGAGTCGGGGCCGGAAGCTGAGGATTCCTCTCCAGTGTTGCCATGGATCTTGGGGTGCTTCTCAGTCTCCCCAGGGGAGTCAGGCGTCGTCTCGAGTGGGGGCATGCACGTGCGCTTTCCTCCCGAGCTGCAGCAGTAGTGTCACGCTTCCTGTCACGTGGATCAAGGGATCTGTGGCTTTCCCTCGAGGCTGTCCCTCGAGGCTTTCCCACGAGGCTTTCCCACAGGGCTGTGCCACGTGCCACCTTGGTGTGAGTCGATCCTCGGCGTGAAAGACGAGCCGGTGAAGGGAAAAGAGGTTCCTCTGGAATGGACTGAGACATCTGGGGGACTCTTGGAATGGTGGCACGACCCTGGAGTTCCTCTCGCCGTTCCTGTTGAGAGGGCCTCCTCTTGAGATGCGACGGGAACGCCGGGAACTCTTTCCCGACGAAGCAGGGAAAGGATCCCTCATCTCGAGCTACGAGGCGGAAACGGGGCTCCTCTGGATGTGGGCGGGACCCTCGTGATTCCTCTCGAGTGGAGACGGGTATGTCGGGGAACTTCTTGATTTGCACCAAGGGTGTGAAGGACCCTTTCGAAGTTCCAGAGGGGAGGTGTGATCAGCCTCGAGACGCCTCAGCGGAAATGGGCCTCATCTCGCCTGGAGGGGAGAACCTCCTGGATTTTCTCGAGTTGCGGCAGGTGTTCTCGCGTTACGACCGGGACCTCAGTTACCCGCTCTGGTGGCCTCAGGAAAGGCCAGTCCCCATGCGAGTTGCTAGGGGACCTCTCGGAATTCCTCTGCCGTCCATGCCGGGGCCTCAGTCCTTGTTTGGAGTCGGGGCCGGAACCTGAGGATTCCTCTCCAGTGTTGCCATGGATCTTGGGGTGCTTCTGAGTCTCCCCAGGGGAGTCAGGCCTCGTCTCGAGTGGGGGCATGCACGTGCGCTTTCCTCCCGAGCTGCAGCAGTAGTGTCACGCTTCCTGTCACGTGGATCAAGGGATCTGTGGCTTTCCCTCGAGGCTGTCCCTCGAGGCTTTCCCACGAGGCTTTCCCACAGGGCTGTGCCACGTGCCACCTTGGTGTGAGTCGATCCTCGGCGTGAAAGACGAGCCGGTGAAGGGAAAAGAGTTTCCTCTGGAATGGACTGAGACATCTGGGGGACTCTTGGAATGGTGGCACGACCCTGGAGTTCCTCTCGCCGTTCCTGTTGAGAGGGCCTCCTCTTGAGATGCGACGGGAACGCCGGGAACTCTTTCCCGACGAAGCAGGGAAAGGATCCCTCATCTCGAGCTACGAGGCGGAAACGGGGCTCCTCTGGATGTGGGCGGGACCCTCGTGATTCCTCTCGAGTGGAGACGGGTATGTCGGGGAACTTCTTGATTTGCACCAAGGGTGTGAAGGAGCCTTTCGAAGTTCCAGAGGTGAGGTGTGATCAGCCTCGAGACGCCTCAGCGGAAATGGGCCTCATCTCGCCTGGAGGGGAGAACCTCCTGGATTTTCTCGAGTTCCGGCAGGTGTTCTCGCGTTACGACGGGGACCTCAGTTACCCGCTCTGGTGGCCTCAGGAAAGGCCAGTCCCCATGCGAGTTGCTAGGGGACCTCTCGGGATTCCTCTGCCGTCCATGCCGGGGCCTCAGTCCTTGTTTGGAGTCGGGGCCGGAACCTGAGGATTCCTCTCCAGTGTTGCCATGGATCTTGGGGTGCTTCTGAGTCTCCCCAGGGGAGTCAGGCCTCGTCTCGAGTGGGGGCATGCACGTGCGCTTTCCTCCCGAGCTGCAGCAGTAGTGTCACGCTTCCTGTCACGTGGATCAAGGGATCTGTGGCTTTCCCTCGAGGCTGTCCCTCGAGGCTTTCCCACGAGGCTTTCCCACAGGGCTGTGCCACGTGCCACCTTGGTGTGAGTCGATCCTCGGCGTGAAAGACGAGCCGGTGAAGGGAAAAGAGGTTCCTCTGGAATGGACTGAGACATCTGGGGGACTCTTGGAATGGTGGCACGACCCTGGAGTTCCTCTCGCCATTCCTGTTGAGAGGGCCTCCTCTTGAGATGCGACGGGAAGGCCGGGAACTCTTTCCCGACGAAGCAGGGAAAGGATCCCTCATCTCGAGCTACGAGGCGGAAACGGGGCTCCTCTGGATGTGGGCGGGACCCTCGTGATTCCTCTCGAGTGGAGACGGCTATGTCGGGGAACTTCTTGATTTGCACCAAGGGTGTGAAGGACCCTTTCGAAGTTCCAGAGGGGAGGTGTGATCAGCCTCGAGACGCCTCAGCGGAAATGGGCCTCATCTCGCCTGGAGGGGAGAACCTCCTGGATTTTCTCGAGTTGCGGCAGGTGTTCTCGCGTTACGACCGGGACCTCAGTTACCCGCTCTGGTGGCCTCAGGAAAGGCCAGTCCCCATGCGAGTTGCTAGGGGACCTCTCGGAATTCCTCTGCCGTCCATGCCGGGGCCTCAGTCCTTGTTTGGAGTCGGGGCCGGAACCTGAGGATTCCTCTCCAGTGTTGCCATGGATCTTGGGGTGCTTCTGAGTCTCCCCAGGGGAGTCAGGCCGCGTCTCGAGTGGGGGCATGCACGTGCGCTTTCCTCCCGAGCTGCAGCAGTAGTGTCACGCTTCCTGTCACGTGGATCAAGGGATCTGTGGCTTTCCCTCGAGGCTGTCCCTCGAGGCTTTTCCACGAGGCTTTCCCACAGGGCTGTGCCACGTGCCACCTTGGTGTGAGTCGATCCTCGGTGTGAAAGACGAGCCGGTGAAGGGAAAAGAGGTTCCTCTGGAATGGACTGAGACATCTGGGGGACTCTTGGAATGGTGGCACGACCCTGGAGTTCCTCTCGCCGTTCCTGTTGAGAGGGCCTCCTCTTGAGTTGCGACGGGAAGGCCGGGAACTCTTTCCCGACGAAGCAGGGAAAGGATCCCTCATCTCGAGCTACGTGGCGGAAACGGGGCTCCTCTGGATGTGGGCGGGACCATCGTGATTCCTCTCGAGTGGAGACGGCTAGGTCGGGGAACTTCTTGATTTGCACCAAGGGTGTGAAGGACCCTTTCGAAGTTCCGAGGTGAGGTGTCATCAGCCTCGAGACGCCTCAGCGGAAATGGGCCTCATCTCGCCTGGAGGGGAGAACCTCCTGGATTTTCTCGAGTTGCGGCAGGTCTTCTCGAGTTACGACGGGGACCTCAGTTACCCGCTCTGGTGGCCTCAGGAAAGGCCAGTCCCCATGCGAGTTGCTAGGGGACCTCTCGGGATTCCTCTGCCGTCCATGCCGGGGCCTCAGTCCTTGTTTGGAGTCGGGGCCGGAACCTGAGGATTCCTCTCCAGTGTTGCCATGGATCTTGGGGTGCTTCTGAGTCTCCCCAGGGGAGTCAGGCCTCGTCTCGAGTGGGGGCATGCACGTGCGCTTTCCTCCCGAGCTGCAGCAGTAGTGTCACGCTTCCTGTCACGTGGATCAAGGGATCTGTGGCTTTCCCTCGAGGCTGTCCCTCGAGGCTTTCCCACGAGGCTTTCCCACAGGGCTGTGCCACGTGCCACCTTGGTGTGATTCGATCCTCGGTGTGAAAGACGAGCCGGTGAAGGGAAAAGAGTTTCCTCTGGAATGGACTGAGACATCTGGGGGACTCTTGGAATGGTGGCACGACCCTGGAGTTCCTCTCGCCGTTCCTGTTGAGAGGGCCTCCTCTTGAGATGCGACGGGAAGGCCGGGAACTCTTTCCCGACGAAGCAGGGAAAGAATCCCTCATCTCGAGCTACGAGGCGGAAACGGGGCTCCTCTGGATGTGGGCGGAACCCTCGTGATTCCTCTTGAGTGGAGACGGGTATGTCAGGGAACTTCTTGATTTGCACCAAGAGTGTGAAGGACCCTTTCGAAGTTCCAGAGGTGAGGTGTGATCAGCCTCGAGACGCCTCAGCGGAAATGGGCCTCATCTCGCCTGGAGGGGAGAACCTCCTGGATTTTCTCGAGTTGCAGTAGGTCTTCTCGAGTTACGACGGGGTCCTCAGGGACCCGCTCTGGTGGCCTCAGGAAAGGCCAGTCCCCATGCGAGTTGCTAGGGGACCTCTCGGGATTCCTCTCCCGTCCATGCCGGGGCCTCAGTCCTTGTGTGGAGTCGGGGCCGGAACCTGAGGATTCCTCTCCAGTGTTGCCATGGAACTTGGGGTGCTTCTGAGTCTCCCCAGGGGAGTCAGGCCTCGTCTCGAGTGGGGGCATGCACGTGCGCTTTCCTCCCGAGCTGCAGCAGTAGTGTCACGCTTCCTGTCACGTGGATCAAGGGATCTGTGGCTTTCCCTCGAGGCTGTCCCTCGAGGCTTTCCCACGAGGCTTTCCCACAGGGCTGTGCCACGTGCCACCTTGGTGTGAGTCGATCCTCGGCGTGAAAGACGAGCCGGTGAAGGGAAAAGAGGTTCCTCTGGAATGGACTGAGACATCTGGGGGACTCTTGGAATGGTGGCACGACCCTGGAGTTCCTCTCACCGTTCCTGTTGAGAGGGCCTCCTCTTGAGATGCGACGGGAAGGCCGGGAACTCTTTCCCGAAGAAGCAGGGAAAGGATCCCTCATCTCGAGCTACGAGGCGGAAACGGGGCTACTCTGGATGTGGGCGGGACCCTCGTGATTCCTCTCGAGTGGAGAGGGCTAGGTCGGGGAACTTCTTGATTTGCACCAAGGGTGTGAAGGACCCTTTCGAAGTTCCAGAGGGGAGGTGTGATCAGCCTCGAGACGCCTCAGCGGAAATGGGCCTCATCTCGCCTGGAGGGGAGAACCTCCTGGATTTTCTCGAGTTGCGGCAGGTCTTCTCGAGTTACGACGGGGACCTCAGGGACCCGCTCTGGTGGCCTCAGGAAAGGCCAGTCCCCATGCGAGTTGCTAGGGGACCTCTCGGGATTCCTCTCCCGTCCATGCCGGGGCCTCAGTCCTTGTGTGGAGTCGGGGCCGGAACCTGAGGATTCCTCTCCAGTGTTACCATGGATCTTGGGGTGCTTCTGAGTCTCCCCAGGGGAGTCAGGCCTCGTCTCGAGTGGGGGCATGCACGTGCGCTTTCCTCCCGAGCTGCAGCAGTAGTGTCACGCTTCCTGTCACGTGGATCAAGGGATCTGTGGCTTTCCCTCGAGGCTGTCCCTCGAGGCTTTCCCACGAGGCTTTCCCACAGGGCTGTGCCACGTGCCACCTTGGTGTGAGTCGATCCTCGGCGTGAAAGACGAGCCGGTGAAGGGAAAAGAGGTTCCTCTGGAATGGACTGAGACATCTGGGGGACTCTTGGAATGGTGGCACGACCCTGGAGTTCCTCTCGCCGTTCCTGTTGAGAGGGCCTCCTCTTGAGATGCGACGGGAAGGCCGGGAACTCTTTCCCGACGAAGCAGGGAAAGGATCCCTCATCTCGAGCTACGAGGCGGAAACGGGGCTCCTCTGGATGTGGGCGGGACCCTCGTGATTCTTCTCGAGTGGAGACGGCTAGGTCGGGGAACTTCTTGATTTGCACCAAGGGTGTGAAGGAGCCTTTCGAAGTTCCAGAGGTGAGGTGTGATCAGCCTCGAGACGCCTCAGCGGAAATGGGCCTCATCTCGCCTGGAGGGGAGAACCTCCTGGATTTTCTCGAGTTGCGGAAGGTCTTCTCGAGTTACGACGGGGACCTCAGGGACCCGCTCTGGTGGCCTCAGGAAAGGCCAGTCCCCATGCGAGTTGCTAGGGGAACTCTCGGGATTCCTCTCCCGTCCATGCCGGGGCCTCAGTCCTTGTGTGGAGTCGGGGCCGGAACCTGAGGATTCCTCTCCAGTGTTGCCATGGAACTTGGGGTGCTTCTGAGTCTCCCCAGGGGAGTCAGGCCTCGTCTCGAGTGGGGGCATGCACGTGCGCTTTCCTCCCGAGCTGCAGCAGTAGTGTCACGCTTCCTGTCACGTGGATCAAGGGATCTGTGGCTTTCCCTCGAGGCTGTCCCTCGAGGCTTTCCCACGAGGCTTTCCCACAGGGCTGTGCCACGTGCCACCTTGGTGTGAGTCGATCCTCGGCGTGAAAGACGAGCCGGTGAAGGGAAAAGAGGTTCCTCTGGAATGGACTGAGACATCTGGGGGACTCTTGGAATGGTGGCACGACCCTGGAGTTCCTCTCGCCGTTCCTGTTGAGAGGGCCTCCTCTTGAGATGCGACGGGAAGGCCGGGAACTCTTTCCCGACGAAGCAGGGAAAGGATCCCTCATCTCGAGCTACGAGGCGGAAACGGGGCTCCTCTGGATGTGGGCGGGACCCTCGTGATTCTTCTCGAGTGGAGACGGCTAGGTCGGGGAACTTCTTGATTTGCACCAAGGGTGTGAAGGAGCCTTTCGAAGTTCCAGAGGTGAGGTGTGATCAGCCTCGAGACGCCTCAGCGGAAATGGGCCTCATCTCGCCTGGAGGGGAGAACCTCCTGGATTTTCTCGAGTTGCGGCAGGTCTTCTCGAGTTACGACGGGGACCTCAGGGACCCGCTCTGGTGGCCTCAGGAAAGGCCAGTCCCCATGCGAGTTGCTAGGGGCCCTCTCGGGATTCCTCTCCCGTCCATGCCGGGGCCTCAGTCCTTGTGTGGAGTCGGGGCCGGAACCTGAGGATTCCTCTCCAGTGTTGCCATGGATCTTGGGGTGCTTCTGAGTCTCCCCAGGGGAGTCAGGCCTCGTCTCGAGTGGGGGCATGCACGTGGGTTTTCTTCCCGAGCTGCAGCAGTAGTGTCACGATTCCTGTCACGTGGATCAAGGGATCTGTGGCTTTCCCTCGAGGCTGTCCCTCGAGGCTTTCCCACGAGGCTTTCCCACAGGGCTGTGCCACGTGCCACCTTGGTGTGAGTCGATCCTCGGCGTGAAAGACGAGCCGGTGAAGGGAAAAGAGGTTCCTCTGGAATGGACTGAGACATCTGGGGGACTCTTGGAATGGTGGCACGACCCTGGAGTTCCTCTCGCCGTTCCTGTTGAGAGGGCCTCCTCTTGAGGTGCGACGGGAAGGCCGGGAACTCTTTCCCGACGAAGCAGGGAAAGGATCCCTCATCTCGAGCTACGAGGCGGAAACGGGGCTCCTCTGGATGTGGGCGGGACCCTCGTGATTCCTCTCGAGTGGAGACGGGTATGTCGGGGAACTTCTTGATTTGCACCAAGGGTGTGAAGGAGCCTTTCGAAGTTCCAGAGGTGAGGTGTGATCAGCCTCGAGACGCCTCAGCGGAAATGGGCCTCATCTCGCCTGGAGGGGAGAACCTCCTGGATTTTCTCGAGTTGCGGCAGGTCTTCTCGAGTTACGACGGGGACCTCAGGGACCCGCTCTGGTGGCCTCAGGAAAGGCCAGTCCCCATGCGAGTTGCTAGGGGCCCTCTCGGGATTCCTCTCCCGTCCATGCCGGGGCCTCAGTCCTTGTGTGGAGTCGGGGTCGGAACCTGAGGATTCCTCTCCAGTGTTGCCATGGATCTTGGGGTGCTTCTGAGTCTCCCCAGGGGAGTCAGGCCTCGTCTCGAGTGGGGGCATGCACGTGCGCTTTCCTCCCGAGCTGCAGCAGTAGTGTCATGCTTTCTGTCACGTGGATCAAGGGATCTGTGGCTTTCCCTCGAGGCTGTCCCTCGAGGCTTTCCCACGAGGCTTTCCCACAGGGCTGTGCCACGTGCCACCTTGGTGTGAGTCGATCCTCGGCGTGAAAGACGAGCCGGTGAAGGGAAAAGAGGTTCCTCTGGAATGGACTGAGACATCTGGGGGACTCTTGGAATGGTGGCAAGACCCTGGAGTTCCTCTCGCCGTTCCTGTTGAGAGGGCCTCCTCTTGAGATGCGACGGGAACGCCAGGAACTCTTTCCCGACGAAGCAGGGAAAGGATCCCTCATCTCGAGCTACGAGGCGGAAACGGGGCTCCTCTGGATGTGGGCGGGACCCTCGTGATTCCTCTCGAGTGGAGACGGCTACGTCGGGGAACTTCTTGATTTGCACCAAGGGTGTGAAGGACCCTTTCGAAGTTCCAGAGGTGAGGTGTGATCAGCCTCGAGACGCCTCAGCGGAAATGGGCCTCATCTCGCCTGGAGGGGAGAACCTCCTGGATTTTCTCGAGTTGCGGCAGGTCTTCTCGAGTTACGACGGGGACCTCAGGGACCCGCTCTGGTGGCCTCAGGAAAGGCCAGTCCCCATGCGAGTTGCTAGGGGCCCTCTCGGGATTCCTCTCCCATCCATGCCGGGGCCTCAGTCCTTGTGTGGAGTCGGGGCAGGAACCTGAGGATTCCTCTCCAGTGTTGCCATGGATCTTGGGGTGCTTCTGAGTCTCCCCAGGGGAGTCAGGCCTCGTCTCGAGTGGGGGCATGCACGTGCGCTTTCCTCCCGAGCTGCAGCAGTAGTGTCACGCTTCCTGTCACGTGGATCAAGGGATCTGTGGCTTTCCCTCGAGGCTGTCCCTCGAGGCTTTCCCACGAGGCTTTCCCACAGGGCTGTGCCACGTGCCACCTTGGTGTGAGTCGATCCTCGGCGTGAAAGACGAGCCGGTGAAGGGAAAAGAGATTCCTCTGGAATGGACTGAGACATCTGGGGGACTCTTGGAATGGTGGCACGACCCTGGAGTTCCTCTCGCCGTTCCTGTTGAGAGGGCCTCCTCTTGAGATGCGACGGGAAGGCCGGGAACTCTTCCCCGACGAAGCAGGGAAAGGATCCCTCATCTCGAGCTACGAGGCGGAAACGGGGCTCCTCTGGATGTGGGCGGGACCCTCGTGATTCCTCTCGAGTGGAGACGGCTAGGTCGGGGAACTTCTTGATTTGCACCAAGGGTGTGAAGGAGCCTTTCGAAGTTCCAGAGGTGAGGTGTGATCAGCCTCGAGACGACTCAGCGGAAATGGGCCTCATCTCGCCTGGAGGGGAGAACCTCCTGGATTTTCTCCAGTTGCGGCAGGTCTTCTCGTGTTACAACGGGGACCTCAGGGACCCGCTCTGGTGGCCTCAGGAAAGGCCAGTCCCCATGCGAGTTGCTAGGGGACCTCTCGGGATTCCTCTGCCGTCCATGCCGGGGCCTCAGTCCTTGTGTGGAGTCGGGGCCGGAACCTGAGGATTCCTCTCCAGTGTTGCCATGGATCTTGGGGTGCTTCTGAGTCTCCCCAGGGGAGTCAGGCCTCGTCTCGAGTGGTGCACGTGCGCTTTCCTCCCGAGCTGCAGCAGTAGTGTCACGCTTCCTGTCACGTGGATCAAGGGATCTGTGGCTTTCCCTCGAGGCTGTCCCTCGAGGCTTTCCCACGAGGCTTTCCCACAGGGCTGTGCTACGTGCCACCTTGGTGTGAATCGATCCTCGGCGTGAAAGACGAGCCGGTGAAGGGAAAAGAGGTTCCTCTGGAATGGACTGAGACATCTGGGGGACTCTTGGAATGGTGGCACGACCCTGGAGTTCCTCTCGCCGTTCCTGTAGAGAGGGCCTCCACTTGAGATGCGACGGGAAGGCCGGGAACTCTTTCCCGACGAAGCAGGGAAAGGATCCCTCATCTCGAGCTACGAGGCAGAAACGGGGCTCCTCTGGATGTGGGCGGGACCCTCGTGATTCCTCTCGAGTGGAGACGGCTAGGTCGGGGAACTTCTTGATTTGCACCAAGGGTGTGAAGGACCCTTTCGAAGTTCCAGAGGTGAGGTGTGATCAGCCTCGAGACGCCTCAGCGGAAATGGGCCTCATCTCGCCTGGAGGGTAGAACCTCCTGGATTTTCTCGAGTTGCGGCAGGTCTTCTCGAGTTACAACGGGGACCTCAGGGACCCGCTCTGGTGGCCTCAGGAAAGGCCAGTCCCCATGCGAGTTGCTAGGGGACCTCTCGGGATTCCTCTCCCGTCCATGCCGGGGCCTCAGTCCTTGTGTGGAGTCGGGGCCGGAACCTGAGGATTCCTCTCCAGTGTTGCCATGGATCTTGGGGTGCTTCTGAGTCTCCCCAGGGGAGTCAGGCCTCGTCTCGAGTGGGGGCATGCACGTGCGCTTTCCTCCCGAGCTGCAGCAGTAGTGTCACGCTTCCTGTCACGTGGATCAAGGGATCTGTGGCTTTCCCTCGAGGCTGTCCCTCGAGGCTTTCCCACGAGGCTTTCCCACAGGGCTGTGCCACGTTCCACCTTGGTGTGAGTCGATCCTCGGCGTGAAAGACGAGCCGGTGAAGGGAAAAGAGGTTCCTCTGGAATGGACTGAGACATCTGGGGGACTCTTGGAATGGTGGCACGACCCTGGAGTTCCTCTCGCCGTTCCTGTTGAGAGGGTCTCCTCTTGAGATGCGACGGGAAGGCCGGGAACTCTTTCCCGACGAAGCAGGGAAGGGATCCCTCATCTCGAGCTACGAGGCGGAAACGGGGCTCCTCTGGATGTGGGCGGGACCCTCGTGATTCCTCTCGAGTGGAGACGGGTATGTCGGGGAACTTCTTGATTTGCACCAAGGGTGTGAAGGACCCTTTCGAAGTTCCAGAGGGGAGGTGTGATCAGCCTCGAGACGCCTCAGCGGAAATGGGCCTCATCTCGCCTGGAGGGGAGAACCTCCTGGATTTTCTCCAGTTGCGGCAGGTCTTCTCGAGTTACGACGGGGACCTCAGGGACCCGCTCTGGTGGCCTCAGGAAAGGCCAGTCCCCATGCGAGTTGCTAGGGGACCTCTCGGGATTCCTCTCGGGTCCATGCCGGGGCCTCAGTCCTTGTGTGGCGTCGGGGCCGGAACCTGAGGATTCCTCTCCAGTGTTGCCATGGATCTTGGGGTGCTTCTGAGTCTCCCCAGGGGAGTCAGGCCTCGTCTCGAGTGGGGGCATGCACGTGCGCTTTCCTCCCGAGCTGCAGCAGTAGTGTCACGCTTCCTGTCACGTGGATCAAGGGATCTGTGGCTTTCCCTCGAGGCTGTCCCTCGAGGCTTTCCCACGAGGCTTTCCCACAGGGCTGTGCCACGTGCCACCTTGGTGTGAGTCGATCCTCGGCGTGAAAGACGAGCCGGTGAAGGGAAAAGAGGTTCCTCTGGAATGGACTGAGACATCTGGGGGACTCTTGGAATGGTGGCACGACCCTGGAGTTCCTCTCGCCGTTCCTGTTGAGAGGGCCTCCTCTTGAGATACGACGGGAACGCCGGGAACTCTTTCCCGACGAAGCAGGGAAAGGATCCCTCATCTCGAGCTACGAGGCGGAAACGGGGCTCCTCTGGATGTGGGCGGGACCCTCGTGATTCCTCTCGAGTGCAGACGGGTATGTCGGGGAACTTCTTGATTTGCACCAAGGGTGTGAAGGACCCTTTCGAAGTTCCAGAGGTGAGGTGTGATCAGGCTCGAGACGCCTCAGCGGAAATGGGCCTCATCTCGCCTGGAGGGGAGAACCTCCTGGATTTTCTCGAGTTGCGGCAGGTCTTCTCGAGTTACGACGGGGACCTCAGGGACCCGCTCTGGTGGCCTCAGGAAAGGCCAGTCCCCATGCGAGTTGCTAGGGGACCTCTCGGGATTCCTCTCCCGTCCATGCCGGGGCCTCAGTCCTTGTGTGGAGTCGGGGCCGGAACCTGAGGATTCCTCTCCAGTGTTGCCATGGATCTTGGGGTGCTTCTGAGTCTCCCCAGGGGAGTCAGGCCTCGTCTCGAGTGGGGGCATGCACGTGCGCTTTCCTCCCGAGCTGCAGCAGTAGTGTCACGCTTACTGTCACGTGGATCAAGGGATCTGTGGCTTTCCCTCGAGGCTGTCCCTCGATGCTTTCCCACGAGGCTTTCCCACAGGGCTGTGCCACGTGCCACCTTGGTGTGAGTCGATCCTCGGCGTGAAAGACGAGCCGGTGAAGGGAAAAGAGGTTCCTCTGGAATGGACTGAGACATCTGGGGGACTCTTGGAATGGTGGCACGACCCTGGAGTTCCTCTCGCCGTTCCTGTAGAGAGGGCCTCCACTTGAGATGCGACGGGAAGGCCGGGAACTCTTTCCCGACGAAGCAGGGAAAGGATCCCTCATCTCGAGCTACGAGGCGGAAACGGGGCTCCTCTGGATGTGGGCGGGACCCTCGTGATTCCTCTCGAGTGGAGACGGCTAGGTCGGGGAACTTCTTGATTTGCACCAAGGGTGTGAAGGACCCTTTTGAAGTTCCAGAGGTGAGGTGTGATCAGCCTCGAGACGCCTCAGCGGAAATGGGCCTCATCTCGCCTGGAGGGGAGAACCTCCTGGATTTTCTCGAGTTGCGGCAGGTCTTCTCGAGTTACGACGGGGACCTCAGGGACCCGCTCTGGTGGCCTCAGGAAAGGCCAGTCCCCATGCGAGTTGCTAGGGGACCTCTCGGGATTCCTCTCCCGTCCATGCCGGTGCCTCAGTCCCTGTGTGGAGTCGGGGCCGGAACCTGAGGATTCCTCTCCAGTGTTGCCATGGATCTTGGGGTGCTTCTGAGTCTCCCCAGGGGAGTCAGGCCTCGTCTCGAGTGGGGGCATGCACGTGCGCTTTCCTCCCGAGCTGCAGCAGTAGTGTCACGCTTCCTGTCACGTGGATCAAGGGATCTGTGGCTTTCCCTCGAGGCTGTCCCTCGAGGCTTTCCCACGAGGCTTTCCCACAGGGCTGTGCCACGTGCCACCTTGGTGTGAGTCGATCCTCGGTGTGAAAGACGAGCCGGTGAAGGGAAAAGAGGTTCCTCTGGAATGGACTGAGACATCTGGGGGACTCTTGGAATGGTGGCACGACCCTGGAGTTCCTCTCGCCGTTCCTGTAGAGAGGGCCTCCTCTTGAGATGCGACGGGAAGGCCGGGAACTCTTTCCCGACGAAGCAGGGAAAGGATCCCTCATCTCGAGCTACGAGGCGGAAACGGGGCTCCTCTGGATGTGGGCGGGACCCACGTGATTCCTCTCGAGTGGAGACAGGTATGTCGGGGAACTTCTTGATTTGCACCAAGGGTGTGAAGGACCCTTTCGAAGTTCCAGAGGGGAGGTGTGATCAGCCTCGAGACGCCTCAGCGGAAATGGGCCTCATCTCGCCTGGAGGGGAGAACCTCCTGGATTTTCTCGAGTTGCGGCAGGTCTTCTCGAGTTACAACGGGGACCTCAGGGACCCGCTCTGGTGGCCTCAGGAAAGGCCAGTCCCCATGCGAGTTGCTAGGGGACCTCTCGGGATTCCTCTCCCGTCCATGCCGGGGCCTCAGTCCTTGTGTGGAGTCGGGGCCGGAACCTGAGGATTCCTCTCCAGTGTTGCCATGGATCTTGGGGTGCTTCTGAGTCTCCCCAGGGGAGTCAGGCCTCGTCTCGAGTGGGGGCATGCACGTGCGCTTTCCTCCCGAGCTGCAGCAGTAGTGTCACGCTTCCTGTCACGTGGATCAAGGGATCTGTGGCTTTCCCTCGAGGCTGTCCCTCGAGGCTTTCCCACGAGGCTTTCCCACAGGGCTGTGCCACGTACCACCTTGGTGTGAGTCGATCCTCGGTGTGAAAGACGAGCCGGTGAAGGGAAAAGAGGTTCCTCTGGAATGGACTGAGACATCTGGGGGACTCTTGGAATGGTGGCACGACCCTGGAGTTCCTCTCGCCGTTCCTGTAGAGAGGGCCTCCTCTTGAGATGCGACGGGAAGGCCGGGAACTCTTTCCCGACGAAGCAGGGAAAGGATCCCTCATCTCTAGCTACGAGGCGGAAACGGGGCTCCTCTGGATGTGGGCGGGACCCACGTGATTCCTCTCGAGTGGAGACAGGTATGTCGGGGAACTTCTTGATTTGCACCAAGGGTGTGAAGGACCCTTTCGAAGTTCCAGAGGGGAGGTGTGATCAGCCTCGAGACGCCTCAGCGGAAATGGGCCTCATCTCGCCTGGAGGGGAGAACCTCCTGGATTTTCTCGAGTTGCGGCAGGTCTTCTCGAGTTACGACTGGGACCTCAGGGACCCGCTCTGGTGGCCTCAGAAAAGGCCAGTACCCATGCGAGTTGCTAGGGGACCTCTCGAGATTCCTCTCCCTTCCATGCCGGGGCCTCAGTCCTTGTGTGGAGTCGGGGCCGGAACCTGAGGATTCCTCTCCAGTGTTGCCATGGATCTTGGGGTGCTTCTGAGTCTCCCCAGGGTAGTCAGGCCTCGTCTCGAGTTGGGGCATGCACTTATGCTTTCCTCCCGAGCTGCAGCAGCAGTGTCACGCTTCCTGTCACGTGGATCAAGGGATCTGTGGCTTTCCCTCGAGGCTGTCCCTCGAGGCTTTCCCACGAGGCTTTCCCACAGGGCTGTGCCACGTGCCACCTTGGTGTGAGTCGATCCTCCGCGTGAAAGACGAGCCGGTGAAGGGAAAAGAGGTTCCTCTGGAATGGACTGAGACATCTGGGGGACTCTTGGAATGGTGGCACGACCCTGGAGTTCCTCTCGCCGTTCCTGTTGAGAGGGCCTCCTCTTGAGATGCGACGGGAACGCCGGGAACTCTTTCCCGACGAAGCACGGAAAGGATCCCTCATCTCGAGCTACGAGGCGGAAACGGGGCTCCTCTGGATGTGGGCGGGACCCTCGTGATTCCTCTCGAGTGCAGACGGGTATGTCGGGGAACTTCTTGATTTGCACCAAGGGTGTGAAGGACCCTTTCCAAGTTCCAGAGGTGAGGTGTGATCAGCCTCGAGACGCCTCAGCGGAAATGGGCCTCATCTCGCCTGGAGGGGAGAACCTCCTGGATTTTCTCGAGTTGCGGCAGGTCTTCTCGAGTTACGACGGGGACCTCAGGGACCCGCTCTGGTGGCCTCAGGAAAGGCCAGTCCCCATGCGAGTTGCTAGGGGACCTCTCGGGATTCCTCTCCCGTCCATGCCGGGGCCTCAGTCCTTGTGTGGAGTCGGGGCCGGAACCTGAGGATTCCTCTCCAGTGTTGCCATGGATCTTGGGGTGCTTCTGAGTCTCCCCAGGGGAGTCAGGCCTCGTCTCGAGTGGGGGCATGCACGTGCGCTTTCCTCCCGAGCTGCAGCAGTAGTGTCACGCTTCCTGTCACGTGGATCAAGGGATCTGTGGCTTTCCCTCGAGGCTGTCCCTCGAGGCTTTACCACGAGGCTTTCCCACAGGGCTGTGCCACGTGCCACCTTGGTGTGAGTCGATCCTCGGTGTGAAAGACGAGCCGGTGAAGGGAAAAGAGGTTCCTCTGGAATGGACTGAGACATCTGGGGGACTCTTGGAATGGTGGCACGACCCTGGAGTTCCTCTCGCCGTTCCTGTAGAGAAGGCCTCCTCTTGAGATGCGACGGGAAGGCCGGGAACCCTTTCCCGACGAAGCAGGGAAAGGATCCCTCATCTCTAGCTACGAGGCGGAAACGGGGCTCCTCTGGATGTGGGCGGGACCCACGTGATTCCTCTCGAGTGGAGACAGGTATGTCGGGGAACTTCTTGATTTGCACCAAGGGTGTGAAGGACCCTTTCGAAGTTCCAGAGGGGAGGTGTGATCAGCCACGAGACGCCTCAGCGGAAATGGGCCTCATCTCGCCTGGAGGGGAGAACCTCCTGGATTTTCTCGAGTTGCGGCAGGTCTTCTCGAGTTACAACGGGGACCTCAGGGACCCGCTCTGGTGGCCTCAGGAAAGGCCAGTCCCCATGCGAGTTGCTAGGGGACCTCTCGGGATTCCTCTCCCGTCCATGCCGGGGCCTCAGTCCTTGTGTGGAGTCGGGGCCGGAACCTGAGGATTCCTCTCCAGTGTTGCCATGGATCTTGGGGTGCTTCTGAGTCTCCCCAGGGGAGTCAGGCCTCGTCTCGAGTGGGGGCATGCACGTGCGCTTTCCTCCCGAGCTGCAGCAGTAGTGTCACGCTTCCTGTCACGTGGATCAAGGGATCTGTGGCTTTCCCTCGAGGCTGTCCCTCGAGGCTTTCCCACGAGGCTTTCCCACAGGGCTGTGCCACGTTCCACCTTGGTGTGAGTCGATCCTCGGCGTGAAAGACGAGCCGGTGAAGGGAAAAGAGGTTCCTCTGGAATGGACTGAGACATCTGGGGGACTCTTGGAATGGTGGCACGACCCTGGAGTTCCTCTCGCCGTTCCTGTTGAGAGGGTCTCCTCTTGAGATGCGACGGGAAGGCCGGGAACTCTTTCCCGACGAAGCAGGGAAGGGATCCCTCATCTCGAGCTACGAGGCGGAAACGGGGCTCCTCTGGATGTGGGCGGGACCCTCGTGATTCCTCTCGAGTGGAGACGGGTATGTCGGGGAACTTCTTGATTTGCACCAAGGGTGTGAAGGACCCTTTCGAAGTTCCAGAGGGGAGGTGTGATCAGCCTCGAGACGCCTCAGCGGAAATGGGCCTCATCTCGCCTGGAGGGGAGAACCTCCTGGATTTTCTCCAGTTGCGGCAGGTCTTCTCGAGTTACGACGGGGACCTCAGGGACCCGCTCTGGTGGCCTCAGGAAAGGCCAGTCCCCATGCGAGTTGCTAGGGGACCTCTCGGGATTCCTCTCGCGTCCATGCCGGGGCCTCAGTCCTTGTGTGGCGTCGGGGCCGGAACCTGAGGATTCCTCTCCAGTGTTGCCATGGATCTTGGGGTGCTTCTGAGTCTCCCCAGGGGAGTCAGGCCTCGTCTCGAGTGGGGGCATGCACGTGCGCTTTCCTCCCGAGCTGCAGCAGTAGTGTCACGCTTCCTGTCACGTGGATCAAGGGATCTGTGGCTTTCCCTCGAGGCTGTCCCTCGAGGCTTTCCCACGAGGCTTTCCCACAGGGCTGTGCCACGTGCCACCTTGGTGTGAGTCGATCCTCGGCGTGAAAGACGAGCCGGTGAAGGGAAAAGAGGTTCCTCTGGAATGGACTGAGACATCTGGGGGACTCTTGGAATGGTGGCACGACCCTGGAGTTCCTCTCGCCGTTCCTGTTGAGAGGGCCTCCTCTTGAGATACGACGGGAACGCCGGGAACTCTTTCCCGACGAAGCAGGGAAAGGATCCCTCATCTCGAGCTACGAGGCGGAAACGGGGCTCCTCTGGATGTGGGCGGGACCCTCGTGATTCCTCTCGAGTGCAGACGGGTATGTCGGGGAACTTCTTGATTTGCACCAAGGGTGTGAAGGACCCTTTCGAAGTTCCAGAGGTGAGGTGTGATCAGGCTCGAGACGCCTCAGCGGAAATGGGCCTCATCTCGCCTGGAGGGGAGAACCTCCTGGATTTTCTCGAGTTGCGGCAGGTCTTCTCGAGTTACGACGGGGACCTCAGGGACCCGCTCTGGTGGCCTCAGGAAAGGCCAGTCCCCATGCGAGTTGCTAGGGGACCTCTCGGGATTCCTCTCCCGTCCATGCCGGGGCCTCAGTCCTTGTGTGGAGTCGGGGCCGGAACCTGAGGATTCCTCTCCAGTGTTGCCATGGATCTTGGGGTGCTTCTGAGTCTCCCCAGGGGAGTCAGGCCTCGTCTCGAGTGGGGGCATGCACGTGCGCTTTCCTCCCGAGCTGCAGCAGTAGTGTCACGCTTACTGTCACGTGGATCAAGGGATCTGTGGCTTTCCCTCGAGGCTGTCCCTCGATGCTTTCCCACGAGGCTTTCCCACAGGGCTGTGCCACGTGCCACCTTGGTGTGAGTCGATCCTCGGCGTGAAAGACGAGCCGGTGAAGGGAAAAGAGGTTCCTCTGGAATGGACTGAGACATCTGGGGGACTCTTGGAATGGTGGCACGACCCTGGAGTTCCTCTCGCCGTTCCTGTAGAGAGGGCCTCCACTTGAGATGCGACGGGAAGGCCGGGAACTCTTTCCCGACGAAGCAGGGAAAGGATCCCTCATCTCGAGCTACGAGGCGGAAACGGGGCTCCTCTGGATGTGGGCGGGACCCTCGTGATTCCTCTCGAGTGGAGACGGCTAGGTCGGGGAACTTCTTGATTTGCACCAAGGGTGTGAAGGACCCTTTTGAAGTTCCAGAGGTGAGGTGTGATCAGCCTCGAGACGCCTCAGCGGAAATGGGCCTCATCTCGCCTGGAGGGGAGAACCTCCTGGATTTTCTCGAGTTGCGGCAGGTCTTCTCGAGTTACGACGGGGACCTCAGGGACCCGCTCTGGTGGCCTCAGGAAAGGCCAGTCCCCATGCGAGTTGCTAGGGGACCTCTCGGGATTCCTCTCCCGTCCATGCCGGTGCCTCAGTCCCTGTGTGGAGTCGGGGCCGGAACCTGAGGATTCCTCTCCAGTGTTGCCATGGATCTTGGGGTGCTTCTGAGTCTCCCCAGGGGAGTCAGGCCTCGTCTCGAGTGGGGGCATGCACGTGCGCTTTCCTCCCGAGCTGCAGCAGTAGTGTCACGCTTCCTGTCACGTGGATCAAGGGATCTGTGGCTTTCCCTCGAGGCTGTCCCTCGAGGCTTTCCCACGAGGCTTTCCCACAGGGCTGTGCCACGTGCCACCTTGGTGTGAGTCGATCCTCGGTGTGAAAGACGAGCCGGTGAAGGGAAAAGAGGTTCCTCTGGAATGGACTGAGACATCTGGGGGACTCTTGGAATGGTGGCACGACCCTGGAGTTCCTCTCGCCGTTCCTGTAGAGAGGGCCTCCTCTTGAGATGCGACGGGAAGGCCGGGAACTCTTTCCCGACGAAGCAGGGAAAGGATCCCTCATCTCGAGCTACGAGGCGGAAACGGGGCTCCTCTGGATGTGGGCGGGACCCACGTGATTCCTCTCGAGTGGAGACAGGTATGTCGGGGAACTTCTTGATTTGCACCAAGGGTGTGAAGGACCCTTTCGAAGTTCCAGAGGGGAGGTGTGATCAGCCTCGAGACGCCTCAGCGGAAATGGGCCTCATCTCGCCTGGAGGGGAGAACCTCCTGGATTTTCTCGAGTTGCGGCAGGTCTTCTCGAGTTACAACGGGGACCTCAGGGACCCGCTCTGGTGGCCTCAGGAAAGGCCAGTCCCCATGCGAGTTGCTAGGGGACCTCTCGGGATTCCTCTCCCGTCCATGCCGGGGCCTCAGTCCTTGTGTGGAGTCGGGGCCGGAACCTGAGGATTCCTCTCCAGTGTTGCCATGGATCTTGGGGTGCTTCTGAGTCTCCCCAGGGGAGTCAGGCCTCGTCTCGAGTGGGGGCATGCACGTGCGCTTTCCTCCCGAGCTGCAGCAGTAGTGTCACGCTTCCTGTCACGTGGATCAAGGGATCTGTGGCTTTCCCTCGAGGCTGTCCCTCGAGGCTTTCCCACGAGGCTTTCCCACAGGGCTGTGCCACGTACCACCTTGGTGTGAGTCGATCCTCGGTGTGAAAGACGAGCCGGTGAAGGGAAAAGAGGTTCCTCTGGAATGGACTGAGACATCTGGGGGACTCTTGGAATGGTGGCACGACCCTGGAGTTCCTCTCGCCGTTCCTGTAGAGAGGGCCTCCTCTTGAGATGCGACGGGAAGGCCGGGAACTCTTTCCCGACGAAGCAGGGAAAGGATCCCTCATCTCTAGCTACGAGGCGGAAACGGGGCTCCTCTGGATGTGGGCGGGACCCACGTGATTCCTCTCGAGTGGAGACAGGTATGTCGGGGAACTTCTTGATTTGCACCAAGGGTGTGAAGGACCCTTTCGAAGTTCCAGAGGGGAGGTGTGATCAGCCTCGAGACGCCTCAGCGGAAATGGGCCTCATCTCGCCTGGAGGGGAGAACCTCCTGGATTTTCTCGAGTTGCGGCAGGTCTTCTCGAGTTACGACTGGGACCTCAGGGACCCGCTCTGGTGGCCTCAGAAAAGGCCAGTACCCATGCGAGTTGCTAGGGGACCTCTCGAGATTCCTCTCCCTTCCATGCCGGGGCCTCAGTCCTTGTGTGGAGTCGGGGCCGGAACCTGAGGATTCCTCTCCAGTGTTGCCATGGATCTTGGGGTGCTTCTGAGTCTCCCCAGGGTAGTCAGGCCTCGTCTCGAGTTGGGGCATGCACTTACGCTTTCCTCCCGAGCTGCAACAGCAGTGTCACGCTTCCTGTCACGTGGATCAAGGGATCTGTGGCTTTCCCTCGAGGCTGTCCCTCGAGGCTTTCCCACGAGGCTTTCCCACAGGGCTGTGCCACGTGCCACCTTGGTGTGAGTCGATCCTCCGCGTGAAAGACGAGCCGGTGAAGGGAAAAGAGGTTCCTCTGGAATGGACTGAGACATCTGGGGGACTCTTGGAATGGTGGCACGACCCTGGAGTTCCTCTCGCCGTTCCTGTTGAGAGGGCCTCCTCTTGAGATGCGACGGGAACGCCGGGAACTCTTTCCCGACGAAGCACGGAAAGGATCCCTCATCTCGAGCTACGAGGCGGAAACGGGGCTCCTCTGGATGTGGGCGGGACCCTCGTGATTCCTCTCGAGTGCAGACGGGTATGTCGGGGAACTTCTTGATTTGCACCAAGGGTGTGAAGGACCCTTTCCAAGTTCCAGAGGTGAGGTGTGATCAGCCTCGAGACGCCTCAGCGGAAATGGGCCTCATCTCGCCTGGAGGGGAGAACCTCCTGGATTTTCTCGAGTTGCGGCAGGTCTTCTCGAGTGACGACGGGGACCTCAGGGACCCGCTCTGGTGGCCTCAGGAAAGGCCAGTCCCCATGCGAGTTGCTAGGGGACCTCTCGGGATTCCTCTCCCGTCCATGCCGGGGCCTCAGTCCTTGTGTGGAGTCGGGGCCGGAACCTGAGGATTCCTCTCCAGTGTTGCCATGGATCTTGGGGTGCTTCTGAGTCTCCCCAGGGGAGTCAGGCCTCGTCTCGAGTGGGGGCATGCACGTGCGCTTTCCTCCCGAGCTGCAGCAGTAGTGTCACGCTTCCTGTCACGTGGATCAAGGGATCTGTGGCTTTCCCTCGAGGCTGTCCCTCGAGGCTTTACCACGAGGCTTTCCCACAGGGCTGTGCCACGTGCCACCTTGGTGTGAGTCGATCCTCGGTGTGAAAGACGAGCCGGTGAAGGGAAAAGAGGTTCCTCTGGAATGGACTGAGACATCTGGGGGACTCTTGGAATGGTGGCACGACCCTGGAGTTCCTCTCGCCGTTCCTGTAGAGAAGGCCTCCTCTTGAGATGCGACGGGAAGGCCGGGAACCCTTTCCCGACGAAGCAGGGAAAGGATCCCTCATCTCTAGCTACGAGGCGGAAACGGGGCTCCTCTGGATGTGGGCGGGACCCACGTGATTCCTCTCGAGTGGAGACAGGTATGTCGGGGAACTTCTTGATTTGCACCAAGGGTGTGAAGGACCCTTTCGAAGTTCCAGAGGGGAGGTGTGATCAGCCACGAGACGCCTCAGCGGAAATGGGCCTCATCTCGCCTGGAGGGGAGAACCTCCTGGATTTTCTCGAGTTGCGGCAGGTCTTCTCGAGTTACGACTGGGACCTCAGGGACCCGCTCTGGTGGCCTCAGAATAGGCCAATCCCCATGCGAGTTGCTAGGGGACCTCTCGAGATTCCTCTCCCGTCCATGCCGGGGCCTCAGTCCTTGTGTGGAGTCGGGGCCGGAACCTGAGGATTCCTCTCCAGTGTTGCCATGGATCTTGGGGTGCTTCTGAGTCTCCCCAGGGTAGTCAGGCCTCGTCTCGAGTTGGGGCATGCACTTACGCTTTCCTCCCGAGCTGCAGCAGCAGTGTCACGCTTCCTGTCACGTGGATCAAGGGATCTGTGGCTTTCCCTCGAGGCTGTCCCTCGAGGCTTTCCCACGAGGCTTTCCCACAGGGCTGTGCCACGTGCCACCTTGGTGTGAGTCGATCCTCCGCGTGAAAGACGAGCCGGTGAAGGGAAAAGAGGTTCCTCTGGAATGGACTGAGACATCTGGGGGACTCTTGGAATGGTGGCACGACCCTGGATTTCCTCTCGCCGTTCCTGTTGAGAGGGCCTCCTCTTGAGATGCGACGGGAACGCCGGGAACTCTTTCCCGACGAAGCACGGAAAGGATCCCTCATCTCGAGCTACGAGGCGGAAACGGGGCTCCTCTGGATGTGGGCGGGACCCTCGTGATTCCTCTCGAGTGCAGACGGGTATGTCGGGGAACTTCTTGATTTGCACCAAGGGTGTGAAGGACCCTTTCCAAGTTCCAGAGGTGAGGTGTGATCAGCCTCGAGACGCCTCAGCGGAAATGGGCCTCATCTCGCCTGGAGGGGAGAACCTCCTGGATTTTCTCGAGTTGCGGCAGGTCTTCTCGAGTTACGACGGGGACCTCAGGGACCCGCTCTGGTGGCCTCAGGAAAGGCCAGTCCCCATGCGAGTTGCTAGGGGACCTCTCGGGATTCCTCTCCCGTCCATGCCGGGGACTCAGTCCTTGTGTGGAGTCGGGGCCGGAACCTGAGGATTCCTCTCCAGTGTTGCCATGGACCTTGGGGTGCTTCTGAGTCTCCCCAGGGGAGTCAGGCCTCGTCTCGAGTGGGGGCATGCACGTGCGCTTTCCTCCCGAGCTGCAGCAGTAGTGTCACGCTTCCTGTCACGTGGATCAAGGGATCTGTGGCTTTCCCTCGAGGCTGTCCCTCGAGGCTTTCCCACGAGGCTTTCCCACAGGGCTGTGCCACGTGCCACCTTGGTGTGAGTCGATCCTCGGCGTGAAAGACGAGCCGGTGAAGGGAAAAGAGGTTCCTCTGGAATGGACTGAGACATCTGGGGGACTCTTGGAATGGTGGCACGACCCTGGAGTTCCTCTCGCCGTTCCTGTTGAGAGGGCCTCCTCTTGAGATGCGACGGGAAGGCCGGGAACTCTTTCCCGACGAAGCAGGGAAAGGATCCCTCATCTCGAGCTACGAGGCGTAAACGGGGCTCCTCTGGATGTGGGCGGGACCCTCGTGATTCCTCTCGAGTGGAGACGGCTAGGTCGGGGAACTTCTTGATTTGCACCAAGGGTGTGAAGGACCCTTTTGAAGTTCCAGAGGTGAGGTGTGATCAGCCTCGAGACGCCTCAGCGGAAATGGGCCTCATCTCGCCTGGAGGGGAGAACCTCCTGGATTTTCTCGAGTTGCGGCAGGTCTTCTCGAGTTACGACGGGCACCTCAGGGACCCTCTCTGGTGGCCTCAGGAAAGGCCAGTCCCCATGCGAGTTGCTAGGGGACCTCTCGGGATTCCTCTCCCGTCCATGCCGGGGCCTCAGTCCTTGTGTGGAGTCGGGGCCGGAACTTGAGGATTCCTCTCCAGTGTTGCCATGGATCTTGGGGTGCTTCTGAGTCTCCCCAGGGTAGTCAGGCCTCGTCTCGAGTTGGGGCATGCACTTACGCTTTCCTCCCGAGCTGCAGCAGTAGTGTCACGCTTCCTGTCACGTGGATCAAGGGATCTGTGGCTTTCCCTCGAGGCTGTCCCTCGAGGCTTTCCCACGAGGCTTTCCCACAGGGCTGTGCCACGTGCCACCTTGGTGTGAGTCGATCCTCGGCGTGAAAGACGAGCCGGTGAAGGGAAAAGAGGTTCCTCTGGAATGGACTGAGACATCTGGGGGACTCTTGGAATGGTGGCACGACCCTGGAGTTCCTCTCGCCGTTCCTGTTGAGAGGGCCTCCTCTTGAGATGCGACGGGAAGGCCGGGAACTCTTTCCCGACGAAGCAGGGAAAGGATCCCTCATCTCGAGCTACGAGGCGGAAACGGGGCTCCTCTGGATGTGGGCGGGACCCTCGTTATTCCTCTCGAGTGGAGACGGCTAGGTCGGGGAACTTCTTGATTTGCACCAAGGGTGTGAAGGACCCTTTCGAAGTTCCAGAGGTGAGGTGTGATCAGCCTCGAGACGCCTCAGCGGAAATGGGCCTCAACTCGCCTGGAGGGGAGAACCTCCTGGATTTTCTCGAGTTGCGGCAGGTCTTCTCGAGTTACAACGGGGTCCTCAGGGACCCGCTCTGGTGGCCTCAGGAAAGGCCAGTCCCCATGCGAGTTGCTAGGGGACCTCTCGGGATTCCTCTCCCGTCCATGCCGGGGACTCAGTCCTTGTGTGGAGTCGGGGCCGGAACCTGAGGATTGCTCTCCAGTGTTGCCATGGACCTTGGGGTGCTTCTGAGTCTCCCCAGGGGAGTCAGGCCTCGTCTCGAGTTGGGGCATGCACGTGCGCTTTCCTCCCGAGCTGCAGCAGTAGTGTCACGCTTCCTGTCACGTGGATCAAGGGATCTGTGGCTTTCCCTCGAGGCTGTCCCTCGATGCTTTCCCACGAGGCTTTCCCACAGGGCTGTGCCACGTGCCACCTTGGTGTGAGTCGATCCTCGGCGTGAAAGACGAGCCGGTGAAGGGAAAAGAGGTTCCTCTGGAATGGACTGAGACATCTGGGGGACTCTTGGAATGGTGGCACGACCCTGGAGTTCCTCTCGCCGTTCCTGTTGAGAGGGCCTCCTCTTGAGATGCGACGGGAAGGCCGGGAACTCTTTCCCGACGAAGCAGGGAAAGGATCCCTCATCTCGAGCTACGAGGCGGAAACGGGGCTCCTCTGGATGTGGGCGGGACCCTCGTGATTCCTCTCGAGTGGAGACGGCTAGGTCGGGGAACTTCTTGATTTGCACCAAGGGTGTGAAGGACCCTTTTGAAGTTCCAGAGGTGAGGTGTGATCAGCCTCGAGACGCCTCAGCGGAAATGGGCCTCATCTCGCCTGGAGGGGAGAACGTCCTGGATTTTCTCGAGTTGCGGCAGGTCTTCTCGAGTTACGACGGGCACCTCAGGGACCCTCTCTGGTGGCCTCAGGAAAGGCCAGTCCCCATGCGAGTTGCTAGGGGACCTCTCGGGATTCCTCTCCCGTCCATGCCGGGGCCTCAGTCCTTGTGTGGAGTCGGGGCCGGAACTTGAGGATTCCTCTCCAGTGTTGCCATGGATCTTGGGGTGCTTCTGAGTCTCCCCAGGGTAGTCAGGCCTCGTCTCGAGTTGGGGCATGCACTTACGCTTTCCTCCCGAGCTGCAGCAGTAGTGTCACGCTTCCTGTCACGTGGATCAAGGGATCTGTGGCTTTCCCTCGAGGCTGTCCCTCGAGGCTTTCCCACGAGGCTTTCCGACAGGGCTGTGCCACGTGCCACCTTGGTGTGAGTCGATCCTCGGCGTGAAAGACGAGCCGGTGAAGGGAAAAGAGGTTCCTCTGGAATGGACTGAGACATCTGGGGGACTCTTGGAATGGTGGCACGACCCTGGAGTTCCTCTCGCCGTTCCTGTAGAGAGGGCCTCCTCTTGAGATGCGACGGGAAGGCCGGGAACTCTTTCCCGACGAAGCAGGGAAAGGATCCCTCATCTCGAGCTACGAGGCGGAAACGGGGCTCCTCTGGATGTGGGCGGGACCCTCGTGATTCCTCTCGAGTGGAGACGGCTAGGTCGGGGAACTTCTTGATTTGCACCAAGGGTGTGAAGGACCCTTTCGAAGTTCCAGAGGTGAGGTGTTATCAGCCTCGAGACGCCTCAGCGGAAATGGGCCTCATCTCGCCTGGAGGGGAGAACCTCCTGGATTTTCTCGAGTTGCGGCAGGTCTTCTCGAATTACGACGGGGACCTCAGGGACCCGTTCTGGCGGCCTCAGGAAAGGCCAGTCCCCATGCGAGTTGCTAGGGTCCCTCTCGGGATTCCTCTCCCGTCCATGCCGGGGCCTCAGTCCTTGTTTGGAGTCGGGGCCGGAACCTGAGGATTCCTCTCCAGTGTTGCCATGGATCTTGGGGTGCTTCTGAGTCTCCCCAGGGGAGTCAGGCGTCGTCTCGAGTGGGGGCATGCACGTGCGCTTTCCTCCCGAGCTGCAGCAGTAGTGTCACGCTTCCTGTCACGTGGATAAAGGGATCTGTGGCTTTCCCTCGAGGCTGTCCCTCGAGGCTTTCCCACGAGGCTTTCCCACAGGGCTGTGCCACGTGCCACCTAGGTGTGAGTCGATCCTCGGCGTGAATGACGAGCCGGTGAAGGGAAAAGAGGTTCCTCTGGAATGGACTGAGACATCTGGGGGACTCTTGGAATGGTGGCACGACCCTGGAGTTCCTCTAGCCGTTCCTGTTGAGAGGGCCTCCTCTTGAGATGCGACGGGAACGCCGGGAACTCTTTCCCGACGAAGCAGGGAAAGGATCCCTCATCTCGAGCTATGAGGCGGAAACGGGGCTCCTCTGGATGTGGGCGGGACCCTCGTGATTCCTCTCGAGTGGAGTCGGGTATGTCGGGGAACTTCTTGATTTGCACCAAGGGTGTGAAGGACCCTTTCGATGTTCCAGAGGGGAGGTGTGATCAGCCTCGAGACGCCTCAGCGGAAATGGGCCTCATCTCGCCTGGAGGGGAGAACCTCCTGGATTTTCTCGAGTTGCGGCAGGTCTTCTCGAGTTACGACGGGGACCTCAGGGACCCGCTCTGGTGGCCTCAGGAAAGGCCAGTCCCCATGCGAGTTGCTAGGGGACCTCTCGGGATTCCTCTCCCGTCCATGCCGGGGCCTCAGTCCTTGTGTGGAGTCGGGGCCGGAACCTGAGGATTCCTCTCCAGTGTTGCCATGTATCTTGGGGTGCTTCTGAGTCTCCCCAGGGGAGTCAGGCCTCGTCTCGAGTGGGGGCATGCATGTGCGCTTTCCTCCCGAGCTGCAGCAGTAGTGTCACGCTTCCTGTCACGTGGATCAAGGGATCTGTGGCTTTCCCTCGAGGCTGTCCCTCGAGGCTTTCCCACGAGGCTTTCCCACAGGGCTGTGCCACGTGCCACCTTGGTGTGAGTCGATCCTCGGCGTGAAAGACGAGCCGGTGAAGGGAAAAGAGGTTCCTCTGGAATGGACTGAGACATCTGGGGGACTCTTGGAATGGTGGCACGACCCTGGAGTTCCTCTCGCCGGTCCTGTTGAGAGGGCCTCCTCTTGAGATGCGACGGGAACGCCGGGAACTCTTTCCCGACGAAGCAGGTAAAGGATCCCTCATCTCGAGCTACGAGGCGGAAACGGGGCTCCTCTGGATGTGGGCGGGACCCTCGTGATTCCTCTCGAGTGGAGACGGGTATGTCGGGGAACTTCTTGATTTGCACCAAGTGTGTGAAGGACCCTTTCGAAGTTCCAGAGGGGAGGTGTGATCAGGCTCGAGACGCCTCAGCAGAAATGGGCCTCATCTCGCCTGGAGGGGAGAACCTCCTGGATTTTCTCGAGTTGCGGCAGGTCTTCTCGAGTTACAACGGGGACCTCAGGGACCCGCTCTGGTGGCCTCAGGAAAGGCCAGTCCCCATGCGAGTTGCTAGGGGACCTCTCGGGATTCCGCTCCCGTCCATGCCGGGGCCTCAGTCCTTGTGTGGAGTCGGGGCCGGAACCTGAGGATTGCTCTCCAGTGTTGCCATGGATCTTGGGGTGCTTCTGAGTCTCCCCAGGGGAGTCAGGCCTCGTCTCGAGTGGGGGCATGCACGTGCGCTTTCCTCCCGAGCTGCAGCAGTAGTGTCACGCTTCCTGTCACGTGGATCAAGGGATCTGTGGCTTTCCCTCGAGGCTGTCCCTCGAGGCTTTCCCACGAGGCTTTCCCACAGGGCTGTGCCACGTGCCACCTTGGTGGGAGTCGATCCTCGGCGTGAAAGACGAGCCGGTGAAGGGAAAAGAGGTTCCTCTGGAATGGACTGAGACATCTGGGGGACTCTTGGAATGGTGGCACGACCCTGGAGTTCCTCTCGCCGTTCCTGTAGAGAGGGCCTCTTCTTGAGATGCGACGGGAACGCCGGGAACTCTTTCCCGACGAAGCAGGGAAAGGATCCCTCATCTCGAGCTACGAGGCGGAAACGGGGCTCCTCTGGATGTGGGCGGGACCCTCGTGATTCCTCTCGAGTGGAGACGGCTAGGTCGGGGAACTTCTTGATTTGCACCAAGGGTGTGAAGGACCCTTTCGAAGTTCCAGAGGTGAGGTGTTATCAGCCTCGAGACGCCTCAGCGGAAATGGGCCTCATCTCGCCTGGAGGGGAGAACCTCCTGGATTTTCTCGAGTTGCGGCAGGTCTTCTCGAATTACGACGGGGACCTCAGGGACCCGTTCTGGCGGCCTCAGGAAAGGCCAGTCCCCATGCGAGTTGCTAGGGTCCCTCTCGGGATTCCTCTCCCGTCCATGCCGGGGCCTCAGTCCTTGTTTGGAGTCGGGGCCGGAACCTGAGGATTGCTCTCCAGTGTTGCCATGGATCTTGGGGTGCTTCTGAGTCTCCCCAGGGGAGTCAGGCGTCGTCTCGAGTGGGGGCATGCACGTGCGCTTTCCTCCCGAGCTGCAGCAGTAGTGTCACGCTTCCTGTCACGTGGATAAAGGGATCTGTGGCTTTCCCTCGAGGCTGTCCCTCGAGGCTTTCCCACGAGGCTTTCCCACAGGGCTGTGCCACGTGCCACCTAGGTGTGAGTCGATCCTCGGCGTGAATGACGAGCCGGTGAAGGGAAAAGAGGTTCCTCTGGAATGGACTGAGACATCTGGGGGACTCTTGGAATGGTGGCACGACCCTGGAGTTCCTCTAGCCGTTCCTGTTGAGAGGGCCTCCTCTTGAGATGCGACGGGAACGCCGGGAACTCTTTCCCGACGAAGCAGGGAAAGGATCCCTCATCTCGAGCTACGAGGCGGAAACGGGGCTCCTCTGGATGTGGGCGGGACCCTCGTGATTCCTCTCGAGTGGAGTCGGGTATGTCGGGGAACTTCTTGATTTGCACCAAGGGTGTGAAGGACCCTTTCGATGTTCCAGAGGGGAGGTGTGATCAGCCTCGAGACGCCTCAGCGGAAATGGGCCTCATCTCGCCTGGAGGGGAGAACCTCCTGGATTTTCTCGAGTTGCGGCAGGTCTTCTCGAGTTACGACGGGGACCTCAGGGACCCGCTCTGGTGGCCTCAGGAAAGGCCAGTCCCCATGCGAGTTGCTAGGGGACCTCTCGGGATTCCTCTCCCGTCCATGCCGGGGCCTCAGTCCTTGTGTGGAGTCGGGGCCGGAACCTGAGGATTCCTCTCCAGTGTTGCCATGGATCTTGGGGTGCTTCTGAGTCTCCCCAGGGGAGTCAGGCCTCGTCTCGAGTGGGGGCATGCATGTGCGCTTTCCTCCCGAGCTGCAGCAGTAGTGTCACGCTTCCTGTCACGTGGATCAAGGGATCTGTGGCTTTCCCTCGAGGCTGTCCCTCGAGGCTTTCCCACGAGGCTTTCCCACAGGGCTGTGCCACGTGCCACCTTGGTGTGAGTCGATCCTCGGCGTGAAAGACGAGCCGGTGAAGGGAAAAGAGGTTCCTCTGGAATGGACTGAGACATCTGGGGGACTCTTGGAATGGTGGCACGACCCTGGAGTTCCTCTCGCCGGTCCTGTAGAGAGGGCCTCCTCTTGAGATGCGACGGGAACGCCGGGAACTCTTTCCCGACGAAGCAGGGAAAGGATCCCTCATCTCGAGCTACGAGGCGGAAACGGGGCTCCTCTGGATGTGGGCGGGACCCACGTGATTCCTCTCGAGTGGAGACAGGTATGTCGGGGAACTTCTTGATTTGCACCAAGGGTGTGAAGGACCCTTTCGAAGTTCCAGAGGGGAGGTGTGATCAGCCTCGAGACGCCTCAGCGGAAATGGGCCTCAACTCGCCTGGAGGGGAGAACCTCCTGGATTTTCTCGAGTTGCGGCAGGTCTTCTCGAGTTACGACGGGGACCTCAGGGACCCGCTCTGGTGGCCTCAGAAAAGGCCAGTCCCCATGCGAGTTGCTAGGGGACCTCTCGAGATTCCTCTCCCGTCCATGCCGGGGCCTCAGTCCTTGTGTGGAGTCGGGGCCGGAACTTGAGGATTCCTCTCCAGTGTTGCCATGGATCTTGGGGTGCTTCTGAGTCTCCCCAGGGTAGTCAGGCCTCGTCTCGAGTTGGGGCATGCACTTACGCTTTCCTCCCGAGCTGCAGCAGTAGTGTCACGCTTCCTGTCACGTGGATCAAGGGATCTGTGGCTTTCCCTCGAGGCTGTCCCTCGAGGCTTTCCCACGAGGCTTTCCCACAGGGCTGTGCCACGTGCCACCTTGGTGTGAGTCGATCCTCGGCGTGAAAGACGAGCCGGTGAAGGGAAAAGAGGTTCCTCTGGAATGGACTGAGACATCTGGGGGACTCTTGGAATGGTGGCACGACCCTGGATTTCCTCTCGCCGTTCATGTTGAGAGGGCCTCCTCTTGAGATGCGACGGGAACGCCGGGAACTCTTTCCCGACGAAGCAGGGAAAGGATCCCTCATCTCGAGCTACGAGGCGGAAACGGGGCTCCTCTGGATGTGGGCGGGACCCTCGTTATTCCTCTCGAGTGGAGACGGGTATGTCGGGGAACCTCTTGATTTGCACCAAGGGTGTGAAGGACCCTTTCGAAGTTCCAGAGGTGAGGTGTGATCAGCCTCGAGACGCCTCAGCGGAAATGGGCCTCAACTCGCCTGGAGGGGAGAACCTCCTGGATTTTCTCGAGTTGCGGCAGGTCTTCTCGAGTTACGACGGGGTCCTCAGGGACCCGCTCTGGTGGCCTCAGGAAAGGCCAGTCCCCATGCGAGTTGCTAGGGGACCTCTCGGGATTCCTCTCCCGTCCATGCCGGGGCCTCAGTCCCTGTGTGGAGTCGGGGCCGGAACCTGAGGATTGCTCTCCAGTGTTGCCATGGACCTTGGGGTGCTTCTGAGTCTCCCCAGGGGAGTCAGGCCTCGTCTCGAGTGGGGGCATGCACGTGCGCTTTCCTCCCGAGCTGCAGCAGTAGTGTCACGCTTCCTGTCACGTGGATCAAGGGATCTGTGGCTTTCCCTCGAGGCTGTCCCTCGAGGCTTTCCCACGAGGCTTTCCCACAGGGCTGTGCCACGTGCCACCTTGGTGTGAGTCGATCCTCGGTGTGAAAGACGAGCCGGTGAAGGGAAAAGAGGTTCCTCTGGAATGGACTGAGACATCTGGGGGACTCTTGGAATGGTGGCACGACCCTGGAGTTCCTCTCGCCGTTCCTGTAGAGAGGGCCTCCTCTTGAGATGCGACGGGAAGGCCGGGAACTCTTTCCCGACGAAGCAGGGAAAGGATCCCTCATCTCTAGCTACGAGGCGGAAACGGGGCTCCTCTGGATGTGGGCGGGACCCACGTGATTCCTCTCGAGTGGAGACAGGTATGTCGGGGAACTTCTTGATTTGCACCAAGGGTGTGAAGGACCCTTTCGAAGTTCCAGAGGGGAGGTGTGATCAGCCTCGAGACGCCTCAGCGGAAATGGGCCTCATCTCGCCTGGAGGGGAGAACCTCCTGGATTTTCTCGAGTTGCGGCAGGTCTTCTCGAGTTACGACTGGGACCTCAGGGACCCGCTCTGGTGGCCTCAGAAAAGGCCAGTCCCCATGCGAGTTGCTAGGGGACCTCTCGAGATTCCTCTCCCGTCCATGCCGGGGCCTCAGTCCTTGTGTGGAGTCGGGGCCGGAACCTGAGGATTCCTCTCCAGTGTTGCCATGGATCTTGGGGTGCTTCTGAGTCTCCCCAGGGTAGTCAGGCCTCGTCTCGAGTTGGGGCATGCACTTACGCTTTCCTCCCGAGCTGCAGCAGCAGTGTCACGCTTCCTGTCACGTGGATCAAGGGATCTGTGGCTTTCCCTCGAGGCTGTCCCTCGAGGCTTTCCCACGAGGCTTTCCCACAGGGCTGTGCCACGTGCCACCTTGGTGTGAGTCGATCCTCCGCGTGAAAGACGAGCCGGTGAAGGGAAAAGAGGTTCCTCTGGAATGGACTGAGACATCTGGGGGACTCTTGGAATGGTGGCACGACCCTGGAGTTCCTCTCGCCGTTCCTGTTGAGAGGGCCTCCTCTTGAGATGCGACGGGAAGGCCGGGAACTCTTTCCCGACGAAGCAGGGAAAGGATCCCTCATCTCGAGCTACGAGGCGGAAACGGGGCTCCTCTGGATGTGGGCGGGACCCTCGTTATTCCTCTCGAGTGGAGACGGGTATGTCGGGGAACTTCTTGATTTGCACCAAGGGTGTGAAGGACCCTTTCGAAGTTCCAGAGGTGAGGTGTGATCAGCCTCGAGACGCCTCAGCGGAAATGGGCCTCAACTCGCCTGGAGGGGAGAACCTCCTGGATTTTCTCGAGTTGCGGCAGGTCTTCTCGAGTTACAACGGGGTCCTCAGGGACCCGCTCTGTTGGCCTCAGGAAAGGCCAGTCCCCATGCGAGTTGCTAGGGGACCTCTCGGGATTCCTCTCCCGTCCATGCCGGGGACTCAGTCCTTGTGTGGAGTCGGGGCCGGAACCTGAGGATTGCTCTCCAGTGTTGCCATGGACCTTGGGGTGCTTCTGAGTCTCCCCAGGGGAGTCAGGCCTCGTCTCGAGTTGGGGCATGCACGTGCGCTTTCCTCCCGAGCTGCAGCAGTAATGTCACGCTTCCTGTCACGTGGATCAAGGGATCTGTGGCTTTCCCTCGAGGCTGTCCCTCGATGCTTTCCCACGAGGCTTTCCCACAGGGCTGTGCCACGTGCCACCTTGGTGTGAGTCGATCCTCGGCGTGAAAGACAAGCCGGTGAAGGGAAAAGAGGTTCCTCTGGAATGGACTGAGACATCTGGGGGACTCTTGGAATGGTGGCACGACCCTGGAGTTCCTCTCGCCGTTCCTGTTGAGAGGGCCTCCTCTTGAGATGCGACGGGAAGGCCGGGAACTCTTTCCCGACGAAGCAGGGAAAGGATCCCTCATCTCGAGCTACGAGGCGTAAACGGGGCTCCTCTGGATGTGGGCGGGACCCTCGTGATTCCTCTCGAGTGGAGACGGCTAGGTCGGGGAACTTCTTGATTTGCACCAAGGGTGTGAAGGACCCTTTTGAAGTTCCAGAGGTGAGGTGTGATCAGCCTCGAGACGCCTCAGCGGAAATGGGCCTCATCTCGCCTGGAGGGGAGAAACTCCTGGATTTTCTCGAGTTGCGGCAGGTCTTCTCGAGTTACGACGGGCACCTCAGGGACCCTCTCTGGTGGCCTCAGGAAAGGCCAGTCCCCATGCGAGTTGCTAGGGGACCTCTCGGGATTCCTCTCCCGTCCATGCCGGGGCCTCAGTCCTTGTGTGGAGTCGGGGCCGGAACTTGAGGATTCCTCTCCAGTGTTGCCATGGATCTTGGGGTGCTTCTGAGTCTCCCCAGGGTAGTCAGGCCTCGTCTCGAGTTGGGGCATGCACTTACGCTTTCCTCCCGAGCTGCAGCAGTAGTGTCACGCTTCCTGTCACGTGGATCAAGGGATCTGTGGCTTTCCCTCGAGGCTGTCCCTCGAGGCTTTCCCACGAGGCTTTCCCACAGGGCTGTGCCACGTGCCACCTTGGTGTGAGTCGATCCTCGGCGTGAAAGACGAGCCGGTGAAGGGAAAAGAGGTTCCTCTGGAATGGACTGAGACATCTGGGGGACTCTTGGAATGGTGGCACGACCCTGGAGTTCCTCTCGCCGTTCCTGTTGAGAGGGCCTCCTCTTGAGATGCGACGGGAAGGCCGGGAACTCTTTCCCGACGAAGCAGGGAAAGGATCCCTCATCTCGAGCTACGAGGCGGAAACGGGGCTCCTCTGGATGTGGGCGGGACCCTCGTTATTCCTCTCGAGTGGAGACGGGTATGTCGGGGAACTTCTTGATTTGCACCAAGGGTGTGAAGGACCCTTTCGAAGTTCCAGAGGTGAGGTGTGATCAGCCTCGAGACGCCTCAGCGGAAATGGGCCTCAACTCGCCTGGAGGGGAGAACCTCCTGGATTTTCTCGAGTTGCGGCAGGTCTTCTCGAGTTACAACGGGGTCCTCAGGGACCCGCTCTGGTGGCCTCAGGAAAGGCCAGTCCCCATGCGAGTTGCTAGGGGACCTCTCGGGATTCCTCTCCCGTCCATGCCGGGGACTCAGTCCTTGTGTGGAGTCGGGGCCGGAACCTGAGGATTGCTCTCCAGTGTTGCCATGGACCTTGGGGTGCTTCTGAGTCTCCCCAGGGGAGTCAGGCCTCGTCTCGAGTTGGGGCATGCACGTGCGCTTTCCTCCCGAGCTGCAGCAGTAGTGTCACGCTTCCTGTCACGTGGATCAAGGGATCTGTGGCTTTCCCTCGAGGCTGTCCCTCGATGCTTTCCCACGAGGCTTTCCCACAGGGCTGTGCCACGTGCCACCTTGGTGTGAGTCGATCCTCGGCGTGAAAGACGAGCCGGTGAAGGGAAAAGAGGTTCCTCTGGAATGGACTGAGACATCTGGGGGACTCTTGGAATGGTGGCACGACCCTGGAGTTCCTCTCGCCGTTCCTGTTGAGAGGGCCTCCTCTTGAGATGCGACGGGAAGGCCGGGAACTCTTTCCCGACGAAGCAGGGAAAGGATCCCTCATCTCGAGCTACGAGGCGTAAACGGGGCTCCTCTGGATGTGGGCGGGACCCTCGTGATTCCTCTCGAGTGGAGACGGCTAGGTCGGGGAACTTCTTGATTTGCACCAAGGGTGTGAAGGACCCTTTTGAAGTTCCAGAGGTGAGGTGTGATCAGCCTCGAGACGCCTCAGCGGAAATGGGCCTCATCTCGCCTGGAGGGGAGAACCTCCTGGATTTTCTCGAGTTGCGGCAGGTCTTCTCGAGTTACGACGGGCACCTCAGGGACCCTCTCTGGTGGCCTCAGGAAAGGCCAGTCCCCATGCGAGTTGCTAGGGGACCTCTCGGGATTCCTCTCCCGTCCATGCCGGGGCCTCAGTCCTTGTGTGGAGTCGGGGCCGGAACTTGAGGATTCCTCTCCAGTGTTGCCATGGATCTTGGGGTGCTTCTGAGTCTCCCCAGGGTAGTCAGGCCTCGTCTCGAGTTGGGGCATGCACTTACGCTTTCCTCCCGAGCTGCAGCAGTAGTGTCACGCTTCCTGTCACGTGGATCAAGGGATCTGTGGCTTTCCCTCGAGGCTGTCCCTCGAGGCTTTCCCACGAGGCTTTCCGACAGGGCTGTGCCACGTGCCACCTTGGTGTGAGTCGATCCTCGGCTTGAAAGACGAGCCGGTGAAGGGAAAAGAGGTTCCTCTGGAATGGACTGAGACATCTGGGGGACTCTTGGAATGGTGGCACGACCCTGGAGTTCCTCTCGCCGTTCCTGTAGAGAGGGCCTCCTCTTGAGATGCGACGGGAAGGCCGGGAACTCTTTCCCGACGAAGCAGGGAAAGGATCCCTCATCTCGAGCTACGAGGCGGAAACGGGGCTCCTCTGGATGTGGGCGGGACCCTCGTGATTCCTCTCGAGTGGAGACGGCTAGGTCGGGGAACTTCTTGATTTGCACCAAGGGTGTGAAGGACCCTTTCGAAGTTCCAGAGGTGAGGTGTTATCAGCCTCGAGACGCCTCAGCGGAAATGGGCCTCATCTCGCCTGGAGGGGAGAACCTCCTGGATTTTCTCGAGTTGCGGCAGGTCTTCTCGAATTACGACGGGGACCTCAGGGACCCGTTCTGGCGGCCTCAGGAAAGGCCAGTCCCCATGCGAGTTGCTAGGGTCCCTCTCGGGATTCCTCTCCCGTCCATGCCGGGGCCTCAGTCCTTGTTTGGAGTCGGGGCCGGAACCTGAGGATTCCTCTCCAGTGTTGCCATGGATCTTGGGGTGCTTCTGAGTCTCCCCAGGGGAGTCAGGCGTCGTCTCGAGTGGGGGCATGCACGTGCGCTTTCCTCCCGAGCTGCAGCAGTAGTGTCACGCTTCCTGTCACGTGGATAAAGGGATCTGTGGCTTTCCCTCGAGGCTGTCCCTCGAGGCTTTCCCACGAGGCTTTCCCACAGGGCTGTGCCACGTGCCACCTAGGTGTGAGTCGATCCTCGGCGTGAATGACGAGCCGGTGAAGGGAAAAGAGGTTCCTCTGGAATGGACTGAGACATCTGGGGGACTCTTGGAATGGTGGCACGACCCTGGAGTTCCTCTAGCCGTTCCTGTTGAGAGGGCCTCCTCTTGAGATGCGACGGGAACGCCGGGAACTCTTTCCCGACGAAGCAGGGAAAGGATCCCTCATCTCGAGCTATGAGGCGGAAACGGGGCTCCTCTGGATGTGGGCGGGACCCTCGTGATTCCTCTCGAGTGGAGTCGGGTATGTCGGGGAACTTCTTGATTTGCACCAAGGGTGTGAAGGACCCTTTCGATGTTCCAGAGGGGAGGTGTGATCAGCCTCGAGACGCCTCAGCGGAAATGGGCCTCATCTCGCCTGGAGGGGAGAACCTCCTGGATTTTCTCGAGTTGCGGCAGGTCTTCTCGAGTTACGACGGGGACCTCAGGGACCCGCTCTGGTGGCCTCAGGAAAGGCCAGTCCCCATGCGAGTTGCTAGGGGACCTCTCGGGATTCCTCTCCCGTCCATGCCGGGGCCTCAGTCCTTGTGTGGAGTCGGGGCCGGAACCTGAGGATTCCTCTCCAGTGTTGCCATGTATCTTGGGGTGCTTCTGAGTCTCCCCAGGGGAGTCAGGCCTCGTCTCGAGTGGGGGCATGCATGTGCGCTTTCCTCCCGAGCTGCAGCAGTAGTGTCACGCTTCCTGTCACGTGGATCAAGGGATCTGTGGCTTTCCCTCGAGGCTGTCCCTCGAGGCTTTCCCACGAGGCTTTCCCACAGGGCTGTGCCACGTGCCACCTTGGTGTGAGTCGATCCTCGGCGTGAAAGACGAGCCGGTGAAGGGAAAAGAGGTTCCTCTGGAATGGACTGAGACATCTGGGGGACTCTTGGAATGGTGGCACGACCCTGGAGTTCCTCTCGCCGTTCCTGTTGAGAGGGCCTCCTCTTGAGATGCGACGGGAACGCCGGGAACTCTTTCCCGACGAAGCAGGGAAAGGATCCCTCATCTCGAGCTACGAGGCGGAAACGGGGCTCCTCTGGATGTGGGCGGGACCCTCGTGATTCCTCTCGAGTGGAGACGGGTATGTCGGGGAACTTCTTGATTTGCACCAAGTGTGTGAAGGACCCTTTCGAAGTTCCAGAGGGGAGGTGTGATCAGGCTCGAGACGCCTCAGCGGAAATGGGCCTCATCTCGCCTGGAGGGGAGAACCTCCTGGATTTTCTCGAGTTGCGGCAGGTCTTCTCGAGTTACGACGGGGACCTCAGGGACCCGCTCTGGTGGCCTCAGGAAAGGCCAGTCCCCATGCGAGTTGCTAGGGGACCTCTCGGGATTCCGCTCCCGTCCATGCCGGGGCCTCAGTCCTTGTGTGGAGTCGGGGCCGGAACCTGAGGATTGCTCTCCAGTGTTGCCATGGATCTTGGGGTGCTTCTGAGTCTCCCCAGGGGAGTCAGGCCTCGTCTCGAGTGGGGGCATGCACGTGCGCTTTCCTCCCGAGCTGCAGCAGTAGTGTCACGCTTCCTGTCACGTGGATCAAGGGATCTGTGGCTTTCCCTCGAGGCTGTCCCTCGAGGCTTTCCCACGAGGCTTTCCCACAGGGCTGTGCCACGTGCCACCTTGGTGGGAGTCGATCCTCGGCGTGAAAGACGAGCCGGTGAAGGGAAAAGAGGTTCCTCTGGAATGGACTGAGACATCTGGGGGACTCTTGGAATGGTGGCACGACCCTGGATTTCCTCTCGCCGTTCATGTTGAGAGGGCCTCCTCTTGAGATGCGACGGGAAGGCCGGGAACTCTTTCCCGACGAAGCAGGGAAAGGATCCCTCATCTCGAGCTACGAGGCGGAAACGGGGCTCCTCTGGATGTGGGCGGGACCCTCGTGATTCCTCTCGAGTGGAGACGGGTATGTCGGGGAACTTCTTGATTTGCACCAAGTGTGTGAAGGACCCTTTCGAAGTTCCAGAGGGGAGGTGTGATCAGGCTCGAGACGCCTCAGCAGAAATGGGCCTCATCTCGCCTGGAGGGGAGAACCTCCTGGATTTTCTCGAGTTGCGGCAGGTCTTCTCGAGTTACGACGGGGACCTCAGGGACCCGCTCTGGTGGCCTCAGGAAAGGCCAGTCCCCATGCGAGTTGCTAGGGGACCTCTCGGGATTCCGCTCCCGTCCATGCCGGGGCCTCAGTCCTTGTGTGGAGTCGGGGCCGGAACCTGAGGATTGCTCTCCAGTGTTGCCATGGATCTTGGGGTGCTTCTGAGTCTCCCCAGGGGAGTCAGGCCTCGTCTCGAGTGGGGGCATGCACGTGCGCTTTCCTCCCGAGCTGCAGCAGTAGTGTCACGCTTCCTGTCACGTGGATCAAGGGATCTGTGGCTTTCCCTCGAGGCTGTCCCTCGAGGCTTTCCCACGAGGCTTTCCCACAGGGCTGTGCCACGTGCCACCTTGGTGGGAGTCGATCCTCGGCGTGAAAGACGAGCCGGTGAAGGGAAAAGAGGTTCCTCTGGAATGGACTGAGACATCTGGGGGACTCTTGGAATGGTGGCACGACCCTGGAGTTCCTCTCGCCGTTCCTGTAGAGAGGGCCTCTTCTTGAGATGCGACGGGAACGCCGGGAACTCTTTCCCGACGAAGCAGGGAAAGGATCCCTCATCTCGAGCTACGAGGCGGAAACGGGGCTCCTCTGGATGTGGGCGGGACCCTCGTGATTCCTCTCGAGTGGAGACGGCTAGGTCGGGGAACTTCTTGATTTGCACCAAGGGTGTGAAGGACCCTTTCGAAGTTCCAGAGGTGAGGTGTTATCAGCCTCGAGACGCCTCAGCGGAAATGGGCCTCATCTCGCCTGGAGGGGAGAACCTCCTGGATTTTCTCGAGTTGCGGCAGGTCTTCTCGAATTACGACGGGGACCTCAGGGACCCGTTCTGGCGGCCTCAGGAAAGGCCAGTCCCCATGCGAGTTGCTAGGGTCCCTCTCGGGATTCCTCTCCCGTCCATGCCGGGGCCTCAGTCCTTGTTTGGAGTCGGGGCCGGAACCTGAGGATTCCTCTCCAGTGTTGCCATGGATCTTGGGGTGCTTCTGAGTCTCCCCAGGGGAGTCAGGCGTCGTCTCGAGTGGGGGCATGCACGTGCGCTTTCCTCCCGAGCTGCAGCAGTAGTGTCACGCTTCCTGTCACGTGGATAAAGGGATCTGTGGCTTTCCCTCGAGGCTGTCCCTCGAGGCTTTCCCACGAGGCTTTCCCACAGGGCTGTGCCACGTGCCACCTAGGTGTGAGTCGATCCTCGGCGTGAATGACGAGCCGGTGAAGGGAAAAGAGGTTCCTCTGGAATGGACTGAGACATCTGGGGGACTCTTGGAATGGTGGCACGACCCTGGAGTTCCTCTAGCCGTTCCTGTTGAGAGGGCCTCCTCTTGAGATGCGACGGGAACGCCGGGAACTCTTTCCCGACGAAGCAGGGAAAGGATCCCTCATCTCGAGCTACGAGGCGGAAACGGGGCTCCTCTGGATGTGGGCGGGACCCTCGTGATTCCTCTCGAGTGGAGTCGGGTATGTCGGGGAACTTCTTGATTTGCACCAAGGGTGTGAAGGACCCTTTCGATGTTCCAGAGGGGAGGTGTGATCAGCCTCGAGACGCCTCAGCGGAAATGGGCCTCATCTCGCCTGGAGGGGAGAACCTCCTGGATTTTCTCGAGTTGCGGCAGGTCTTCTCGAGTTACGACGGGGACCTCAGGGACCCGCTCTGGTGGCCTCAGGAAAGGCCAGTCCCCATGCGAGTTGCTAGGGGACCTCTCGGGATTCCTCTCCCGTCCATGCCGGGGCCTCAGTCCTTGTGTGGAGTCGGGGCCGGAACCTGAGGATTCCTCTCCAGTGTTGCCATGGATCTTGGGGTGCTTCTGAGTCTCCCCAGGGGAGTCAGGCCTCGTCTCGAGTGGGGGCATGCATGTGCGCTTTCCTCCCGAGCTGCAGCAGTAGTGTCACGCTTCCTGTCACGTGGATCAAGGGATCTGTGGCTTTCCCTCGAGGCTGTCCCTCGAGGCTTTCCCACGAGGCTTTCCCACAGGGCTGTGCCACGTGCCACCTTGGTGTGAGTCGATCCTCGGCGTGAAAGACGAGCCGGTGAAGGGAAAAGAGGTTCCTCTGGAATGGACTGAGACATCTGGGGGACTCTTGGAATGGTGGCACGACCCTGGAGTTCCTCTCGCCGGTCCTGTAGAGAGGGCCTCCTCTTGAGATGCGACGGGAACGCCGGGAACTCTTTCCCGACGAAGCAGGGAAAGGATCCCTCATCTCGAGCTACGAGGCGGAAACGGGGCTCCTCTGGATGTGGGCGGGACCCACGTGATTCCTCTCGAGTGGAGACAGGTATGTCGGGGAACTTCTTGATTTGCACCAAGGGTGTGAAGGACCCTTTCGAAGTTCCAGAGGGGAGGTGTGATCAGCCTCGAGACGCCTCAGCGGAAATGGGCCTCAACTCGCCTGGAGGGGAGAACCTCCTGGATTTTCTCGAGTTGCGGCAGGTCTTCTCGAGTTACGACGGGGACCTCAGGGACCCGCTCTGGTGGCCTCAGAAAAGGCCAGTCCCCATGCGAGTTGCTAGGGGACCTCTCGAGATTCCTCTCCCGTCCATGCCGGGGCCTCAGTCCTTGTGTGGAGTCGGGGCCGGAACTTGAGGATTCCTCTCCAGTGTTGCCATGGATCTTGGGGTGCTTCTGAGTCTCCCCAGGGTAGTCAGGCCTCGTCTCGAGTTGGGGCATGCACTTACGCTTTCCTCCCGAGCTGCAGCAGTAGTGTCACGCTTCCTGTCACGTGGATCAAGGGATCTGTGGCTTTCCCTCGAGGCTGTCCCTCGAGGCTTTCCCACGAGGCTTTCCCACAGGGCTGTGCCACGTGCCACCTTGGTGTGAGTCGATCCTCGGCGTGAAAGACGAGCCGGTGAAGGGAAAAGAGGTTCCTCTGGAATGGACTGAGACATCTGGGGGACTCTTGGAATGGTGGCACGACCCTGGACTTCCTCTCGCCGTTCATGTTGAGAGGGCCTCCTCTTGAGATGCGACGGGAACGCCGGGAACTCTTTCCCGACGAAGCAGGGAAAGGATCCCTCATCTCGAGCTACGAGGCGGAAACGGGGCTCCTCTGGATGTGGGCGGGACCCTCGTGATTCCTCTCGAGTGGAGATGGGTATGTCGGGGAACTTCTTGATTTGCACCAAGTGTGTGAAGGACCCTTTCGAAGTTCCAGAGGGGAGGTGTGATCAGGCTCGAGACGCCTCAGCAGAAATGGGCCTCATCTCGCCTGGAGGGGAGAACCTCCTGGATTTTCTCGAGTTGCGGCACGTCTTCTCGAGTTACGACGGGGACCTCAGGGACCCGCTCTGGTGGCCTCAGGAAAGGCCAGTCCCCATGCGAGTTGCTAGGGGACCTCTCGGGATTCCGCTCCCGTCCATGCCGGGGCCTCAGTCCTTGTGTGGAGTCGGGGCCGGAACCTGAGGATTGCTCTCCAGTGTTGCCATGGATCTTGGGGTGCTTCTGAGTCTCCCCAGGGGAGTCAGGCCTCGTCTCGAGTGGGGGCATGCACGTGCGCTTTCCTCCCGAGCTGCAGCAGTAGTGTCACGCTTCCTGTCACGTGGATCAAGGGATCTGTGGCTTTCCCTCGAGGCTGTCCCTCGAGGCTTTCCCACGAGGCTTTCCCACAGGGCTGTGCCACGTGCCACCTTGGTGTGAGTCGATCCTCGGCGTGAAAGACGAGCCGGTGAAGGGAAAAGAGGTTCCTCTGGAATGGACTGAGACATCTGGGGGACTCTTGAAATGGTGGCACGACCCTGGAGTTCCTCTCGCCGTTCCTGTAGAGAGGGCCTCCTCTTGAGATGCGACGGGAAGGCCGGGAACTCTTTCCCGACGAAGCAGGGAAAGGATCCCTCATCTCGAGCTACGAGGCGGAAACGGGGCTCCTCTGGATGTGGGCGGGACCCTCGTGATTCCTCTCGAGTGGAGACGGCTAGGTCGGGGAACTTCTTGATTTGCACCAAGGGTGTGAAGGACCCTTTCGAAGTTCCAGAGGTGAGGTGTGATCAGCCTCGAGACGCCTCAGCGGAAATGGGCCTCATCTCGCCTGGAGGGGAGAACCTCCTGGATTTTCTCGAGTTGCGGCAGGTCTTCTCGAATTACGACGGGGACCTCAGGGACCCGTTCTGGTGGCCTCAGGAAAGGCCAGTCCCCATGCGAGTTGCTAGGGTCCCTCTCGGGATTCCTCTCCCGTCCATGCCGGGGCCTCAGTCCTTGTGTGGAGTCGGGGCCGGAACCTGAGGATTCCTCTCCAGTGTTGCCATGTATCTTGGGGTGCTTCTGAGTCTCCCCAGGGGAGTCAGGCCTCGTCTCGAGTGGGGGCATGCATGTGCGCTTTCCTCCCGAGCTGCAGCAGTAGTGTCACGCTTCCTGTCACGTGGATCAAGGGATCTGTGGCTTTCCCTCGAGGCTGTCACTCGAGGCTTTCCCACGAGGCTTTCCCACAGGGCTGTGCCACGTGCCACCTTGGTGTGAGTCGATCCTCGGCGTGAAAGACGAGCCGGTGAAGGGAAAAGAGGTTCCTCTGGAATGGACTGAGACATCTGGGGGACTCTTGGAATGGTGGCACGACCCTGGAGTTCCTCTCGCCGGTCCTGTTGAGAGGGCCTCCTCTTGAGATGCGACGGGAACGCCGGGAACTCTTTCCTGACGAAGCAGGGAAAGGATCCCTCATCTCGAGCTACGAGGCGGAAACGGGGCTCCTCTGGATGTGGGCGGGACCCTCGTGATTCCTCTCCAGTGGAGACAGGTATGTCGGGGAACTTCTTGATTTGCACCAAGGGTGTGAAGGACTCTTTCGAAGTTCCAGAGGGGAGGTATGATCAGCCTCGAGACGCCTCAGCGGAAATGGGCCTCATCTCGCCTGGAGGGGAGAACCTCCTGGATTTTCTCGAGTTGCGGCAGGTCTTCTCGAGTTACGACGGGGACCTCAGGGACGCGCTCTGGTGGCCTCAGGAAAGGCCAGTCCCCATGCGAGTTGCTAGGGGACCTCTCGGGATTCCTCTCCCGTCCATGCCGGGGCCTCAGTCCTTGTGTGGAGTCGGAGCCGGAACCTGAGGATTCCTCTCCAGTGTTGCCATGGATCTTGGGGTGCTTCTGAGTCTCCCCAGGGGAGTCAGGCCTCGTCTCGAGTGGGGGCATGCACGTGCGCTTTCCTCCCGAACTGCAGCAGTAGTGTCACTCTTCCTGTCACGTGGATCAAGGGATCTGTGGCTTTCCCTCGAGGCTGTCCCTCGAGGCTTTCCCACGAGGCTTTCCCACAGGGCTGTGCCACGTGCCACCTTGGTGTGAGTCGATCCTCGGCGTGAAAGACGAGCCGGTGAAGGGAAAAGAGGTTCCTCTGGAATGGACTGAGACATCTGGGGGACTCTTGGAATGGTGGCACGACCCTGGAGTTCCTCTCGCCGTTCCTGTTGAGAGGGCCTCCTCTTGAGATGCGACGGGAACGCCGGGAACTCTTTCCCGACGAAGCAGGGAAAGGATCCCTCATCTCGAGCTATGAGGCGGAAACGGGGCTCCTCTGGATGTGGGCGGGACCCTCGTGATTCCTCTCGAGTGGAGTCGGGTATGTCGGGGAACTTCTTGATTTGCACCAAGGGTGTGAAGGACCCTTTCGAAGTTCCAGAGGGGAGGTGTGATCAGCCTCGAGACGCCTCAGCGGAAATGGGCCTCATCTCGCCTGGAGGGGAGAACCTCCTGGATTTTCTCGAGTTGCGGCACGTCTTCTCGAGTTACGACGGGGACCTCAGGGACCCGCTCTGGTGGCCTCAGGAAAGGCCAGTCCCCATGCGAGTTGCTAGGGTCCCTCTCGGGATTCCTCTCCCGTCCATGCCGGGGCCTCAGTCCTTGTTTGGAGTCGGGGCCGGAACCTGAGGATTCCTCTCCAGTGTTGCCATGGATCTTGGGGTGCTTCTGAGTCTCCCCAGGGGAGTCAGGCGTCGTCTCGAGTGGGGGCATGCACGTGCGCTTTCCTCCCGAGCTGCAGCAGTAGTGTCACGCTTCCTGTCACGTGGATCAAGGGATCTGTGGCTTTCCCTCGAGGCTGTCCCTCGAGGCTTTCCCACGAGGCTTTCCCACAGGGCTGTGCCACGTGCCACCTAGGTGTGAGTCGATCCTCGGCGTGAATGACGAGCCGGTGAAGGGAAAAGAGGTTCCTCTGGAATGGACTGAGACATCTGGGGGACTCTTGGAATGGTTGCACGACCCTGGAGTTCCTCTAGCCGTTCCTGTTGAGAGGGCCTCCTCTTGAGATGCGACGGGAACGCCGGGAACTCTTTCCCGACGAAGCAGGGAAAGGATCCCTCATCTCGAGCTATGAGGCGGAAACGGGGCTCCTCTGGATGTGGGCGGGACCCTCGTGATTCCTCTCGAGTGGAGTCGGGTATGTCGGGGAACTTCTTGATTTGCACCAAGGGTGTGAAGGACCCTTTCGATGTTCCAGAGGGGAGGTGTGATCAGCCTCGAGACGCCTCAGCGGAAATGGGCCTCATCTCGCCTGGAGGGGAGAACCTCCTGGATTTTCTCGAGTTGCGGCAGGTCTTCTCGAGTTACGACGGGGACCTCAGGGACCCGCTCTGGTGGCCTCAGGAAAGGCCAGTCCCCATGCGAGTTGCTAGGGGACCTCTCGGGATTCCTCTCCCGTCCATGCCGGGGCCTCAGTCCTTGTGTGGAGTCGGGGCCGGAACCTGAGGATTCCTCTCCAGTGTTGCCATGTATCTTGGGGTGCTTCTGAGTCTCCCCAGGGGAGTCAGGCCTCGTCTCGAGTGGGGGCATGCATGTGCGCTTTCCTCCCGAGCTGCAGCAGTTGTGTCACGCTTCCTGTCACGTGGATCAAGGGATCTGTGGCTTTCCCTCGAGGCTGTCCCTCGAGGCTTTCCCACGAGGCTTTCCCACAGGGCTGTGCCACGTGCCACCTTGGTGTGAGTCGATCCTCGGCGTGAAAGACGAGCCGGTGAAGGGAAAAGAGGTTCCTCTGGAATGGACTGAGACATCTGGGGGACTCTTGGAATGGTGGCACGACCCTGGAGTTCCTCTCGCCGGTCCTGTAGAGAGGGCCTCCTCTTGAGATGCGACGGGAACGCCGGGAACTCTTTCCCGACGAAGCAGGGAAAGGATCCCTCATCTCGAGCTACGAGGCGGAAACGGGGCTCCTCTGGATGTGGGCGGGACCCACGTGATTCCTCTCGAGTGGAGACAGGTATGTCGGGGAACTTCTTGATTTGCACCAAGGGTGTGAAGGACCCTTTCGAAGTTCCAGAGGGGAGGTGTGATCAGCCTCGAGACGCCTCAGCGGAAATGGGCCTCAACTCGCCTGGAGGGGAGAACCTCCTGGATTTTCTCGAGTTGCGGCAGGTCTTCTCGAGTTACGACGGGGACCTCAGGGACCCGCTCTGGTGGCCTCAGAAAAGGCCAGTCCCCATGCGAGTTGCTAGGGGACCTCTCGAGATTCCTCTCCCGTCCATGCCGGGGCCTCAGTCCTTGTGTGGAGTCGGGGCCGGAACTTGAGGATTCCTCTCCAGTGTTGCCATGGATCTTGGGGTGCTTCTGAGTCTCCCCAGGGTAGTCAGGCCTCGTCTCGAGTTGGGGCATGCACTTACGCTTTCCTCCCGAGCTGCAGCAGTAGTGTCACGCTTCCTGTCACGTGGATCAAGGGATCTGTGGCTTTCCCTCGAGGCTGTCCCTCGAGGCTTTCCCACGAGGCTTTCCCACAGGGCTGTGCCACGTGCCACCTTGGTGTGAGTCGATCCTCGGCGTGAAAGACGAGCCGGTGAAGGGAAAAGAGGTTCCTCTGGAATGGACTGAGACATCTGGGGGACTCTTGGAATGGTGGCACGACCCTGGATTTCCTCTCGCCGTTCATGTTGAGAGGGCCTCCTCTTGAGATGCGACGGGAACGCCGGGAACTCTTTCCCGACGAACCAGGGAAAGGATCCCTCATCTCGAGCTACGAGGCGGAAACGGGGCTACTCTGGATGTGGGCGGGACCCTCGTGATTCCTCTCGAGTGGAGATGGGTATGTCGGGGAACTTCTTGATTTGCACCAAGTGTGTGAAGGACCCTTTCGAAGTTCCAGAGGGGAGGTGTGATCAGGCTCGAGACGCCTCAGCAGAAATGGGCCTCATCTCGCCTGGAGGGGAGAACCTCCTGGATTTTCTCGAGTTGCGGCAGGTCTTCTCGAGTTACGACGGGGACCTCAGGGACCCGCTCTGGTGGCCTCAGGAAAGGCCAGTCCCCATGCGAGTTGCTAGGGGACCTCTCGGGATTCCGCTCCCGTCCATGCCGGGGCCTCAGTCCTTGTGTGGAGTCGGGGCCGGAACCTGAGGATTGCTCTCCAGTGTTGCCATGGATCTTGGGGTGCTTCTGAGTCTCCCCAGGGGAGTCAGGCCTCGTCTCGAGTGGGGGCATGCACGTGCGCTTTCCTCCCGAGCTGCAGCAGTAGTGTCACGCTTCCTGTCACGTGGATCAAGGGATCTGTGGCTTTCCCTCGAGGCTGTCCCTCGAGGCTTTCCCACGAGGCTTTCCCACAGGGCTGTGCCACGTGCCACCTTGGTGTGAGTCGATCCTCGGCGTGAAAGACGAGCCGGTGAAGGGAAAAGAGGTTCCTCTGGAATGGACTGAGACATCTGGGGGACTCTTGGAATGGTGGCACGACCCTGGAGTTCCTCTCGCCGTTCCTGTAGAGAGGGCCTCCTCTTGAGATGCGACGGGAAGGCCGGGAACTCTTTCCCGACGAAGCAGGGAAAGGATCCCTCATCTCGAGCTACGAGGCGGAAACGGGGCTCCTCTGGATGTGGGCGGGACCCTCGTGATTCCTCTCGAGTGGAGACGGCTAGGTCGGGGAACTTCTTGATTTGCACCAAGGGTGTGAAGGACCCTTTCGAAGTTCCAGAGGTGAGGTGTGATCAGCCTCGAGACGCCTCAGCGGAAATGGGCCTCATCTCGCCTGGAGGGGAGAACCTCCTGGATTTTCTCGAGTTGCGGCAGGTCTTCTCGAATTACGACGGGGACCTCAGGGACCCGTTCTGGTGGCCTCAGGAAAGGCCAGTCCCCATGCGAGTTGCTAGGGTCCCTCTCGGGATTCCTCTCCCGTCCATGCCGGGGCCTCAGTCCTTGTGTGGAGTCGGGGCCGGAACCTGAGGATTCCTCTCCAGTGTTGCCATGTATCTTGGGGTGCTTCTGAGTCTCCCCAGGGGAGTCAGGCCTCGTCTCGAGTGGGGGCATGCATGTGCGCTTTCCTCCCGAGCTGCAGCAGTAGTGTCACGCTTCCTGTCACGTGGATCAAGGGATCTGTGGCTTTCCCTCGAGGCTGTCCCTCGAGGCTTTCCCACGAGGCTTTCCCACAGGGCTGTGCCACGTGCCACCTTGGTGTGAGTCGATCCTCGGCGTGAAAGACGAGCCGGTGAAGGGAAAAGAGGTTCCTCTGGAATGGACTGAGACATCTGGGGGACTCTTGGAATGGTGGCACGACCCTGGAGTTCCTCTCGCCGGTCCTGTTGAGAGGGCCTCCTCTTGAGATGCGACGGGAACGCCGGGAACTCTTTCCTGACGAAGCAGGGAAAGGATCCCTCATCTCGAGCTACGAGGCGGAAACGGGGCTCCTCTGGATGTGGGCGGGACCCTCGTGATTCCTCTCCTGTGGAGACAGGTATGTCGGGGAACTTCTTGATTTGCACCAAGGGTGTGAAGGACTCTTTCGAAGTTCCAGAGGGGAGGTATGATCAGCCTCGAGACGCCTCAGCAGAAATGGGCCTCATCTCGCCTGGAGGGGAGAACCTCCTGGATTTTCTCGAGTTGCGGCAGGTCTTCTCGAGTTACGACGGGGACCTCAGGGACCCGCTCTGGTGGCCTCAGGAAAGGCCAGTCCCCATGCGAGTTGCTAGGGGACCTCTCGGGATTCCGCTCCCGTCCATGCCGGGGCCTCAGTCCTTGTGTGGAGTCGGGGCCGGAACCTGAGGATTGCTCTCCAGTGTTGCCATGGATCTTGGGGTGCTTCTGAGTCTCCCCAGGGGAGTCAGGCCTCGTCTCGAGTGGGGGCATGCACGTGCGCTTTCCTCCCGAGCTGCAGCAGTAGTGTCACGCTTCCTGTCACGTGGATCAAGGGATCTGTGGCTTTCCCTCGAGGCTGTCCCTCGAGGCTTTCCCACGAGGCTTTCCCACAGGGCTGTGCCACGTGCCACCTTGGTGTGAGTCGATCCTCGGCGTGAAAGACGAGCCGGTGAAGGGAAAAGAGGTTCCTCTGGAATGGACTGAGACATCTGGGGGACTCTTGGAATGGTGGCACGACCCTGGAGTTCCTCTCGCCGTTCCTGTAGAGAGGGCCTCCTCTTGAGATGCGACGGGAAGGCCGGGAACTCTTTCCCGACGAAGCAGGGAAAGGATCCCTCATCTCGAGCTACGAGGCGGAAACGGGGCTCCTCTGGATGTGGGCGGGACCCTCGTGATTCCTCTCGAGTGGAGACGGCTAGGTCGGGGAACTTCTTGATTTGCACCAAGGGTGTGAAGGACCCTTTCGAAGTTCCAGAGGTGAGGTGTGATCAGCCTCGAGACGCCTCAGCGGAAATGGGCCTCATCTCGCCTGGAGGGGAGAACCTCCTGGATTTTCTCGAGTTGCGGCAGGTCTTCTCGAATTACGACGGGGACCTCAGGGACCCGTTCTGGTGGCCTCAGGAAAGGCCAGTCCCCATGCGAGTTGCTAGGGTCCCTCTCGGGATTCCTCTCCCGTCCATGCCGGGGCCTCAGTCCTTGTGTGGAGTCGGGGCCGGAACCTGAGGATTCCTCTCCAGTGTTGCCATGTATCTTGGGGTGCTTCTGAGTCTCCCCAGGGGAGTCAGGCCTCGTCTCGAGTGGGGGCATGCATGTGCGCTTTCCTCCCGAGCTGCAGCAGTAGTGTCACGCTTCCTGTCACGTGGATCAAGGGATCTGTGGCTTTCCCTCGAGGCTGTCCCTCGAGGCTTTCCCACGAGGCTTTCCCACAGGGCTGTGCCACGTGCCACCTTGGTGTGAGTCGATCCTCGGCGTGAAAGACGAGCCGGTGAAGGGAAAAGAGGTTCCTCTGGAATGGACTGAGACATCTGGGGGACTCTTGGAATGGTGGCACGACCCTGGAGTTCCTCTCGCCGGTCCTGTTGAGAGGGCCTCCTCTTGAGATGCGACGGGAACGCCGGGAACTCTTTCCTGACGAAGCAGGGAAAGGATCCCTCATCTCGAGCTACGAGGCGGAAACGGGGCTCCTCTGGATGTGGGCGGGACCCTCGTGATTCCTCTCCTGTGGAGACAGGTATGTCGGGGAACTTCTTGATTTGCACCAAGGGTGTGAAGGACTCTTTCGAAGTTCCAGAGGGGAGGTATGATCAGCCTCGAGACGCCTCAGCGGAAATGGGCCTCATCTCGCCTGGAGGGGAGAACCTCCTGGATTTTCTCGAGTTGCGGCAGGTCTTCTCGAGTTACGACGGGGACCTCAGGGACGCGCTCTGGTGGCCTCAGGAAAGGCCAGTCCCCATGCGAGTTGCTAGGGGACCTCTCGGGATTCCTCTCCCGTCCATGCCGGGGCCTCAGTCCTTGTGTGGAGTCGGAGCCGGAACCTGAGGATTCCTCTCCAGTGTTGCCATGGATCTTGGGGTGCTTCTGAGTCTCCCCAGGGGAGTCAGGCCTCGTCTCGAGTGGGGGCATGCACGTGCGCTTTCCTCCCGAACTGCAGCAGTAGTGTCACTCTTCCTGTCACGTGGATCAAGGGATCTGTGGCTTTCCCTCGAGGCTGTCCCTCGAGGCTTTCCCACGAGGCTTTCCCACAGGGCTGTGCCACATGCCACCTTGGTGTGAGTCGTTCCTCGGCGTGAAAGACGAGCCGGTGAAGGGAAAAGAGGTTCCTCTGGAATGGACTGAGACATCTGGGGGACTCTTGGAATGGTGGCACGACCCTGGAGTTCCTCTCGCCGTTCCTGTTCAGAGGGCCTCCTCTTGAGATGCGACGGGAACGCCGGGAACTCTTTCCCGACGAAGCAGGGAAAGGATCCCTCATCTCGAGCTATGAGGCGGAAACGGGGCTCCTCTGGATGTGGGCGGGACCCTCGTGATTCCTCTCGAGTGGAGTCGGGTATGTCGGGGAACTTCTTGATTTGCACCAAGGGTGTGAAGGACCCTTTCGAAGTTCCAGAGGTGAGGTGTGATCAGCCTCGAGACGCCTCAGCGGAAATGGGCCTCATCTCGCCTGGAGGGGAGAACCTCCTGGATTTTCTCGAGTTGCGGCACGTCTTCTCGAGTTACGACGGGGACCTCAGGGACCCGCTCTGGTGGCCTCAGGAAAGGCCAGTCCCCATGCGAGTTGCTAGGGGACCTCTCGGGATTCCTCTCCCGTCCATGCCGGGGCCTCAGTCCTTGTGTGGAGTCGGGGCCGGAACCTGAGGATTCCTCTCCAGTGTTGCCATGGATCTTGGGGTGCTTCTGAGTCTCCCCAGGGGAGTCAGGCCTCGTCTCGAGTGGGGGCATGCACGTGCGCTTTCCTCCCGAGCTGCAGCAGTAGTGTCACGCTTCCTGTCACGTGGATCAAGGGATCTGTGGCTTTCCCTCGAGGCTGTCCCTCGAGGCTTTCCCACGAGGCTTTCCCACAGGGCTGTGCCACGTGCCACCTTGGTGTGAGTCGATCCTCGGCGTGAAAGACGAGCCGGTGAAGGGAAAAGAGGTTCCTCTGGAATGGACTGAGACATCTGGGGGACTCTTGGAATGGTGGCACGACCCTGGAGTTCCTCTCGCCGTTCCTGTAGAGAGGGCCTCCTCTTGAGATGCGACGGGAAGGCCGGGAACTCTTTCCCGACGAAGCAGGGAAAGGATCCCTCATCTCGAGCTACGAGGCGGAAACGGGGCTCCTCTGGATGTGGGCGGGACCCTCGTGATTCCTCTCGAGTGGAGACGGGTATGTCGGGGAACTTCTTGATTTGCACCAAGGGTGTGAAGGACCCCTTCGAAGTTCCAGAGGTGAGGTGTGATCAGCCTCGAGACGCCTCAGCGGAAATGGGCCTCATCTCGCCTGGAGGGGAGAACCTCCTGGATTTTCTCGAGTTGCGGCAGGTCTTCTCGAGTTACGACGGGGACCTCAGGGACCCGCTCTGATGGACTCAGGAAAGGCCAGTCCCCATGCGAGTTGCTAGGGGACCTTTCGGGATTCCACTCCCGTCCATGCCGGGGCCTCAGTCCTTGTGTGGAGTCGGGGCCGGAAGCTGAGGATTCCTCTCCAGTGTTGCCATGGATCTTGGGGTGCTTCTGAGTCTCCCCAGGGGAGTCAGGCCTCGTCTCGAGTTGGGGCATGCACGTGCGCTTTCCTCCCGAGCTGCAGCAGTAGTGTCACGCTTCCTGTCACGTGGATCAAGGGATCTGTGGCTTTCCCTCGAGGCTGTCCCTCGAGGCTTTCCCACGAGGCTTTCCCAAAGGGCTGTGCCACGTGCCACCTTGGTGTGAGTCGATCCTCGGCGTGAAAGATGAGCCGGTGAAGGGAAAAGAGGTTCCTCTGGAATGGACTGAGACATCTGGGGGACTCTTGGAATGGTGGCTCGACCCTGGAGTTCCTCTCGCCGTTCCTGTTGAGAGGGCCTCCTCTTGAGATGCGACGGGAACGCCGGGAACTCTTTCCCGACGAAGCAGGGAAAGGATCCCTCATCTCGAGCTACGAGGCGGAAACGGGGCTCCTCTGGATGTGGGCGGGACCCTCGTGATTCCTCTCGAGTGGAGACGGGTATGTCGGGGAACTTCTTGATTTGCACCAAGGGTGTGAAGGACCCCTTCGAAGTTCCAGAGGTGAGGTGTGATCAGCCTCGAGACGCCTCAGCGGAAATGGGCCTCATCTCGCCTGGAGGGGAGAACCTCCTGGATTTTCTCGAGTTGCGGCAGGTCTTCTCGAGTTACGACGGGGACCTCAGGGACCCGCTCTGATGGACTCAGGAAAGGCCAGTCCCCATGCGAGTTGCTAGGGGACCTTTCGGGATTCCACTCCCGTCCATGCCGGGGCCTCAGTCCTTGTGTGGAGTCGGGGCCGGAACCTGAGGATTCCTCTCCAGTGTTGCCATGGATCTTGGGGTGCTTCTGAGTCTCCCCAGGGGAGTCAGGCCTCGTCTCGAGTTGGGGCATGCACGTGCGCTTTCCTCCCGAGCTGCAGCAGTAGTGTCACGCTTCCTGTCACGTGGATCAAGGGATCTGTGGCTTTCCCTCGAGGCTGTCCCTCGAGGCTTTCCCACGAGGCTTTCCCAAAGGGCTGTGCCACGTGCCACCTTGGTGTGAGTCGATCCTCGGCGTGAAAGATGAGCCGGTGAAGGGAAAAGAGGTTCCTCTGGAATGGACTGAGACATCTGGGGGACTCTTGGAATGGTGGCTCGACCCTGGAGTTCCTCTCGCCGTTCCTGTTGAGAGGGCCTCCTCTTGAGATGCGACGGGAACGCCGGGAACTCTTTCCCGACGAAGCAGGGAAAGGATCCCTCATCTCGAGCTACGAGGCGGAAACGGGGCTCCTCTGGATGTGGGCGGGACCCTCGTGATTCCTCTCGAGTGGAGACGGCTAGGTCGGGGAACTTCTTGATTTGCACCAAGGATGTGAAGGACCCTTTCGAAGTTCCAGAGGTGAGGTGTGATCAGCCTCGAGACGCCTCAGCGGAAATGGGCCTCATCTCGCCTGGAGGGGAGAACCTCCTGGATTTTCTCGAGTTGCGGCAGGTCTTCTCGAGTTACGACGGGGACCTCAGGGACCCGCTCTGGTGGCCTCAGGAAAGGCCAGTCCCCATGCGAGTTGCTAGGGGACCTCTCGGGATTCCTCTCCCGTCCATGCCGGGGCCTCAGTCCTTGTGTGGAGTCGGGGCCGGAACCTGAGGATTCCTCTCCAGTGTTGCCATGGATCTTGGGGTGCTTCTGAGTCTCCCCAGGGGAGTCAGGCCTCGTCTCGAGTGGGGGCATGCACGTGCGCTTTCCTCCCGAGCTGCAGCAGTAGTGTCACGCTTCCTGTCACGTGGATCAAGGGATCTGTGGCTTTCCCTCGAGGCTGTCCCTCGAGGCTTTCCCACGAGGCTTTCCCACAGGGCTGTGCCACGTGCCACCTTGGTGTGAGTCGATCCTCGGCGTGAAAGACAAGCCGGTGAAGGGAAAAGAGGTTCCTCTGGAATGGACTGAGACATCTGGGGGACTCTTGGAATGGTGGCACGACCCTGGAGTTCCTCTCGCCGTTCCTGTTGAGAGGGCCTCCTCTTGAGATGCGACGGGAACGCCGGGAACTCTTTCCCGACGAAGCAGGGAAAGGATCCCTCATCTCGAGCTACGAGGCGGAAACGGGGCTCCTCTGGATGTGGGCGGGACCCTCGTGATTCCTCTCGAGTGGAGACAGGTATGTCGGGGAACTTCTTGATTTGCACCAAGGGTGTGAAGGAGCCTTTCGAAGTTCCAGAGGTGAGGTGTGATCAGCCTCGAGACGCCTCAGCGGAAATGGGCCTTATCTCGCCGGGAGGTGAGAACCTCCTGGATTATCTCGAGTTGTGGCAGGTCTTCTCAAGTTACAACGGGGACCTCAGGGACCCGCTCTGGTGGCCTCAGGAAAGGCCAGTCCCCATGCGAGTTGCTAGGGGACCTCTCGGGATTCCTCTCCCGTCCATGCCGGGGCCTCAGTCCTTGTATGGAGTCGGGGCCGGAACCTGAGGATTCCTCTCCAGTGTTGCCATGGATCTTGGGGTGCTTCTGAGTCTCCCAGGGGAGTCAGGCCTCGTCTCGAGTGGGGGCATGCACGTGCGCTTTCCTCCCGAGCTGCAGCAGTACTGTCACGCTTCCTGTCACGTGGATCAAGGGATCTGTGGCTTTCCCTCTAGGCTGTCCCTCGAGGCTTTCCCACGAGGCTTTTCCACAGGGCAGTGCCACGTGCCACTTTGTTGTGAGTCGATCCTCGGCGTGAAAGACGAGCCGGTTAAGGGAAAAGAGGTTCCTCTGGAATGGACTGAGACATCTGGGGGACTCTTGGAATGGTGGCACGACCCTGGAGTTCCTCTCGCCTTTCCTGTTGAGAGGGCCTCCTCTTGAGATGCGACGGGAAGGCCGGGAACTCTTTCCCGACGAAGCAGGGAAAGGATCCCTCATCTCGAGCTACGAGGCGGAAACGGGGCTCCTCTGGATGTGGGCGGCACCCTCGTGATTCCTCTCGAGTGGAGACGGGTATGTCGGGGAACTTCTTGATTTGCACCAAGGGTGTGAAGGAGCCTTTCGAAGTTCCAGAGGTGAGGTGTGATCAGCCTCGAGACACCTCAGCGGAAATGGGCCTCATCTCGCCTGGAGGGGAGAACCTCCTGGATTTTCTCGAGTTGCGGCAGGTCTTCTCCAGTTACGACGGGGACCTCAGGGACCCGCTCTGGTGGCCTCAGGAAAGGCCAGTCCCCATGCGAGTTGCTAGGGGACCTCTCGGGATTCCTCTCCCGTCCATGCCGGGGCCTCAGTCCTTGTGTGGAGTCGGGGCCGGAACCTGAGGATTCCTCTCCAGTGTTGCCATGGATCTTGGGGTGCTTCTGAGTCTCCCCAGGGGAGTCAGGCCTCGTCTCGAGTGGGGGCATGCACGTGCGCTTTCCTCCCGAGCTGCAGCAGTAGTGTCACGCTTCCTGTCACGTGGATCAAGGGATCTGTGGCTTTCCCTCGAGGCTGTCCCTCGAGGCTTTCCCACGAGGCTTTCCCACAGGGCTGTGCCACGTGCCACCTTGGTGTGAGTCGATCCTCGGCGTGAAAGACGAGCCGGTGAAGGGAAAAGAGGTTCCTCTGGAATGGACTGAGACATCTGGGGGACTCTTGGAATGGTGGCACGACCCTGGAGTTCCTCTCGCCGTTCCTGTTGAGAGGGCCTCCTCTTGAGATGCGACGGGAAGGCCGGGAACTCTTTCCCGACGAAGCAGGGAAAGGATCCCTCATCTCGAGCTACGAGGCGGAAACGGGGCTCCTCTGGATGTGGGCGGGACCCTCGTGATTCCTCTCGAGTGGAGACGGGTATGTCGGGGAACTTCTTGATTTGCACCAAGGGTGTGAAGGACCCCTTCGAAGTTCCAGAGGTGAGGTGTGATCAGCCTCGAGACGCCTCAGCGGAAATGGGCCTCATCTCGCCTGGAGGGGAGAACCTCCTGGATTTTCTCGAGTTGCGGCAGGTCTTCTCGAGTTACGACGGGGACCTCAGGGACCCGCTCTGATGGACTCAGGAAAGGCCAGTCCCCATGCGAGTTGCTAGGGGACCTTTCGGGATTCCACTCCCGTCCATGCCGGGGCCTCAGTCCTTGTGTGGAGTCGGGGCCGGAACCTGAGGATTCCTCTCCAGTGTTGCCATGGATCTTGGGGTGCTTCTGAGTCTCCCCAGGGGAGTCAGGCCTCGTCTCGAGTTGGGGCATGCACGTGCGCTTTCCTCCCGAGCTGCAGCAGTAGTGTCACGCTTCCTGTCACGTGGATCAAGGGATCTGTGGCTTTCCCTCGAGGCTGTCCCTCGAGGCTTTCCCACGAGGCTTTCCCACAGGGCTGTGCCACGTGCCACCTTGGTGTGAGTCGATCCTCGGCGTGAAAGATGAGCCGGTGAAGGGAAAAGAGGTTCCTCTGGAATGGACTGAGACATCTGGGGGACTCTTGGAATGGTGGCTCGACCCTGGAGTTCCTCTCGCCGTTCCTGTTGAGAGGGCCTCCTCTTGAGATGCGACGGGAACGCCGGGAACTCTTTCCCGACGAAGCAGGGAAAGGATCCCTCATCTCGAGCTACGAGGCGGAAACGGGGCTCCTCTGGATGTGGGCGGGACCCTCGTGATTCCTCTCGAGTGGAGACGGCTAGGTCGGGGAACTTCTTGATTTGCACCAAGGATGTGAAGGACCCTTTCGAAGTTCCAGAGGTGAGGTGTGATCAGCCTCGAGACGCCTCAGCGGAAATGGGCCTCATCTCGCCTGGAGGGGAGAACCTCCTGGATTTTCTCGAGTTGCGGCAGGTCTTCTCCAGTTACGACGGGGACCTCAGGGACCCGCTCTGGTGGCCTCAGGAAAGGCCAGTCCCCATGCGAGTTGCTAGGGGACCTCTCGGGATTCCTCTCCCGTCCATGCCGGGGCCTCAGTCCTTGTGTGGAGTCGGGGCCGGAACCTGAGGATTCCTCTCCAGTGTTGCCATGGATCTTGGGGTGCTTCTGAGTCTCCCCAGGGGAGTCAGGCCTCGTCTCGAGTGGGGGCATGCACGTGCGCTTTCCTCCCGAGCTGCAGCAGTAGTGTCACGCTTCCTGTCACGTGGATCAAGGGATCTGTGGCTTTCCCTCGAGGCTGTCCCTCGAGGCTTTCCCACGAGGCTTTCCCACAGGGCTGTGCCACGTGCCACCTTGGTGTGAGTCGATCCTCGGCGTGAAAGACAAGCCGGTGAAGGGAAAAGAGGTTCCTCTGGAATGGACTGAGACATCTGGGGGACTCTTGGAATGGTGGCACGACCCTGGAGTTCCTCTCGCCGTTCCTGTTGAGAGGGCCTCCTCTTGAGATGCGACGGGAACGCCGGGAACTCTTTCCCGACAAAGCAGGGAAAGGATCCCTCATCTCGAGCTACGAGGCGGAAACGGGGCTCCTCTGGATGTGGGCGGGACCCTCGTGATTCCTCTCGAGTGGAGACGGCTATGTCGGGGAACTTCTTGATTTGCACCAAGGGTGTGAAGGAGCCTTTCGAAGTTCCAGAGGTGAGGTGTGATCAGCCTCGAGACGCCTCAGCGGAAATGGGCCTTATCTCGCCGGGAGGTGAGAACCTCCTGGATTATCTCGAGTTGTGGCAGGTCTTCTCAAGTTACAACGGGGACCTCAGGGACCCGCTCTGGTGGCCTCAGGAAAGGCCAGTCCCCATGCGAGTTGCTAGGGGACCTCTCGGGATTCCTCTCCCGTCCAGGCCGGGGCCTCAGTCCTTGTATGGAGTCGGGGCCGGAACCTGAGGATTCCTCTCCAGTGTTGCCATGGATCTTGGGGTGCTTCTGAGTCTCCCCAGGGGAGTCAGGCCTCGTCTCGAGTGGGGGCATGCACGTGCGCTTTCCTCCCGAGCTGCAGCAGTACTGTCACGCTTCCTGTCACGTGGATCAAGGGATCTGTGGCTTTCCCTCGAGGCTGTCCCTCGAGGCTTTCCCACGAGGCTTTTCCACAGGGCTGTGCCACGTGCCACCCTGGTGTGAGTCGATCCTCGGCGTGAAAGACGAGCCGGTGAAGGGAAAAGAGGTTCCTCTGGAATGGACTGAGACATCTGGGGGACTCTTGGAATGGTGGCACGACCCTGGAGTTCCTCTCGCCTTTCCTGTTGAGAGGGCCTCCTCTTGAGATGCGACGGGAAGGCCGGGAACTCTTTCCCGACGAAGCAGGGAAAGGATCCCTCATCTCGAGCTACGAGGCGGAAACGGGGCTCCTCTGGATGTGGGCGGCACCCTCGTGATTCCTCTCGAGTGGAGACGGGTATGTCGGGGAACTTCTTGATTTGCACCAAGGGTGTGAAGGAGCCTTTCGAAGTTCCAGAGGTGAGGTGTGATCAGCCTCGAGACACCTCAGCGGAAATGGGCCTCATCTCGCCTGGAGGGGAGAACCTCCTGGATTTTCTCGAGTTGCGGCAGGTCTTCTCCAGTTACGACGGGGACCTCAGGGACCCGCTCTGGTGGCCTCAGGAAAGGCCAGTCCCCATGCGAGTTGCTAGGGGACCTCTCGGGATTCCTCTCCCGTCCATGCCGGGGCCTCAGTCCTTGTGTGGAGTCGGGCCCGGAACCTGAGGATACCTCTCCAGTGTTGCCATGGATCTTGGGGTGCTTCTGAGTCTCCCCAGGGGAGTCAGGCCTCGTCTCGAGTGGGGGCATGCACGTGCACTTTCCTCCCGAGCTGCAGCAGTAGTGTCACGCTTCCTGTCACGTGGATCAAGGGATCTGTGGCTTTCCCTCGAGGCTGTCCCTCGAGGCTTTCCCACGAGGCTTTCCCACAGGGCTGTGCCACGTGCCACCTTGGTGTGAGTCGATCCTCGGCGTGAAAGACGAGCCGGTGAAGGGAAAAGAGGTTCCTCTGGAATGGACTGAGACATCTGGGGGACTCTTGGAATGATGGCACGACCCTGGAGTTCCTCTCGCCGTTCCTGTTGAGAGGGCCTCCTCTTGAGAAGCGACGGGAATGCCGGGAACTCTTTCCCGACGATACAGGGAACGGATCCCTCATCTCGAGCTACGAGGCAGAAACGGGGCTCCTCTGGATGTGGGCGGGACCCTCGTGATTCCTCTCGAGTGGAGACGGGTATGTCTGGGAACTTCTTGATTTGCACCAAGGGTGTGAAGGAGCCTTTCGAAGTTCCAGAGGTGAGGTGTGATCAGCCTCGAGACGCCTCAGCAGAAATGGGCCTCATCTCGCCTGGAGGGGAGAACCTCCTGGATTTTCTCGAGTTGCGGCAGGTCTTCTCGAGTTACGACGGGGACCTCAGGGACCCGCTCTGGTGGCCTCAGGAAAGGCCAGTCCCCATGCGAGTTGCTAGGGGTCCTCTCGGGATTCCTCTCCCGTCCATGCCGGGGCCTCAGTCCTTGTGTGGAGTCGGGGCCGGAACCTGAGGATTCCTCTCCAGTGTTGCCATGGATCTTGGGGTGCTTCTGAGTCTCCCCAGGGGAGTCAGGCCTCGTCTCGAGTGGGGGCATGCACGTGCGCTTTCCTCCCGAGCTGCAGCAGTAGTGTCACGCTTCCTGTCACGTGGATCAAGGGATCTGTGGCTTTCCCTCGAGGCTGTCCCTCAAGGCTTTCCCACGAGGCTTTCCCACAGGGCTGTGCCACGTGCCACCTTGGTGTGAGTCGATCCTCGGCGTGAAAGACGAGCTGGTGAAGGGAAAAGAGGTTCCTCTGGAATGGACTGAGACATCTGGGGGACTCTTGGAATGGTGGCACGACCCTGGAGTTCCTCTCGCCGTTCCTGTTGAGAGGGCCTCCTCTTGAGATGCGACGGGAAGGCCGGGAACTCTTTCCCGACGAAGCAGGGAAAGGATCCCTCATCTCGAGCTATGAGGCAGAAACGGGGCTCCTCTGGATGTGGGCGGGACCCTCGTGATTCCTCTCGAGTGGAGACGGCTAGGTCGGGGAACTTCTTGATTTGCACCAAGGGTGTGAAGGAGCCTTTCGAAGTTCCAGAGGTGAGGTGTGATCAGCCTCGAGACGCCTCAGCGGAAATGGGCCTCATCTCGCCTGGAGGGGAGAACCTCCTGGATTTTCTCGAGTTGCGGCAGGTCGTCTCGAGTTACGACGGGGACCTCAGGGACCCGCTCTGGTGGCCTCAGGAAAGGCCAGTCCCCATGCGAGTTGCTAGGGGACCTCTCGGGATTCCTCTCCCGTCCATGCCGGGGCCTCAGTCCTTGTGTGGAGTCGGGGCCGGAACCTGAGGATTCCTCTCCAGTGTTGCCATGGATCTTGGGGTGCTTCTGAGTCTCCCCAGGGGAGTCAGGCCTCGTCTCGAGTGGGGGCATGCACGTGCGCTTTCCTCCCGAGCTGCAGCAGTAGTGTCACGCTTCCTGTCATGTGGATCAAGGGATCTGTGGCTTTCCCTCGAGGCTGTCCCTCGAGGCTTTCCCACGAGGCTTTCCCACAGGGCTGTGCCAGGTGCCACCTTGGTGTGAGTCGATCCTCGGCATGAAAGACGAGCCGGTGAAGGGAAAAGAGGTTCCTCTGGAATGGACTGAGACATCTGGGGGACTCTTGGAATGGTGGCACGACCCTGGAGTTCCTCTCGCCGTTCCTGTTGAGAGGGCCTCCTCTTGAGATGCGACGGGAACGCCGGGAACTCTTTCCCGACGAAGCAGGGAAAGGATCCCTCATCTCGAGCTACGAGGCGGAAACGGGGCTCCTCTGGATGTGGGCGGGACCCTCGTGATTCCTCTCGAGTGGAGACGGGTATGTCGGGGAACTTCTTGATTTGCACCAAGGGTGTGAAGGAGCCTTTCGAAGTTCCAGAGGTGAGGTGTGATCAGCCTCGAGACGCCTCAGCGGAAATGGGCCTCATCTCGCCTGGAGGGGAGAACCTCCTGGATTTTCTCGAGTTGCGGCAGGTCTTCTCGAGTTACGACGGGGACCTCAGGGACCCGCTCTGGTGGCCTCAGGAAAGGCCAGTCCCCATGCGAGTTGCTAGGGGACCTCTCGGGATTCCTCTCCCGTCCATGCCGGGGCCTCAGTCCTTGTGTGGAGTCGGGCCCGGAACCTGAGGATTCCTCTCCAGTGTTGCCATGGATCTTGGGGTGCTTCTGAGTCTCCCCAGGGGAGTCAGGCCTCGTCTCGAGTGGGGGCATGCACGTGCACTTTCCTCCCGAGCTGCAGCAGTAGTGTCACGCTTCCTGTCACGTGGATCAAGGGATCTGTGGCTTTCCCTCGAGGCTGTCCCTCGAGGCTTTCCCACGAGGCTTTCCCACAGGGCTGTGCCACGTGCCACCTTGGTGTGAGTCGATCCTCGGCGTGAAAGACGAGCCGGTGAAGGGAAAAGAGGTTCCTCTGGAATGGACTGAGACATCTGGGGGACTCTTGGAATGGTGGCACGACCCTGGAGTTCCTCTCGCCGTTCCTGTTGAGAGGGCCTCCTCTTGAGATGCGACGGGAAGGCCGGGAACTCTTTCCCGACGAAGCAGGGAAAGGATCCCTCATCTCGAGCTACGAGGCGGAAACGGGGCTCCTCTGGATGTGGGCGGGACCCTCGTGATTCCTCTCGAGTGGAGACGGGTATGTCGGGGAACTTCTTGATTTGCACCAAGGGTGTGAAGGACCCTTTCGAAGTTCCAGAGGTGAGGTGTGATCAGCCTCGAGACGCCTCAGCGGAAATGGGCCTCATCTCGCCTGGAGGGGAGAACCTCCTGGATTTTCTCGAGTTGCGGCAGGTCTTCTCGAGTTACGACGGGGACCTCAGGGACCCGCTCTGGTGGCCTCAGGAAAGGCCAGTCCCCATGCGAGTTGCTAGGGGACCTCTCGGGATTCCTCTCCCGTCCATGCCGGGGCCTCAGTCCTTGTGTGGAGTCGGGGCCGGAACCTGAGGATTCCTCTCCAGTGTTGCCATGGATCTTGGGGTGCTTCTGAGTCTCCCCAGGGGATTCAGGCCTCGTCTCGAGTGGGGGCATGCACGTGCGCTTTCCTCCCGAGCTGCAGCAGTAGTGTCACGCTTCCTGTCATGTGGATCAAGGGATCTGTGGCTTTCCCTCGAAGCTGTCCCTCGAGGCTTTCCCACGAGGCTTTCCCACAGGGCTGTGCCACGTGCCACCTTGGTGTGAGTCGATCCTCGGCGTGAAAGACGAGCCGGTGAAGGGAAAAGAGGTTCCTCTGGAATGGACTGAGACATCTGGGGGACTCTTGGAATGGTGGCACGACCCTGGAGTTCCTCTCGCCGTTCCTGTTGAGAGGGCCTCCTCTTGAGATGCGACGGGAACGCCGGGAACTCTTTCCCGACGAAGCAGGGAAAGGATCCCTCATCTCGAGCTACGAGGCGGAAACGGGGCTCCTCTGGATGTGGGCGGGACCCTCGTGATTCCTCTCGAGTGGAGACGGGTATGTCGGGGAACTTCTTGATTTGCACCTAATGTGTGAAGGACCCTTTCGAAGTTCCAGAGGGTAGGTGTGATCAGCCTCGAGACCCCTCAGCGGAAATGGGCCTCATCTCGCCTGGAGGGGAGAACCTCCTGGATTTTCTCGAGTTGCGGCAGGTCTTCTCGAGTTACGACGGGGACCTCAGGGACCCGCTCTGGTGGCCTCAGGAAAGGCCAGTCCCCATGCGAGTTGCTAGGGGACCTATCGGGATTCCTCTCCCGTCCATGCCGGGGCCTCAGTCCTTGTGTGGAGTCGGGCCCGGAACCTGAGGATTCCTCTCCAGTGTTGCCATGGATCTTGGGGTGCTTCTGAGTCTCCCCAGGGGAGTCAGGCCTCGTCTCGAGTGGGGGCATGCACGTGCGCTTTCCTCCCGAGCTGCAGCAGTAGTGTCACGCTTCCTGTCACGTGGATCAAGGGATCTGTGGCTTTCCCTCGAGGCTGTCCCTCGAGGCTTTCCCACGAGGCTTTCCCACAGGGCTGTGCCACGTGCCACCTTGGTGTGAGTCGATCCTCGGCGTGAAAGACGAGCCGGTGAAGGGAAAAGAGGTTCCTCTGGAATGGACTGAGACATCTGGGGGACTCTTGGAATGATGGCACGACCCTGGAGTTCCTCTCGCCGTTCCTGTTGAGAGGGCCTCCTCTTGAGATGCGACGGGAATGCCGGGAACTCTTTCCCGACGATACAGGGAACGGATCCCTCATCTCGAGCTACGAGGCGGAAACGGGGCTCCTCTGGATGTGGGCAGGACCCTCGTGATTCCTCTCGAGTGGAGACGGGTATGTCGGGGAACTTCTTGATTTGCACCAAGGGTGTGAAGGACCCTTTCGAAGTTGCAGAGGTGAGGTGTGATCAGCCTCGAGACGCCTCAGCGGAAATGGGCCTCATCTCGCCTGGAGGGGAGAACCTCCTGGATTTTCTCGAGTTGCGGCAGGTCTTCTCGAGTTACGACGGGGACCTCAGGGACCCGCTCTGGTGGCCTCAGGAAAGGCCAGTCCCCATGCGAGTTGCTAGGGGTCCTCTCGGGATTCCTCTCCCGTCCATGCCGGGGCCTCAGTCCTTGTGTGGAGTCGGGGCCGGAACCTGAGGATTCCTCTCCAGGGTTGCCATGGATCTTGGGGTGCTTCTGAGTCTCCCCAGGGGAGTCAGGCCTCGTCTCGAGTGGGGGCATGCACGTGCGCTTTCCTCCCGAGCTGCAGCAGTAGTGTCACGCTTCCTGTCACGTGGATCAAGGGATCTGTGGCTTTCCCTCGAGGCTGTCCCTCAAGGCTTTCCCACGAGGCTTTCCCACAGGGCTGTGCCACGTGCCACCTTGGTGGGAGTCGATGCTCGGCGTGAAAGACGAGCCGGTGAAGGGAAAAGAGGTTCCTCTGGAATGGACTGAGACATCTGGGGGACTATTGGAAAGGTGGCATGACCCTGGAGTTCCTCTCGCCGTTCCTGTTGAGAGGGCCTCCTCTTGAGATGCGACGGGAAGGCCGGGAACTCTTTCCCGACGAAGCAGGGAAAGGATCCCTCATCTCGAGCTACGAGGCGGAAACGGGGCTCCTCTGGATGTGGGCGGGACCCTCGTGATTCCTCTCGAGTGGAGACGGCTAGGTCGGGGAACTTCTTGATTTGCACCAAGGGTGTGAAGGAGCCTTTCGAAGTTCCAGAGGTGAGGTGTGATCAGCCTCGAGACGCCTCAGCGGAAATGGGCCTCATCTCGCCTGGAGGGGAGAACCTCCTGGATTTTCTCGAGTTGCGGCAGGTCTTCTCGAGTTACGACGGGGACCTCAGGGACCCGCTCTGGTGGCCTCAGGAAAGGCCAGTCCCCATGCGAGTTGCTAGGGGACCTCTCGGGATTCCTCTCCCGTCCATGCCGGGGCCTCAGTCCTTGTGTGGAGTCGGGGCCGGAACCTGAGGATTCCTCTCCAGTGTTGCCATGGATCTTGGGGTGCTTCTGAGTCTCCCCAGGGGAGTCAGGCCTCGTCTCGAGTGGGGGCATGCATGTGCGCTTTCCTCCCGAGCTGCAGCAGTAGTGTCACGCTTCCTGTCACGTGGATCAAGGGATCTGTGGATTTCCCTCGAGGCTGTCCCTCGAGGCTTTCCCACGAGGCTTTCCCACAGGGCTGTGCCACGTGCCACCTTGGTGTGAGTCGATCCTCGGCGTGAAAGACGAGCCGGTGAAGGGAAAAGAGGTTCCTCTGGAATGGACTGAGACATCTGGGGGACTCTTGGAATCGTGGCACGACCCTGGAGTTCCTCTCGCCGTTCCTGTTGAGAGGGCCTCCTCTTGAGATGCGACGGGAAGGCCGGGAACTCTTTCCCGACGAAGCAGGGAAAGGATCCCTCATCTCGAGCTACGAGGCGGAAACGGGGCTCCTCTGGATGTGGGCGGGACCCTCGTGATTCCTCTCGAGTGGAGCAGGGTATGTCGGGGAACTTCTTGATTTGCACAAAGGGTGTGAAGGACCCTTTCGAAGTTCCAGAGGTGAGGTGTGATCAGCCTCGAGACGCCTCAGCGGAAATGGGCCTCATCTCGCCTGGAGGGGAGAACCTCCTGGATTTTCTCCAGTTGCGGCAGGTCTTCTCGAGTTACGACGGGGACCTCAGGGGCCCGCTCTGGTGGCCTCAGGAAAGGCCAGTCCCCATGCGAGTTGCTAGGGGACCTCTCGGGATTCCTCTCCCGTCCATGCCGGGGCCTCAGTCCTTGTGTGGAGTCGGGGCCGGAACCTGAGGATTCCTCTCCAGTGTTGCCATGGATCTTGGGGTGCTTCTGAGTCTCCCCAGGGGAGTCAGGCCTCGTCTCGAGTGGGGGCATGCACGTGCGCTTTCCTCCCGAGCTGCAGCAGTAGTGTCACGCTTGGTGTCACGTGGATCAAGGGATCTGTGGCTTTCCCTCGAGGCTGTCCCTCGAGGCTTTCCCACGAGGCTTTCCCACAGGGCTGTGCCACGTGCCACCTTGGTGTGAGTCGATCCTCGGCGTGAAAGACGAGCCGGTGAAGGGAAAAGAGGTTCCTCTGGAATGGACTGAGACATCTGGGGGACTCTTGGAATGGTGGCACGACCCTGGAGTTCCTCTCGCCGTTCCTGTTGAGAGGGCCTCCTCTTGAGATGCGACGGGAAGGCCGGGAACTCTTTCCCGACGAAGCAGGGAAAGGATCCCTCATCTCGAGCTACGAGGCGGAAACGGGGCTCCTCTGGATGTGGGCGGGACCCTCGTGATTCCTCTCGAGTGGAGACGGCTAGGTCGGGGAACTTCTTGATTTGCACCAAGGGTGTGAAGGAGCCTTTCGAAGTTCCAGAGGTGAGGTGTGATCAGCCTCGAGACGCCTCAGCGGAAATGGGCCTCATCTCGCCTGGAGGGGAGAACCTCCTGGATTTTCTCGAGTTGCGGCAGGTCTTCTCGAGTTACGACGGGGACCTCAGGGACCCGCTCTGGTGGCCTCAGGAAAGGCCAGTCCCCATGCGAGTTGCTAGGGGACCTCTCGGGATTCCTCTCCCGTCCATGCCGGGGCCTCAGTCCTTGTGTGGAGTCGGGGCCGGAACCTGAGGATTCCTCTCCAGTGTTGCCATGGATCTTGGGGTGCTTCTGAGTCTCCCCAGGGGAGTCAGGCCTCGTCTCGAGTGGGGGCATGCACGTGCGCTTTCCTCCCGAGCTGCAGCAGTAGTGTCACGCTTCCTGTCACGTGGATCAAGGGATCTGTGGATTTCCCTCGAGGCTGTCCCTCGAGGCTTTCCCACGAGGCTTTCCCACAGGGCTGTGCCACGTGCCACCTTGGTGTGAGTCGATCCTCGGCGTGAAAGACGAGCCGGTGAAGGGAAAAGAGGTTCCTCTGGAATGGACTGAGACATCTGGGGGACTCTTGGAATCGTGGCACGACCCTGGAGTTCCTCTCGCCGTTCCTGTTGAGAGGGCCTCCTCTTGAGATGCGACGGGAAGGCCGGGAACTCTTTCCCGACGAAGCAGGGAAAGGATCCCTCATCTCGAGCTACGAGGCGGAAACGGGGCTCCTCTGGATGTGGGCGGGACCCTCGTGATTCCTCTCGAGTGGAGACGGGTATGTCGGGGAACTTCTTGATTTGCACCTAATGTGTGAAGGACCCTTTCGAAGTTCCAGAGGGTAGGTGTGATCAGCCTCGAGACCCCTCAGCGGAAATGGGCCTCATCTCGCCTGGAGGGGAGAACCTCCTGGATTTTCTCGAGTTGCGGCAGGTCTTCTCGAGTTACGACGGGGACCTCAGGGACCCGCTCTGGTGGCCTCAGGAAAGGCCAGTCCCCATGCGAGTTGCTAGGGGACCTATCGGGATTCCTCTCCCGTCCATGCCGGGGCCTCAGTCCTTGTGTGGAGTCGGGCCCGGAACCTGAGGATTCCTCTCCAGTGTTGCCATGGATCTTGGGGTGCTTCTGAGTCTCCCCAGGGGAGTCAGGCCTCGTCTCGAGTGGGGGCATGCACGTGCGCTTTCCTCCCGAGCTGCAGCAGTAGTGTCACGCTTCCTGTCACGTGGATCAAGGGATCTGTGGCTTTCCCTCGAGGCTGTCCCTCGAGGCTTTCCCACGAGGCTTTCCCACAGGGCTGTGCCACGTGCCACCTTGGTGTGAGTCGATCCTCGGCGTGAAAGACGAGCCGGTGAAGGGAAAAGAGGTTCCTCTGGAATGGACTGAGACATCTGGGGGACTCTTGGAATGATGGCACGACCCTGGAGTTCCTCTCGCCGTTCCTGTTGAGAGGGCCTCCTCTTGAGATGCGACGGGAATGCCGGGAACTCTTTCCCGACGATACAGGGAACGGATCCCTCATCTCGAGCTACGAGGCGGAAACGGGGCTCCTCTGGATGTGGGCGGGACCCTCGTGATTCCTCTCGAGTGGAGACGGGTATGTCGGGGAACTTCTTGATTTGCACCAAGGGTGTGAAGGACCCTTTCGAAGTTGCAGAGGTGAGGTGTGATCAGCCTCGAGACGCCTCAGCGGAAATGGGCCTCATCTCGCCTGGAGGGGAGAACCTCCTGGATTTTCTCGAGTTGCGGCAGGTCTTCTCGAGTTACGACGGGGACCTCAGGGACCCGCCCTGGTGGCCTCAGGAAAGGCCAGTCCCCATGCGAGTTGCTAGGGGTCCTCTCGGGATTCCTCTCCCGTCCATGCCGGGGCCTCAGTCCTTGTGTGGAGTCGGGGCCGGAACCTGAGGATTCCTCTCCAGGGTTGCCATGGATCTTGGGGTGCTTCTGAGTCTCCCCAGGGGAGTCAGGCCTCGTCTCGAGTGGGGGCATGCACGTGCGCTTTCCTCCCGAGCTGCAGCAGTAGTGTCACGCTTCCTGTCACGTGGATCAAGGGATCTGTGGCTTTCCCTCGAGGCTGTCCCTCAAGGCTTTCCCACGAGGCTTTCCCACAGGGCTGTGCCACGTGCCACCTTGGTGGGAGTCGATGCTCGGCGTGAAAGACGAGCCGGTGAAGGGAAAAGAGGTTCCTCTGGAATGGACTGAGACATCTGGGGGACTATTGGAAAGGTGGCATGACCCTGGAGTTCCTCTCGCCGTTCCTGTTGAGAGGGCCTCCTCTTGAGATGCGACGGGAAGGCCGGGAACTCTTTCCCGACGAAGCAGGGAAAGGATCCCTCATCTCGAGCTACGAGGCGGAAACGGGGCTCCTCTGGATGTGGGCGGGACCCTCGTGATTCCTCTCGAGTGGAGACGGGTATGTCGGGGAACTTCTTGATTTGCACCAAGGGTGTGAAGGAGCCTTTCGAAGTTCCAGAGGTGAGGTGTGATCAGCCTCGAGACGCCTCAGCGGAAATGGGCCTCATCTCGCCTGGAGGGGAGAACCTCCTGGATTTTCTCGAGTTGCGGCAGGTCTTCTCGAGTTACGACGGGGACCTCAGGGACCCGCTCTGGTGGCCTCAGGAAAGGCCAGTCCCCATGCGAGTTGCTAGGGGACCTCTCGGGATTCCTCTCCCGTCCATGCCGGGGCCTCAGTCCTTGTGTGGAGTCGGGGCCGGAACCTGAGGATTCCTCTCCAGTGTTGCCATGGATCTTGGGGTGCTTCTGAGTCTCCCCAGGGGAGTCAGGCCTCGTCTCGAGTGGGGGCATGCACGTGCGCTTTCCTCCCGAGCTGCAGCAGTAGTGTCACGCTTCCTGTCACGTGGATCAAGGGATCTGTGGCTTTCCCTCGAGGCTGTCCCTCGAGGCTTTCCCACGAGGCTTTCCCACAGGGCTGTGCCACGTGCCACCTTGGTGTGAGTCGATCCTCGGCGTGAAAGACGAGCCGGTGAAGGGAAAAGAGGTTCCTCTGGAATGGACTGAGACATCTGGGGGACTCTTGGAATCGTGGCACGACCCTGGAGTTCCTCTCGCCGTTCCTGTTGAGAGGGCCTCCTCTTGAGATGCGACGGGAAGGCCGGGAACTCTTTCCCGACGAAGCAGGGAAAGGATCCCTCATCTCGAGCTACGAGGCGGAAACGGGGCTCCTCTGGATGTGGGCGGGACCCTCGTGATTCCTCTCGAGTGGAGCAGGGTATGTCGGGGAACTTCTTGATTTGCACAAAGGGTGTGAAGGACCCTTTCGAAGTTCCAGAGGTGAGGTGTGATCAGCCTCGAGACGCCTCAGCGGAAATGGGCCTCATCTCGCCTGGAGGGGAGAACCTCCTGGATTTTCTCCAGTTGCGGCAGGTCTTCTCGAGTTACGACGGGGACCTCAGGGGCCCGCTCTGGTGGCCTCAGGAAAGGCCAGTCCCCATGCGAGTTGCTAGGGGACCTCTCGGGATTCCTCTCCCGTCCATGCCGGGGCCTCAGTCCTTGTGTGGAGTCGGGGCCGGAACCTGAGGATTCCTCTCCAGTGTTGCCATGGATCTTGGGGTGCTTCTGAGTCTCCCCAGGGGAGTCAGGCCTCGTCTCGAGTGGGGGCATGCACGTGCGCTTTCCTCCCGAGCTGCAGCAGTAGTGTCACGCTTGGTGTCACGTGGATCAAGGGATCTGTGGCTTTCCCTCGAGGCTGTCCCTCGAGGCTTTCCCACGAGGCTTTCCCACAGGGCTGTGCCACGTGCCACCTTGGTGTGAGTCGATCCTCGGCGTGAAAGACGAGCCGGTGAAGGGAAAAGAGGTTCCTCTGGAATGGACTGAGACATCTGGGGGACTCTTGGAATGGTGGCACGACCCTGGAGTTCCTCTCGCCGTTCCTGTTGAGAGGGCCTCCTCTTGAGATGCGACGGGAAGGCCGGGAACTCTTTCCCGACGAAGCAGGGAAAGGATCCCTCATCTCGAGCTACGAGGCGGAAACGGGGCTCCTCTGGATGTGGGCGGGACCCTCGTGATTCCTCTCGAGTGGAGACGGCTAGGTCGGGGAACTTCTTGATTTGCACCAAGGGTGTGAAGGAGCCTTTCGAAGTTCCAGAGGTGAGGTGTGATCAGCCTCGAGACGCCTCAGCGGAAATGGGCCTCATCTCGCCTGGAGGGGAGAACCTCCTGGATTTTCTCGAGTTGCGGCAGGTCTTCTCGAGTTACGACGGGGACCTCAGGGACCCGCTCTGGTGGCCTCAGGAAAGGCCAGTCCCCATGCGAGTTGCTAGGGGACCTCTCGGGATTCCTCTCCCGTCCATGCCGGGGCCTCAGTCCTTGTGTGGAGTCGGGGCCGGAACCTGAGGATTCCTCTCCAGTGTTGCCATGGATCTTGGGGTGCTTCTGAGTCTCCCCAGGGGAGTCAGGCCTCGTCTCGAGTGGGGGCATGCACGTGCGCTTTCCTCCCGAGCTGCAGCAGTAGTGTCACGCTTCCTGTCACGTGGATCAAGGGATCTGTGGATTTCCCTCGAGGCTGTCCCTCGAGGCTTTCCCACGAGGCTTTCCCACAGGGCTGTGCCACGTGCCACCTTGGTGTGAGTCGATCCTCGGCGTGAAAGACGAGCCGGTGAAGGGAAAAGAGGTTCCTCTGGAATGGACTGAGACATCTGGGGGACTCTTGGAATCGTGGCACGACCCTGGAGTTCCTCTCGCCGTTCCTGTTGAGAGGGCCTCCTCTTGAGATGCGACGGGAAGGCCGGGAACTCTTTCCCGACGAAGCAGGGAAAGGATCCCTCATCTCGAGCTACGAGGCGGAAACGGGGCTCCTCTGGATGTGGGCGGGACCCTCGTGATTCCTCTCGAGTGGAGACGGGTATGTCGGGGAACTTCTTGATTTGCACCAAGGGTGTGAAGGACCCTTTCGAAGTTCCAGAGGTGAGGTGTGATCAGCCTCGAGACGCCTCAGCGGAAATGGGCCTCATCTCGCCTGGAGGGGAGAACCTCCTGGATTTTCTCGAGTTGCGGCAGGTCTTCTCGAGTTACGACGGGGACCTCAGGGACCCGCTCTGGTGGCCTCAGGAAAGGCCAGTCCCCATGCGAGTTGCTAGGGGACCTCTCGGGATTCCTCTCCCGTCCATGCCGGGGCCTCAGTCCTTGTGTGGAGTCGGGGCCGGAACCTGTGGATTCCTCTCCAGTGTTGCCATGGATCTTGGGGTGCTTCTGAGTCTCCCCAGGGGAGTCAGGCCTCGTCTCGAGTGGGGGCATGCACGTGCGCTTTCCTCCCGAGCTGCAGCAGTAGTGTCACGCTTCCTGTCACGTGGATCAAGGGATCTGTGGCTTTCCCTCGAGGCTGTCCCTCGAGGCTTTCCCACGAGGCTTTCCCACAGGGCTGTGCCACGTGCCACCTTGGTGTGAGTCGATCCTCGGCGTGAAAGACGAGCCGGTGAAGGGAAAAGAGGTTCCTCTGGAATGGACTGAGACATCTGGGGGACTCTTGGAATGGTGGCACGACCCTGGAGTTCCTCTCGCCGTTCCTGTTGAGAGGGCCTCCTCTTGAGATGCGACGGGAAGGCCGGGAACTCTTTCCCGACTAAGCAGGGAAAGGATCCCTCATCTCGAGCTACGAGGCGGAAACGGGGCTCCTCTGGATGTGGGCGGGACCCTCGTGATTCCTCTCGAGTGGAGACGGCTAGGTCGGGGAACTTCTTGATTTGCACCAAGGGTGTGAAGGACCCTTTCGAAGTTCCAGAGGTGAGGTGTGATCAGCCTCGAGACGCCTCAGCGGAAATGGGCCTCATCTCGCCTGGAGGGGAGAACCTCCTGGATTTTCTCGAGTTGCGGCAGGTCTTCTCGAGTTACGACGGGGACCTCAGGGACCCGCTCTGGTGGCCTCAGGAAAGGCCAGTCCCCATGCGAGTTGCTAGGGGACCTCTCGGGATTCCTCTCCCGTCCATGCCGGGGCCTCAGTCCTTGTGTGGAGTCGGGGCCGGAACCTGAGGATTCCTCTCCAGTGTTGCCATGGATCTTGGGGTGCTTCTGAGTCTCCCCAGGGGAGTCAGGCCTCGTCTCGAGTGGGGGCATGCACGTGCGCTTTCCTCCCGAGCTGCAGCAGTAGTGTCACGCTTCCTGTCACGTGGATCAAGGGATCTGTGGCTTTCCCTCGAGGCTGTCCCTCGAGGCTTTCCCACGAGGCTTTCCCACAGGGCTGTGCCACGTGCCACCTTGGTGTGAGTCGATCCTCGGCGTGAAAGACGAGCCGGTGAAGGGAAAAGAGGTTCCTCTGGAATGGACTGAGACATCTGGGGGACTCTTGGAATGGTGGCATGACCCTGGAGTTCCTCTCGCCGTTCCTGTTGAGAGGGCCTCCTCTTGAGATGCGACGGGAAGGCCGGGAACTCTTTCCCGACGAAGCAGGGAAAGGATCCCTCATCTCGAGCTACGAGGCGGAAACGGGGCTCCTCTGGATGTGGGCGGGACCCTCGTGATTCCTCTCGAGTGGAGACGGGTATGTCGGGGAACTTCTTGATTTGCACCAAGGGTGTGAAGGAGCCTTTCGAAGTTCCAGAGGTGAGGTGTGATCAGCCTCGAGACGCCTCAGCGGAAATGGGCCTCATCTCGCCTGGAGGGGAGAACATCCTGGATTTTCTCGAGTTGCGGCAGGTCTTCTCGAGTTACGACGGGGACCTCAGGGACCCGCTCTGGTGGCCTCAGGAAAGGCCAGTCCCCATGCGAGTTGCTAGGGGACCTCTCGGGATTCCTCTCCCGTCCATGCCGGGGCATCAGTCCTTGTGTGGAGTCGGGGCCGGAACCTGAGGATTCCTCTCCAGTGTTGCCATGGATCTTGGGGTGCTTCTCAGTCTCCCCAGGGGAGTCAGGCCTCGTCTCGAGTGGGGGCATGCACGTGCGCTTTCCTCCCGAGCTGCAGCAGTAGTGTCACGCTTCCTGTCACGTGGATCAAGGGATCTGTGGCTTTCCCTCGAGGCTGTCCCTCGAGGCTTTCCCACGAGGCTTTCCCACAGGGCTGTGACAAGTGCCACCTTGGTGTGAGTCGATCCTCGGCGAGAAAGACGAGCCGGTGAAGGGAAAAGAGGTTCCTCTGGAATGGACTGAGACATCTGGGGGACTCTTGGAATGGTGGCACGTCCCTGGAGTTCCTCTCGCCGTTCCTGTTGAGAGGGCCTCCTCTTGAGATGCGACGGGAACGCCGGGAACTCTTTCCCGACGAAGCAGGGAAAGGATCCCTCATCTCGAGCTACGAGGCGGAAACGGGGCTCCTCTGGATGTGGGCGGGACCCTCGTGATTCCTCTCGAGTGGAGACGGGTATGTCGGGGAACTTCTTGATTTGCACCAAGGGTGTGAAGGAGCCTTTCGAAGTTCCAGAGGTGAGGTGTGATCAGCCTCGAGACGCCTCAGCGGAAATGGGCCTCATCTCGCCTGGAGGGGAGAACCTCCTGGATTTTCTCGAGTTGCGGCAGGTCTTCTCGAGTTACGACGGGGACCTCAGGGACCCGCTCTGGTGGCCTCAGGAAAGGCCAGTCCCCATGCGAGTTGCTAGGGGACCTCTCGGGATTCCTCTCCCGTCCATGCCGGGGCCTCAGTCCTTGTGTGGAGTCGGGGCCGGAACCTGAGGATTCCTCTCCAGTGTTGCCATGGATCTTGGGGTGCTTCTGAGTCTCCCCAGGGGAGTCAGGCCTCGTCTCGAGTGGGGGCATGCACGTGCGCTTTCCTCCCGAGCTGCAGCAGTAGTGTCACGCTTCCTGTCACGTGGATCAAGGGATCTGTGGCTTTCCCTCGAGGCTGTCCCTCGAGGCTTTCCCACGAGGCTTTCCCACAGGGCTGTGCCACGTGCCACCTTGGTGTGAGTCGATCCTCGGCGTGAAAGACGAGCCGGTGAAGGGAAAAGAGGTTCCTCTGGAATGGACTGAGACATCTGGGGGACTCTTGGAATGGTGGCACGACCCTGGAGTTCCTCTCGCCGTTCCTGTTGAGAGGGCCTCCTCTTGAGATGCGACGGGAAGGCCGGGAACTCTTTCCCGACGAAGCAGGGAAAGGATCCCTCATCTCGAGCTACGAGGCGGAAACGGGGCTCCTCTGGATGTGGGCGGGACTCTCGTGATTCCTCTCGAGTGGAGACGGGTATGTCGGGGAACTTCTTGATTTGCACCAAGGGTGTGAAGGAGCCTTTCGAAGTTCCAGAGGTGAGGTGTGATCAGCCTCGAGACGCCTCAGCGGAAATGGGCCTCATCTCGCCTGGAGGGGAGAACCTCCTGGATTTTCTCGAGTTGCGGCAGGTCTTCTCGAGTTACGACGGGGACCTCAGGGACCCGCTCTGGTGGCCTCAGGAAAGGCCAGTCCCCATGCGAGTTGCTAGGGGACCTCTCGGGATTCCTCTCCCGTCCATGCCGGGGCCTCAGTCCTTGTGTGGAGTCGGGGCCGGAACCTGAGGATTCCTCTCCAGTGTTGCCATGGATCTTGGGGAGCTTCTGAGTCTCCCCAGGGGAGTCAGGCCTCGTCTCGAGTGGGGGCATGGACGTGCGCTTTCCTCCCGAGCTGCAGCAGTAGTGTCACGCTTCCTGTCACGTGGATCAAGGGATCTGTGGCTTTCCCTCGAGGCTGTCCCTCGAGGCTTTCCCACGAGGCTTTCCCACAGGGCTGTGCCACGTGCCACCTTGGTGTGAGTCGATCCTCGGCGTGAAAGACGAGCCGGTGAAGGGAAAAGAGGTTCCCCTGGAATGGACTGAGACATCTGGGGGACTCTTGGAATGGTGGCACGACCCTGGAGTTCCTCTCGCCGTTCCTGTTGAGAGGGCCTCCTCTTGAGATGCGACGGGAAGGCCGGGAACTCTTTCCCGACTAAGCAGGGAAAGGATCCCTCATCTCGAGCTACGAGGCGGAAACGGGGCTCCTCTGGATGTGGGCGGGACCCTCGTGATTCCTCTCGAGTGGAGACGGCTAGGTCGGGGAACTTCTTGATTTGCACCAAGGGTGTGAAGGACCCTTTCGAAGTTCCAGAGGTGAGGTGTGATCAGCCTCGAGACGCCTCAGCGGAAATGGGCCTCATCTCGCCTGGAGGGGAGAACCTCCTGGATTTTCTCGAGTTGCGGCAGGTCTTCTCGAGTTACGACGGGGACCTCAGGGACCCGCTCTGGTGGCCTCAGGAAAGGCCAGTCCCCATGCGAGTTGCTAGGGGACCTCTCGGGATTCCTCTCCCGTCCATGCCGGGGCCTCAGTCCTTGTGTGGAGTCGGGGCCGGAACCTGAGGATTCCTCTCCAGTGTTGCCATGGATCTTGGGGTGCTTCTGAGTCTCCCCAGGGGAGTCAGGCCTCGTCTCGAGTGGGGGCATGCACGTGCGCTTTCCTCCCGAGCTGCAGCAGTAGTGTCACGCTTCCTGTCACGTGGATCAAGGGATCTGTGGCTTTCCCTCGAGGCTGTCCCTCGAGGCTTTCCCACGAGGCTTTCCCACAGGGCTGTGCCACGTGCCACCTTGGTGTGAGTCGATCCTCGGCGTGAAAGACGAGCCGGTGAAGGGAAAAGAGGTTCCCCTGGAATGGACTGAGACATCTGGGGGACTCTTGGAATGGTGGCACGACCCTGGAGTTCCTCTCGCCGTTCCTGTTGAGAGGGCCTCCTCTTGAGATGCGACGGGAAGGCCGGGAACTCTTTCCCGACTAAGCAGGGAAAGGATCCCTCATCTCGAGCTACGAGGCGGAAACGGGGCTCCTCTGGATGTGGGCGGGACCCTCGTGATTCCTCTCGAGTGGAGACGGCTAGGTCGGGGAACTTCTTGATTTGCACCAAGGGTGTGAAGGACCCTTTCGAAGTTCCAGAGGTGAGGTGTGATCAGCCTCGAGACGCCTCAGCGGAAATGGGCCTCATCTCGCCTGGAGGGGAGAACCTCCTGGATTTTCTCGAGTTGCGGCAGGTCTTCTCGAGTTACGACGGGGACCTCAGGGACCCGCTCTGGTGGCCTCAGGAAAGGCCAGTCCCCATGCGAGTTGCTAGGGGACCTCTCGGGATTCCTCTCCCGTCCATGCCGGGGCCTCAGTCCTTGTGTGGAGTCGGGGCCGGAACCTGAGGATTCCTCTCCAGTGTTGCCATGGATCTTGGGGTGCTTCTGAGTCTCCCCAGGGGAGTCAGGCCTCGTCTCGAGTGGGGGCATGCACGTGCGCTTTCCTCCCGAACTGCAGCAGTAGTGTCACGCTTCCTGTCACGTGGATCAAGAGATCTGTGGCTTTCCCTCGAGGCTGTCCCTCGAGGGTTTCCCACGAGGCTTTCCCACAGGGCTGTGACACGTGCCACCTTGGTGTGAGTCGATCCTCGGCGTGAAAGACGAGCCGGTGAAGGGAAAAGAGGTTCCTCTGGAATGGACTGAGACATCTGGGGGACTCTTGGAATGGTGGCACGTCCCTGGAGTTCCTCTCGCCGTTCCTGTTGAGAGGGCCTCCTCTTGAGATGCGACGGGAACGCCGGGAACTCTTTCCCGACGAAGCAGGGAAAGGATCCCTCATCTCGAGCTACGAGGCGGAAACGGGGCTCCTCTGGATGTGGGCGGGACCCTCGTGATTCCTCTCGAGTGGAGACGGGTATGTCGGGGAACTTCTTGATTTGCACCAAGGGTGTGAAGGAGCCTTTCGAAGTTCCAGAGGTGAGGTGTGATCAGCCTCGAGACGTCTCAGCGGAAATGGGCCTCATCTCGCCTGGAGGGGAGAACCTCCTGGATTTTCTCGAGTTGCGGCAGGTCTTCTCGAGTTACGACGGGGACCTCAGGGACCCGCTCTGGTGGCCTCAGGAAAGGCCAGTCCCCATGCGAGTTGCTAGGGGACCTCTCGGGATTCCTCTCCCGTCCATGCCGGGGCCTCAGTCCTTGTGTGGAGTCGGGGCCGGAACCTGAGGATTCCTCTCCAGTGTTGCCATGGATCTTGGGGTGCTTCTGAGTCTCCCCAGGGGAGTCAGGCCTCGTCTCGTGTGGGGGCATGCACGTGCGCTTTCCTCCCGAGCTGCAGCAGTAGTGTCACGCTTCCTGTCACGTGGATCAAGGGATCTGTGGCTTTCCCTCGAGGCTGTCCCTCGAGGCTTTCCCACGAGGCTTTCCCACAGGGCTGTGCCACGTGCCACCTTGGTGTGAGTCGATCCTCGGCGTGAAAGACGAGCCGGTGAAGGGAAAAGAGGTTCCTCTGGAATGGACTGAGACATCTGGGGGACTCTTGGAATGGTGGCACGACCCTGGAGTTCCTCTCGCCGTTCCTGTTGAGAGGGCCTCCTCTTGAGATGCGACGGGAAGGCCGGGAACGCTTTCCCGACGAAGCAGGGAAAGGATCCCTCATCTCGAGCTACGAGGCGGAAACGGGGCTCCTCTGGATGTGGGCGGGACCCTCGTGATTCCTCTCGAGTGGAGACGGGTATGTCGGGGAACTTCTTGATTTGCACCAAGGGTGTGAAGGACCCTTTCGAAGTTCCAGAGGTGAGGTGTGATCAGCCTCGAGACGCCTCAGCGGAAATCGGCCTCATCTCGCCTGGAGGGGAGAACCTCCTGGATTTTCTCGAGTTGCGGCAGGTCTTCTCAAGTTACAACGGGGACCTCAGGGACCCGCTCTGGTGGCCTCAGGAAAGGCCAGTCCCCATGCGAGTTGCTAGGGGCCCTCTCGGGATTCCTCTCCCGTCCATGCCGGGGCCTCAGTCCTTGTGTGGAGTCGGGGCCGGAACCTGAGCATTCCTCTCCAGTGTTGCCATGGATCTTGGGGTGCTTCTGAGTCTCCCCAGGGGAGTCAGGCCTCGTCTCGAGTGGGGGCATGCACGTGCGCTTTCCTCCCGAGCTGCAGCAGTAGTGTCACGCTTCCTGTCACGTGGATCAAGGGATCTGTGGCTTTCCCTCGAGGCTGTCCCTCGAGGCTTTCCCACGAGGCTTTCCCACAGGGCTGTGCCACGTGCCACCTTGGTGTGAGTCGATCCTCGGCGTGAAAGACGAGCCGGTGAAGGGAAAAGAGGTTCCTCTGGAATGGACTGAGACATCTGGGGGACTCTTGGAATGGTGGCACGACCCTGGAGTTCCTCTCGCCGTTCCTGTTGAGAGGGCCTCCTCTTGAGATGCGACGGGAACGCCGGGAACTCTTTCCCGACGAAGCAGGGAAAGGATCCCTCATCTCGAGCTACGAGGCGGAAACGGGGCTCCTCTGGATGTGGGCGGGACCCTCGTGATTCCTCTCGAGTGGAGACGGCTAGGTCGGGGAACTTCTTGATTTGCACCAAGGGTGTGAAGGAGCCTTTCGAAGTTCCAGAGGTGAGGTGTGATCAGCCTCGAGACGCCTCAGCGGAAATGGGCCTCATCTCGCCTGGAGGGGAGAACCTCCTGGATTTTCTCGAGTTGCGGCAGGTCTTCTCGAGTTACGACGGGGACCTCAGGGACCCGGTCTGTTGGCCTCAGGAAAGGCCAGTCCCCATGCGAGTTGCTAGGGGACCTCTCGGGATTCCTCTCCCGTCCATGCTGGGGCCTCAGTCCTTGTGTGGAGTCGGGGCCGGAACCTGAGGATTCCTCTCCAGTGTTGCCATGGATCTTGGGGTGCTTCTGAGTCTCCCCAGGGGAGTCAGGCCTCGTCTCGAGTGGGGGCATGCACGTGCGCTTTCCTCCCGAGCTGCAGCAGTAGTGTCACGCTTCCTGTCACGTGGATCAAGGGATCTGTGGCTTTCCCTCGAGGCTGTCCCTCGAGGCTTTCCCACGAGGCTTTCCCACAGGGCTGTGCCACGTGCCACCTTGGTGTGAGTCGATCCTCGGCGTGAAAGACGAGCCGGTGAAGGGAAAAGAGGTTCCTCTGGAATGGACTGAGACATCTGGGGGACTCTTGGAATGGTGGCACGACCCTGGAGTTCCTCTCGCCGTTCCTGTTGAGAGGGCCTCCTCTTGAGATGCGACGGGAAGGCCGGGAACTCTTTCCCGACGAAGCAGGGAAAGGATCCCTCATCTCGAGCTACGAGGCAGAAACGGGGCTCCTCTGGATGTGGGCGGGACCCTCGTGATTCCTCTCGAGTGGAGACGGCTAGGTCGGGGAACTTCTTGATTTGCACCAAGGGTGTGAAGGACCCTTTCGAAGTTCCAGAGGTGAGGTGTGATCAGCCTCGAGACGCCTCAGCGGAAATGGGCCTCATCTCGCCTGGAGGGGAGAACCTCCTGGATTTTCTGGAGTTGCGGCAGGTCGTCTCGAGTTACGACGGGGACCTCAGGGACCCGCTCTGGTGGCCTCAGGAAAGGCCAGTCCCCATGCGAGTTGCTAGGGGACCTCTCGGGATTCCTCTCCCGTCCATGCCGGGGCCTCAGTCCTTGTGTGGAGTCGGGGCCGGAACCTGAGGATTCCTCTCCAGTGTTGCCATGGATCTTGGGGTGCTTCTGAGTCTCCCCAGGGGAGTCAGGCCTCGTCTCGAGTGGGGGCATGCACGTGCGCTTTCCTCCCGAGCTGCAGCAGTAGTGTCACGCTTCCTGTCACGTGGATCAAGGGATCTGTGGCTTTCCCTCGAGGCTGTCCCTCGAGGCTTTCCCACGAGGCTTTCCCACAGGGCTGTGCCACGTGCCACCTTGGTGTGAGTCGATCCCCAGCGTGAAAGACGAGCCGGTGAAGGGAAAAGAGGTTCCTCTGGAATGGACTGAGACATCTGGGGGACTCTTGGAATGGTGGCACGACCCGGGAGTTCCTCTCGCCGTTCCTGTTGAGAGGGCCTCCTCTTGAGATGCGACGGGAAGGCCGGGAACTCTTTCCCGACGAAGCAGGGAAAGGATCCCTCATCTCGAGCTACGAGGCGGAAACGGGGCTCCTCTGGATGTGGGCGGCACCCTCGTGATTCCTCTCGAGTGGAGACGGGTATGTCGGGGAACTTTTTGATTTGCACCAAGGATGTGAAGGACCCTTTCGAAGTTCCAGAGGTGAAGTGTGATCAGCCACGAGACGCCTCAGCGGAAATGGGCCTCATCTCGCCGGGAGGTGAGAACCTCCTGGATGATCTCGAGTTGTGGCAGGTCTTCTCAAGTTACAACGGGGACCTCAGGGACCCGCTCTGGTGGCCTCAGGAAAGGCCAGTCCCCATGCGAGTTGCTAGGGGACCTCTCGGGATTCCTCTCCCGTCCATGCCGGGGCCTCAGTCCTTGTGTGGAGTCGGGGCCGGAACCTGAGGATTCCTCTCCAGTGTTGCCATGGATCTTGGGGTGCTTCTGAGTCTCCCCAGGGGAGTCAGGCCTCGTCTCGAGTGGGGGCATGCACGTGCGCTTTCCTCCCGAGCTGCAGCAGTAGTGTCACGCTTCCTGTCACGTGGATCAAGGGATCTGTGGCTTTCCCTCGAGGCTGTCCCTCGAGGCTTTCCCACGAGGCTTTCCCACAGGGCTGTGCCACGTGCCACCTTGGTGTGAGTCGATCCTCGGCGTGAAAGACGAGCCGGTGAAGGGAAAAGAGGTTCCTCTGGAATGGACTGAGACATCTGGGGGACTCTTGGAATGGTGGCACGACCCTGGAGTTCCTCTCGCCTTTCCTGTTGAGAGGGCCTCCTCTTGAGATGCGACGGGAAGGCCGGGAACTCTTTCCCGACGAAGCAGGGAAAGGATCCCTCATCTCGAGCTACGAGGCGGAAACGGGGCTCCTCTGGATGTGGGCGGCACCCTCGTGATTCCTCTCGAGTGGAGACGGGTATGTCGGGGAACTTCTTGATTTGCACCAAGGGTGTGAAGGAGCCTTTCGAAGTTCCAGAGGTGAGGTGTGATCAGCCTCGAGACACCTCAGCGGAAATGGGCCTCATCTCGCCTGGAGGGGAGAACCTCCTGGATTTTCTCGAGTTGCGGCAGGTCTTCTCCAGTTACGACGGGGACCTCAGGGACCCGCTCTGGTGGCCTCAGGAAAGGCCAGTCCCCATGCGAGTTGCTAGGGGACCTCTCGGGATTCCTCTCCCGTCCATGCCGGGGCCTCAGTCCTTGTGTGGAGTCGGGGCCGGAACCTGAGGATTCCTCTCCAGTGTTGCCATGGATCTTGGGGTGCTTCTGAGTCTCCCCAGGGGAGTCAGGCCTCGTCTCGAGTGGGGGCATGCACGTGCGCTTTCCTCCCGAGCTGCAGCAGTAGTGTCACGCTTCCTGTCACGTGGATCAAGGGATCTGTGGCTTTCCCTCGAGGCTGTCCCTCGAGGCTTTCCCACGAGGCTTTCCCACAGGGCTGTGCCACGTGCCACCTTGGTGTGAGTCGATCCTCGGCGTGAAAGACGAGCCGGTGAAGGGAAAAGAGGTTCCTCTGGAATGGACTGAGACATCTGGGGGACTCTTGGAATGGTGGCACGACCCTGGAGTTCCTCTCGCCGTTCCTGTTGAGAGGGCCTCCTCTTGAGATGCGACGGGAAGGCCGGGAACTCTTTCCCGACGAAGCAGGGAAAGGATCCCTCATCTCGAGCTACGAGGCGGAAACGGGGCTCCTCTGGATGTGGGCGGGACCCTCGTGATTCCTCTCGAGTGGAGACGGGTATGTCGGGGAACTTCTTGATTTGCACCAAGGGTGTGAAGGACCCTTTCGAAGTTCCAGAGGTGAGGTGTGATCAGCCTCGAGACGCCTCAGCGGAAATGGGCCTCATCTCGCCTGGAGGGGAGAACCTCCTGGATTTTCTCGAGTTGCGGCAGGTCTTCTCGAGTTACGACGGGGACCTCAGGGACCCGCTCTGGTGGCCTCAGGAAAGGCCAGTCCCCATGCGAGTTGCTAGGGGACCTCTCGGGATTCCTCTCCCGTCCATGCCGGGGCCTCAGTCCTTGTGTGGAGTCGGGGCCGGAACCTGAGGATTCCTCTCCAGTGTTGCCATGGATCTTGGGGTGCTTCTGAGTCTCCCCAGGGGAGTCAGGCCTCGTCTCGAGTGGGGGCATGCACGTGCGCTTTCCTCCCGAGCTGCAGCAGTAGTGTCACGCTTCCTGTCATGTGGATCAAGGGATCTGTGGCTTTCCCTCGAGGCTGTCCCTCGAGGCTTTCCCACGAGGCTTTCCCACAGGGCTGTGCCACGTGCCACCTTGGTGTGAGTCGATCCTCGGCGTGAAAGACGAGCCGGTGAAGGGAAAAGAGGTTCCTCTGGAATGGACTGAGACATCTGGGGGACTCTTGGAATGGTGGCACGACCCTGGAGTTCCTCTCGCCGTTCCTGTTGAGAGGGCCTCCTCTTGAGATGCGACGGGAACGCCGGGAACTCTTTCCCGACGAAGCAGGGAAAGGATCCCTCATCTCGAGCTACGAGGCGGAAACGGGGCTCCTCTGGATGTGGGCGGGACCCTCGTGATTCCTCTCGAGTGGAGACGGGTATGTCGGGGAACTTCTTGATTTGCACCTAATGTGTGAAGGACCCTTTCGAAGTTCCAGAGGGGAGGTGTGATCAGCCTCGAGACCCCTCAGCGGAAATGGGCCTCATCTCGCCTGGAGGGGAGAACCTCCTGGATTTTCTCGAGTTGCGGCAGGTCTTCTCGAGTTACGACGGGGACCTCAGGGACCCGCTCTGGTGGCCTCAGGAAAGGCCAGTCCCCATGCGAGTTGCTAGGGGACCTATCGGGATTCCTCTCCCGTCCATGCCGGGGCTTCAGTCCTTGTGTGGAGTCGGGCCCGGAACCTGAGGATTCCTCTCCAGTGTTGCCATGGATCTTGGGGTGCTTCTGAGTCTCCCCAGGGGAGTCAGGCCTCGTCTCGAGTGGGGGCATGCACGTGCGCTTTCCTCCCGTGCTGCAGCAGTAGTGTCACGCTTCCTGTCACGTGGATCAAGGGATCTGTGGCTTTCCCTCGAGGCTGTCCCTCGAGGCTTTCCCACGAGGCTTTCCCACAGGGCTGTGCCACGTGCCACCTTGGTGTGAGTCGATCCTCGGCATGAAAGACGAGCCGGTGAAGGGAAAAGAGGTTCCTCTGGAATGGACTGAGACATCTGGGGGACTCTTGGAATGATGGCACGACCCTGGAGTTCCTCTCGCCGTTCCTGTTGAGAGGGCCTCCTCTTGAGATGCGACGGGAATGCCGGGAACTCTTTCCCGACGATACAGGGAACGGATCCCTCATCTCGAGCTACGAGGCGGAAACGGGGCTCCTCTGGATGTGGGCAGGACCCTCGTGATTCCTCTCGAGTGGAGACGGGTATGTCGGGGAACTTCTTGATTTGCACCAAGGGTGTGAAGGACCCTTTCGAAGTTGCAGAGGTGAGGTGTGATCAGCCTCGAGACGCCTCAGCGGAAATGGGCCTCATCTCGCCTGGAGGGGAGAACCTCCTGGATTTTCTCGAGTTGCGGCAGGTCTTCTCGAGTTACGACGGGGACCTCAGGGACCCGCTCTGGTGGCCTCAGGAAAGGCCAGTCCCCATGCGAGTTGCTAGGGGTCCTCTCGGGATTCCTCTCCCGTCCATGCCGGGGCCTCAGTCCTTGTGTGGAGTCGGGGCCGGAACCTGAGGATTCCTCTCCAGGTTTGCCATGGATCTTGGGGTGCTTCTGAGTCTCCCCAGGGGAGTCAGGCCTCGTCTCGAGTGGGGGCATGCACGTGCGCTTTCCTCCCGAGCTGCAGCAGTAGTGTCACGCTTCCTGTCACGTGGATCAAGGGATCTGTGGCTTTCCCTCGAGGCTGTCCCTCAAGGCTTTCCCACGAGGCTTTCCCACAGGGCTGTGCCACGTGCCACCTTGGTGGGAGTCGATGCTCGGCGTGAAAGACGAGCCGGTGAAGGGAAAAGAGGTTCCTCTGGAATGGACTGAGACATCTGGGGGACTATTGGAAAGGTGGCATGACCCTGGAGTTCCTCTCGCCGTTCCTGTTGAGAGGGCCTCCTCTTGAGATGCGACGGGAAGGCCGGGAACTCTTTCCCGACGAAGCAGGGAAAGGATCCCTCATCTCGAGCTACGAGGCGGAAACGGGGCTCCTCTGGATGTGGGCGGGACCCTCGTGATTCCTCTCGAGTGGAGACGGCTAGGTCGGGGAACTTCTTGATTTGCACCAAGGGTGTGAAGGACCCTTTCGAAGTTCCAGAGGTGAGGTGTGATCAGCCTCGAGACGCCTCAGCGGAAATGGGCCTCATCTCGCCTGGAGGGGAGAACCTCCTGGATTTTCTCGAGTTGCGGCAGGTCTTCTCGAGTTACGACGGGGACCTCAGGGACCCGCTCTGGTGGCCTCAGGAAAGGCCAGTCCCCATGCGAGTTGCTAGGGGACCTCTCGGGATTCCTCTCCCGTCCATGCCGGGGCCTCAGTCCTTGTGTGGAGTCGGGGCCGGAACCTGAGGATTCCTCTCCAGTGTTGCCATGGATCTTGGGGTGCTTCTGAGTCTCCCCAGGGGAGTCAGGCCTCGTCTCGAGTGGGGGCATGCACGTGCGCTTTCCTCCCGAGCTGCAGCAGTAGTGTCACGCTTCCTGTCACGTGGATCAAGGGATCTGTGGATTTCCCTCGAGGCTGTCCCTCGAGGCTTTCCCACGAGGCTTTCCCACAGGGCTGTGCCACGTGCCACCTTGGTGTGAGTCGATCCTCGGCGTGAAAGACGAGCCGGTGAAGGGAAAAGAGGTTCCTCTGGAATGGACTGAGACATCTGGGGGACTCTTGGAATCGTGGCACGACCCTGGAGTTCCTCTCGCCGTTCCTGTTGAGAGGGCCTCCTCTTGAGATGCGACGGGAAGGCCGGGAACTCTTTCCCGACGAAGCAGGGAAAGGATCCCTCATCTCGAGCTACGAGGCGGAAACGGGGCTCCTCTGGATGTGGGCGGGACCCTCGTGATTCCTCTCGAGTGGAGACGGGTATGTCGGGGAACTTCTTGATTTGCACCAAGGGTGTGAAGGACCCTTTCGAAGTTCCAGAGGTGAGGTGTGATCAGCCTCGAGACGCCTCAGCGGAAATGGGCCTCATCTCGCCTGGAGGGGAGAACCTCCTGGATTTTCTCGAGTTGCGGCAGGTCTTCTCGAGTTACGACGGGGACCTCAGGGACCCGCTCTGGTGGCCTCAGGAAAGGCCAGTCCCCATGCGAGTTGCTAGGGGACCTCTCGGGATTCCTCTCCCGTCCATGCCGGGGCCTCAGTCCTTGTGTGGAGTCGGGGCCGGAACCTGAGGATTCCTCTCCAGTGTTGCCATGGATCTTGGGGTGCTTCTGAGTCTCCCCAGGGGAGTCAGGCCTCGTCTCGAGTGGGGGCATGCACGTGCGCTTTCCTCCCGAGCTGCAGCAGTAGTGTCACGCTTGGTGTCACGTGGATCAAGGGATCTGTGGCTTTCCCTCGAGGCTGTCCCTCGAGGCTTTCCCACGAGGCTTTCCCACAGGGCTGTGCCACGTGCCACCTTGGTGTGAGTCGATCCTCGGCGTGAAAGACGAGCCGGTGAAGGGAAAAGAGGTTCCTCTGGAATGGACTGAGACATCTGGGGGACTCTTGGAATGGTGGCACGACCCTGGAGTTCCTCTCGCCGTTCCTGTTGAGAGGGCCTCCTCTTGAGATGCGACGGGAAGGCCGGGAACTCTTTCCCGACGAAGCAGGGAAAGGATCCCTCATCTCGAGCTACGAGGCGGAAACGGGGCTCCTCTGGATGTGGGCGGGACCCTCGTGATTCCTCTCGAGTGGAGACGGGTATGTCGGGGAACTTCTTGATTTGCCCCAAGGGTGTGAAGGACCCTTTCGAAGTTCCAGAGGTGAGGTGTGATCAGCCTCGAGACGCCTCAGCGGAAATGGGCCTCATCTCGCCTGGAGGGGAGAACCTCCTGGATTTTCTCGAGTTGCGGCAGGTCTTCTCGAGTTACGACGGGGACCTCAGGGACCCGCTCTGGTGGCCTCAGGAAAGGCCAGTCCCCATGCGAGTTGCTAGGGGACCTCTCGGGATTCCTCTCCCGTCCATGCCGGGGCCTCAGTCCTTGTGTGGAGTCGGGGCCGGAACCTGTGGATTCCTCTCCAGTGTTGCCATGGATCTTGGGGTGCTTCTGAGTCTCCCCAGGGGAGTCAGGCCTCGTCTCGAGTGGGGGCATGCACGTGCGCTTTCCTCCCGAGCTGCAGCAGTAGTGTCACGCTTCCTGTCACGTGGATCAAGGGATCTGTGGCTTTCCCTCGAGGCTGTCCCTCGAGGCTTTCCCACGAGGCTTTCCCACAGGGCTGTGCCACGTGCCACCTTGGTGTGAGTCGATCCTCGGCGTGAAAGACGAGCCGGTGAAGGGAAAAGAGGTTCCTCTGGAATGGACTGAGACATCTGGGGGACTCTTGGAATGGTGGCACGACCCTGGAGTTCCTCTCGCCGTTCCTGTTGAGAGGGCCTCCTCTTGAGATGCGACGGGAAGGCCGGGAACTCTTTCCCGACGATGCAGGGAAAGGATCCCTCATCTCGAGCTACGAGGCGGAAACGGGGCTCCTCTGGATGTGGGCGGGACCCTCGTGATTCCTCTCGAGTGGAGACGGGTATGTCGGGGAACTTCTTGATTTGCACCAAGGGTGTGAAGGACCCTTTCGAAGTTCCAGAGGTGAGGTGTGATCAGCCTCGAGACGCCTCAGCGGAAATGGGCCTCATCTCGCCTGGAGGGGAGAACCTCCTGGATTTTCTCGAGTTGCGGCAGGTCTTCTCGAGTTACGACGGGGACCTCAGGGACCCGCTCTGGTGGCCTCAGGAAAGGCCAGTCCCCATGCGAGTTGCTAGGGGACCTCTCGGGATTCCTCTCCCGTCCATGCCGGGGCCTCAGTCCTTTGGTGGAGTCGGGGCTGGAACCTGAGGATTCCTCTCCAGTGTTGCCATGGATCTTGGGGTGCTTCTGAGTCTCCCCAGGGGAGTCAGGCCTCGTCTCGTGTGGGGGCATGCACGTGCGCTTTCCTCCCGAGCTGCAGCAGTAGTGTCACGCTTCCTGTCACGTGGATCAAGGGATCTGTGGCTTTCCCTCGAGGCTGTCCCTCGAGGCTTTCCCACGAGGCTTTCCCACAGGGCTGTGCCACGTGCCACCTTGGTGTGAGTCGATCCTCGGCGTGAAAGACGAGCCGGTGAAGGGAAAAGAGGTTCCCCTGGAATGGACTGAGACATCTGGGGGACTCTTGGAATGGTGGCACGACCCTGGAGTTCCTCTCGCCGTTCCTGTTGAGAGGGCCTCCTCTTGAGATGCGACGGGAAGGCCGGGAACTCTTTCCCGACGAAGCAGGGAAAGGATCCCTCACCTCGAGCTACGAGGCGGAAACGGGGCTCCTCTGGATGTGGGCGGGACCCTCGTGATTCCTCTCGAGTGGAGACGGGTATGTCGGGGAACTTCTTGATTTGCACCAAGGGTGTGAAGGAGCCTTTCGAAGTTCCAGAGGTGAGGTGTGATCAGCCTCGAGACGCCTCAGCGGAAATGGGCCTCATCTCGCCTGGAGGGGAGAACCTCCTGGATTTTCTCGAGTTGCGGCAGGTCTTCTCGAGTTACGACGGGGACCTCAGGGACCCGCTCTGGTGGCCTCAGGAAAGGCCAGTCCCCATGCGAGTTGCTAGGGGACCTCTCGGGATTCCTCTCCCGTCCATGCCGGGGCCTCAGTCCTTGTGTGGAGTCGGGGCCGGAACCTGAGGATTCCTCTCCAGTGTTGCCATGGATCTTGGGGTGCTTCTGAGTCTCCCCAGGGGAGTCAGGCCTCGTCTCGAGTGGGGGCATGCACGTGCGCTTTCTTCCCGAGCTGCAGCAGTAGTGTCACGCTTCCTGTCACGTGGATCAAGGGATCTGTGGCTTTCCCTCGAGGCTGTCCCTCGAGGCTTTCCCACGAGGCTTTCCCACAGGGCTGTGCCACGTGCCACCTTGGTGTGAGTCGATCCTCGGCGTGAAAGACGAGCCGGTGAAGGGAAAAGAGGTTCCTCTGGAATGGACTGAGACATCTGGGGGACTCTTGGAATGGTGGCACGACCCTGGAGTTCCTCTCGCCGTTCCTGTTGAGAGGGCCTCCTCTTGAGATGCGACGGGAAGGCCGGGAACTCTTTCCCGAAGAAGCAGGGAAAGGATCCCTCATCTCGAGCTACGAGGCGGAAACGGGGCTCCTCTGGATGTGGGCGGGACCCTCGTGATTCCTCTCGAGTGGAGACGGCTAGGTCGGGGAACTTCTTGATTTGCACCAAGGGTGTGAAGGACCCTTTCGAAGTTCCAGAGGTGAGGTGTGATCAGCCTCGAGACGCCTCAGCGGAAATGGGCCTCATCTCGCCTGGAGGGGAGAACCTCCTGGATTTTCTCGAGTTGCGGCAGGTCTTCTCGAGTTACGACGGGGACCTCAGGGACCCGCTCTGGTGGCCTCAGGAAAGGCCAGTCCCCATGCGAGTTGCTAGGGGACCTCTCGGGATTCCTCTCCCGTCCATGCCGGGGCCTCAGTCCTTGTGTGGAGTCGGGGCCGGAACCTGAGGATTCCTCTCCAGTGTTGCCATGGTTCTTGGGGTGCTTCTGAGTCTCCCCAGGGGAGTCAGGCCTCGTCTCGAGTGGGGGCATGCACGTGTGCTTTCCTCCCGAGCTGCAGCAGTAGTGTCACGCTTCCTGTCACGTGGATCAAGGGATCTGTGGATTTCCCTCGAGGCTGTCCCTCGAGGCTTTCCCACGAGGCTTTCCCACAGGGCTGTGCCACGTGCCACCTTGGTGTGAGTCGATCCTCGGCGTGAAAGACGAGCCGGTGAAGGGAAAAGAGGTTCCTCTGGAATGGACTGAGACATCTGGGGGACTCTTGGAATCGTGGCACGACCCTGGAGTTCCTCTCGCCGTTCCTGTTGAGAGGGCCTCCTCTTGAGATGCGACGGGAAGGCCGGGAACTCTTTCCCGACGAAGCAGGGAAAGGATCCCTCATCTCGAGCTACGAGGCGGAAACGGGGCTCCTCTGGATGTGGGCGGGACCCTCGTGATTCCTCTCGAGTGGAGACGGGTATGTCGGGGAACTTCTTGATTTGCACCAAGGGTGTGAAGGACCCTTTCGAAGTTCCAGAGGTGAGGTGTGATCAGCCTCGAGACGCCTCAGCGGAAATGGGCCTCATCTCGCCTGGAGGGGAGAACCTCCTGGATTTTCTCGAGTTGCGGCAGGTCTTCTCGAGTTACGACGGGGACCTCAGGGACCCGCTCTGGTGGCCTCAGGAAAGGCCAGTCCCCATGCGAGTTGCTAGGGGACCTCTCGGGATTCCTCTCCCGTCCATGCCGGGGCCTCAGTCCTTGTGTGGAGTCGGGGCCGGAACCTGAGGATTCCTCTCCAGTGTTGCCATGGATCTTGGGGTGCTTCTGAGTCTCCCCAGGGGAGTCAGGCCTCGTCTCGAGTGGGGGCATGCACGTGCGCTTTCCTCCCGAGCTGCAGCAGTAGTGTCACGCTTGGTGTCACGTGGATCAAGGGATCTGTGGCTTTCCCTCGAGGCTGTCCCTCGAGGCTTTCCCACGAGGCTTTCCCACAGGGCTGTGCCACGTGCCACCTTGGTGTGAGTCGATCCTCGGCGTGAAAGACGAGCCGGTGAAGGGAAAAGAGGTTCCTCTGGAATGGACTGAGACATCTGGGGGACTCTTGGAATGGTGGCACGACCCTGGAGTTCCTCTCGCCGTTCCTGTTGAGAGGGCCTCCTCTTGAGATGCGACGGGAAGGCCGGGAACTCTTTCCCGACGAAGCAGGGAAAGGATCCCTCATCTCGAGCTACGAGGCGGAAACGGGGCTTCTCTGGATGTGGGCGGGACCCTCGTGATTCCTCTCGAGTGGAGACGGGTATGTCGGGGAACTTCTTGATTTGCACCAAGGGTGTGAAGGAGCCTTTCGAAGTTCCAGAGGTGAGGTGTGATCAGCCTCGAGACACCTCAGCGGAAATGGGCCTCATCTCGCCTGGAGGGGAGAACCTCCTGGATTTTCTCGAGTTGCGGCAGGTCTTCTCGAGTTACGACGGGGACCTCAGGGACCCGCTCTGGTGGCCTCAGGAAAGGCCAGTCCCCATGCGAGTTGCTAGGGGACCTCTCGGGATTCCTCTCCCGTCCATGCCGGGGCCTCAGTCCTTGTGTGGAGTCGGGGCCGGAACCTGTGGATTCCTCTCCAGTGTTGCCATGGATCTTGGGGTGCTTCTGAGTCTCCCCAGGGGAGTCAGGCCTCGTCTCGAGTGGGGGCATGCACGTGCGCTTTCCTCCCGAGCTGCAGCAGTAGTGTCACGCTTCCTGTCACGTGGATCAAGGGATCTGTGGCTTTCCCTCGAGGCTGTCCCTCGAGGCTTTCCCACGAGGCTTTCCCACAGGGCTGTGCCACGTGCCACCTTGGTGTGAGTCGATCCTCGGCGTGAAAGACGAGCCGGTGAAGGGAAAAGAGGTTCCTCTGGAATGGACTGAGACATCTGGGGGACTCTTGGAATGGTGGCACGACCCTGGAGTTCCTCTCGCCGTTCCTGTTGAGAGGGCCTCCTCTTGAGATGCGACGGGAAGGCCGGGAACTCTTTCCCGACGAAGCAGGGAAAGGATCCCTCATCTCGAGCTACGAGGCGGAAACGGGGCTCCTCTGGATGTGGGCGGGACCCTCGTGATTCCTCTCGAGTGGAGACGGGTATGTCGGAGAACTTCTTGATTTGCACCAAGGGTGTGAAGGACCCTTTCGAAGTTCCAGAGGTGAGGTGTGATCAGCCTCGAGACGCCTCAGCGGAAATGGGCCTCATCTCGCCTGGAGGGGAGAACCTCCTGGATTTTCTCGAGTTGCGGCAGGTCTTCTCGAGTTACGACGGGGGACCTCAGGGACCCGCTCTGGTGGCCTCAGGAAAGGCCAGTCCCCATGCGAGTTGCTAGGGGACCTCTCGGGATTCCTCTCCCGTCCATGCCGGGGCCTCAGTCCTTTGGTGGAGTCGGGGCTGGAACCTGAGGATTCCTCTCCAGTGTTGCCATGGATCTTGGGGTGCTTCTGAGTCCTCCCCAGGGGAGTCAGGCCTCGTCTCGAGTGGGGGCATGCACGTGCGCTTTCCTCCCGAGCTGCAGCAGTAGTGTCACGCTTCCTGTCACGTGGATCAAGGGATCTGTGGCTTTCCCTCGAGGCTGTCCCTCGAGGCTTTCCCACGAGGCTTTCCCACAGGGCTGTGCCACGTGCCACCTTGGTGTGAGTCGATCCTCGGCGTGAAAGACGAGCCGGTGAAGGGAAAAGAGGTTCCCCTGGAATGGACTGAGACATCTGGGGGACTCTTGGAATGGTGGCACGACCCTGGAGTTCCTCTCGCCGTTCCTGTTGAGAGGGCCTCCTCTTGAGATGCGACGGGAAGGCCGGGAACTCTTTCCCGACGAAGCAGGGAAAGGATCCCTCATCTCGAGCTACGAGGCGGAAACGGGGCTCCTCTGGATGTGGGCGGGACCCTCGTGATTCCTCTCGAGTGGAGACGTGTATGTCGGGGAACTTCTTGATTTGCACCAAGGGTGTGAAGGAGCCTTTCGAAGTTCCAGAGGTGAGGTGTGATCAGCCTCGAGACGCCTCAGCGGAAATGGGCCTCATCTCGCCTGGAGGGGAGAACCTCCTGGATTTTCTCGAGTTGCGGCAGGTCTTCTCGAGTTACGACGGGGACCTCAGGGACCCGCTCTGGTGGCCTCAGGAAAGGCCAGTCCCCATGCGAGTTGCTAGGGGACCTCTCGGGATTCCTCTCCCGTCCATGCCGGGGCCTCAGTCCTTGTGTGGAGTCGGGGCCGGAACCTGAGGATTCCTCTCCAGTGTTGCCATGGATCTTGGGGTGCTTCTGAGTCTCCCCAGGGGAGTCAGGCCTCGTCTCGAGTGGGGGCATGCACGTGCGCTTTCTTCCCGAGCTGCAGCAGTAGTGTCACGCTTCCTGTCACGTGGATCAAGGGATCTGTGGCTTTCCCTCGAGGCTGTCCCTCGAGGCTTTCCCACGAGGCTTTCCCACAGGGCTGTGCCACGTGCCACCTTGGTGTGAGTCGATCCTCGGCGTGAAAGACGAGCCGGTGAAGGGAAAAGAGGTTCCTCTGGAATGGACTGAGACATCTGGGGGACTCTTGGAATGGTGGCACGACCCTGGAGTTCCTCTCGCCGTTCCTGTTGAGAGGGCCTCCTCTTGAGATGCGACGGGAAGGCCGGGAACTCTTTCCCGAAGAAGCAGGGAAAGGATCCCTCATCTCGAGCTACGAGGCGGAAACGGGGCTCCTCTGGATGTGGGCGGGACCCTCGTGATTCCTCTCGAGTGGAGACGGCTAGGTCGGGGAACTTCTTGATTTGCACCAAGGGTGTGAAGGACCCTTTCGAAGTTCCAGAGGTGAGGTGTGATCAGCCTCGAGACGCCTCAGCGGAAATGGGCCTCATCTCGCCTGGAGGGGAGAACTTCCTGGATTTTCTCGAGTTGCGGCAGGTCTTCTCGAGTTACGACGGGGACCTCAGGGACCCGCTCTGGTGGCCTCAGGAAAGGCCAGTCCCCATGCGAGTTGCTAGGGGACCTCTCGGGATTCCTCTCCCATCCATGCCGGGGCCTCAGTCCTTGTGTGGAGTCGGGGCCGGAACCTGAGGATTCCTCTCCAGTGTTGCCATGGATCTTGGGGTGCTTCTGAGTCTCCCCAGGGGAGTCCAGGCCTCGTCTCGAGTGGGGGCATGCACGTGCGCTTTCCTCCCGAGCTGCAGCAGTAGTGTCACGCTTCCTGTCACGTGGATCAAGGGATCTGTGGCTTTCCCTCGAGGCTGTCCCTCGAGGCTTTCCCACGAGGCTTTCCCACAGGGCTGTGCCACGTGCCACCTTGGTGTGAGTCGATCCTCGGCGTGAAAGACGAGCCGGTGAAGGGAAAAGAGGTTCCTCTGGAATGGACTGAGACATCTGGGGGACTCTTGGAATGGTGGCACGACCCTGGAGTTCCTCTCGCCGTTCCTGTTGAGAGGGCCTCCTCTTGAGATGCGACGGGAAGGCCGGGAACTCTTTCCCGACGAAGCAGGGAAAGGATCCCTCATCTCGAGCTACGAGGCGGAAACGGGGCTCCTCTGGATGTGGGCGGGACCCTCGTGATTCCTCTCGAGTGGAGACGGGTATGTCGGGGAACTTCTTGATTTGCACCAAGGGTGTGAAGGAGCCTTTCGAAGTTCCAGAGGTGAGGTGTGATCAGCCTCGAGACGCCTCAGCGGAAATGGGCCTCATCTCGCCTGGAGGGGAGAACCTCCTGGATTTTCTCGAGTTGCGGCAGGTCTTCTCGAGTTACGACGGGGACCTCAGGGACCCGCTCTGGTGGCCTCAGGAAAGGCCAGTCCCATGCGAGTTGCTAGGGGACCTCTCGGGATTCCTCTCCCGTCCATGCCGGGGCCTCAGTCCTTGTGTGGAGTCGGGGCCGGAACCTGAGGATTCCTCTCCAGTGTTGCCATGGATCTTGGGGTGCTTCTGAGTCTCCCCAGGGGAGTCAGGCCTCGTCTCGAGTGGGGGCATGCACGTGCGCTTTCCTCCCGAGCTGCAGCAGTAGTGTCACGCTTCCTGTCACGTGGATCAAGGGATCTGTGGCTTTCCCCTCGAGGCTGTCCCTCGAGGCTTTCCCACGAGGCTTTCCCACAGGGCTGTGCCACGTGCCACCTTGGTGTGAGTCGATCCTCGGCGTGAAAGACGAGCCGGTGAAGGGAAAAGAGGTTCCTCTGGAATGGCCTGAGACATCTGGGGGACTCTTGGAATGGTGGCACGACCCTGGAGTTCCTCTCGCCGTTCCTGTTGAGAGGGCCTCCTCTTGAGATGCGACGGGAAGGCCGGGAACTCTTTCCCGACGAAGCAGGGGAAAGGATCCCTCATCTCGAGCTACGAGGCGGAAACGGGGCTCCTCTGGATGTGGGCGGGACCCTCGTGATTCCTCTCGAGTGGAGACGGCTAGGTCGGGGAACTTCTTGATTTGCACCAAGGGTGTGAAGGAGCCTTTCGAAGTTCCAGAGGTGAGGTGTGATCAGCCTCGAGACGCCTCAGCGGAAATGGGCCTCATCTCGCCTGGAGGGGAGAACTTCCTGGATTTTCTCGAGTTGCGGCAGGTCTTCTCGAGTTACGACGGGGGACCTCAGGGACCCGCTCTGGTGGCCTCAGGAAAGGCCAGTCCCCATGCGAGTTGCTAGGGGACCTCTCGGGATTCCTCTCCCATCCATGCCGGTGCCTCAGTCCTTGTGTGGAGTCGGGGCCGGAACCTGAGGATTCCTCTCCAGTGTTGCCATGGATCTTGGGGTGCTTCTGAGTCTCCCCAGGGGAGTCAGGCCTCGTCTCGAGTGGGGGCATGCACGTGCGCTTTCCTCCCGAGCTGCAGCAGTAGTGTCACGCTTCCTGTCACGTGGATCAAGGGATCTGTGGCTTTCCCTCGAGGCTGTCCCTCGAGGCTTTCCCACGAGGCTTTCCCACAGGGCTGTGCCACGTGCCACCTTGGTGTGAGTCGATCCTCGGCGTGAAAGACGAGCCGGTGAAGGGGAAAAGAGGTTCCTCTGGAATGGACTGAGACATCTGGGGGACTCTTGGAATGGTGGCACGACCCTGGAGTTCCTCTCGCCGTTCCTGTTGAGAGGGCCTCCTCTTGAGATGCGACGGGAAGGCCGGGAACTCTTTCCCGACGAAGCAGGGAAAGGATCCCTCATCTCGAGCTACGAGGCGGGAAACGGGGCTCCTCTGGATGTGGGCGGGACCCTCGTGATTCCTCTCGAGTGGAGACGGGTATGTCGGGGAACTTCTTGATTTGCACCAAGGGTGTGAAGGAGCCTTTCGAAGTTCCAGAGGTGAGGTGTGATCAGCCTCGAGACGCCTCAGCGGGAAATGGGCCTCATCTCGCCTGGAGGGGGAGAACCTCCTGGATTTTCTCGAGTTGCGGCAGGTCTTCTCGAGTGACGACGGGGACCTCAGGGACCCGCTCTGGTGGCCTCAGGAAAGGCCAGTCCCCATGCGAGTTGCTAGGGGACCTCTCGGGATTCCTCTCCCGTCCATGCCGGGGCCTCAGTCCTTGTGTGGAGTCGGGGCCGGAACCTGAGGATTCCTCTCCAGTGTTGCCATGGATCTTGGGGTGCTTCTGAGTCTCCCAGGGGAGTCAGGCCTCGTCTCGAGTGGGGGCATGCACGTGCGCTTTCCTCCCGAGCTGCAGCAGTAGTGTCACGCTTCCTGTCACGTGGATCAAGGGATCTGTGGCTTTCCCTCGAGGCTGTCCCTCGAGGCTTTCCCACGAGGCTTTCCCACAGGGCTGTGCCACGTGCCACCTTGGTGTGAGTCGATCCTCGGCGTGAAAGACGAGCCGGTGAAGGGAAAAGAGGTTCCTCTGGAATGGCCTGAGACATCTGGGGGACTCTTGGAATGGTGGCACGACCCTGGATTCCTGTTGAGAGGGCCTCCTCTTGAGATGCGACGGGAAGGCCGGGAACTCTTTCCCGACGAAGCAGGGAAAGGATCCCTCATCTCGAGCTACGAGGCGGAAACGGGGCTCCTCTGGATGTGGGCGGGACCCTCGTGATTCCTCTCGAGTGGAGACGGGTATGTCGGGGAACTTCTTGATTTGCACCAAGGGTGTGAAGGACCCTTTCGAAGTTCCAGAGGTGAGGTGTGATCAGCCTCGAGACGCCTCAGCGGAAATGGGCCTCATCTCGCCTGGAGGGGAGAACCTCCTGGATTTTCTCGAGTTGCGGCAGGTCTTCTCGAGTGACGACGGGGACCTCAGGGACCCGCTCTGGTGGCCTCAGGAAAGGCCAGTCCCCATGCGAGTTGCTAGGGGACCTCTCGGGATTCCTCTCCCGTCCATGCCGGGGCCTCAGTCCTTGTGTGGAGTCGGGGCCGGAACCTGAGGATTCCTCTCCAGTGTTGCCATGGATCTTGGGGTGCTTCTGAGTCTCCCCAGGGGAGTCAGGCCTCGTCTCGAGTGGGGGCATGCACGTGCGCTTTCCTCCCGAGCTGCAGCAGTAGTGTCACGCTTCCTGTCACGTGGATCAAGGGATCTGTGGCTTTCCCTCGAGGCTGTCCCTCGAGGCTTTCCCACGAGGCTTTCCCACAGGGCTGTGCCACGTGCCACCTTGGTGTGAGTCGATCCTCGGCGTGAAAGACGAGCCGGTGAAGGGAAAAGAGGTTCCTCTGGAATGGCCTGAGACATCTGGGGGACTCTTGGAATGGTGGCACGACCCTGGAGTTCCTCTCGCCGTTCCTGTTGAGAGGGCCTCCTCTTGAGATGCGACGGGAAGGCCGGGAACTCTTTCCCGACGAAGCAGGGAAAGGATCCCTCATCTCGAGCTACGAGGCGGAAACGGGGCTCCTCTGGATGTGGGCGGGACCCTCGTGATTCCTCTCGAGTGGAGACGGGTATGTCGGGGAACTTCTTGATTTGCACCAAGGGTGTGAAGGACCCTTTCGAAGTTCCAGAGGTGAGGTGTGATCAGCCTCGAGACGCCTCAGCGGAAATGGGCCTCATCTCGCCTGGAGGGGAGAACCTCCTGGATTTTCTCGAGTTGCGGCAGGTCTTCTCGAGTTACGACGGGGACCTCAGGGACCCGCTCTGGTGGCCTCAGGAAAGGCCAGTCCCCATGCGAGTTGCTAGGGGACCTCTCGGGATTCCTCTCCCGTCCATGCCAGGGCCTCAGTCCTTGTGTGGAGTCGGGGCCGGAACCTGAGGATTCCTCTCCAGTGTTGCCATGGATCTTGGGGTGCTTCTGAGTCTCCCCAGGGGAGTCAGGCCTCGTCTCGAGTGGGGGCATGCACGTGCACTTTCCTCCCGAGCTGCAGCAGTAGTGTCACGCTTCCTGTCACGTGGATCAAGGGATCTGTGGCTTTCCCTCGAGGCTGTCCCTTGAGGCTTTCCCACGAGGCTTTCCCACAGGGCTATGCCACGTGCCACCTTGGTGTGAGTCGATCCTCGGCGTGAAAGACGAGCCGGTGAAGGGAAAAGAGGTTCCTCTGGAATGGACTGAGACATCTGGGGGACTCTTGGAATGGTGGCACGACCCTGGAGTTCCTCTCGCCGTTCCTGTTGAGAGGGCCTCCTCTTGAGATGCGACGGGAACGCCGGGAACTCTTTCCCGACGAAGCAGGGAAAGGATCCCTCATCTCGAGCTACGAGGCGGAAACGGGGCTCCTCTGGATGTGGGCGGGACCCTCGTGATTCCTCTCGAGTGGAGACGGGTATGTCGGGGAACTTCTTGATTTGCACCAAGGGTGTGAAGGACCCTTTCGAAGTTCCAGAGGTGAGGTGTGATCAGCCTCGAGACGCCTCAGCGGAAATGGGCCTCATCTCGCCTGGAGGGGAGAACCTCCTGGATTTTCCCGAGTTGCGGCAGGTCTTCTCGAGTTACGACGGGGACCTCAGGGACCCGCTCTGGTGGCCTCAGGAAAGGCCAGTCCCCATGTGAGTTGCTAGGGGACCTCTCGGGATTCCTCTCCCGTCCATGCCGGGGCCTCAGTCCTTGTGTGGAGTCGGGGCCGGAACCTGAGGATTCCTCTCCAGTGTTGCCATGGATCTTGGGGTGCTTCTGAGTCTCCCCAGGGGAGTCAGGCCTCGTCTCGAGTGGGGGCATGCACGTGCGCTTTCCTCCCGAGCTGCAGCAGTAGTGTCACGCTTCCTGTCACGTGGATCAAGGGATCTGTGGCTTTCCCTCGAGGCTGTCCCTCGAGGCTTTCCCACGAGGCTTTCCCACAGGGCTGTGCCACGTGCCACCTTGGTGTGAGTCGATCCTCGGCGTGAAAGACGAGCCGGTGAAGGGAAAAGAGGTTCCTCTGGAATGGACTGAGACATCTGGGGGACTCTTGGAATCGTGGCACGACCCTGGAGTTCCTCTCGCCGTTCCTGTTGAGAGGGCCTCCTCTTGAGATACGACGGGAAGGCCGGGAACTCTTTCCCGACGAAGCAGGGAAAGGATCCCTCATCTCGAGCTACGAGGCGGAAACGGGGCTCCTCTGGATGTGGGCGGGACCCTCGTGATTCCTCTCGAGTGGAGACGGGTATGTCGGGGAACTTCTTGATTTGCACCAAGGGTGTGAAGGAGCCTTTCGAAGTTCCAGAGGTGAGGTGTGATCAGCCTCGAGACGCCTCAGCGGAAATGGGCCTCATCTCGCCTGGAGGGGAGAACCTCCTGGATTTTCTCGAGTTGCGGCAGGTCTTCTCGAGTTACGACGGGGACCTCAGGGACCCGCTCTGGTGGCCTCAGGAAAGGCCAGTCCCCATGCGAGTTGCTAGGGGACCTCTCGGGATTCCTCTCCCGTCCATGCCGGGGCCTCAGTCCTTGTGTGGAGTCGGGGCCGGAACCTGAGGATTCCTCTCCAGTGTTGCCATGGATCTTGGGGTGCTTCTGAGTCTCCCCAGGGGAGTCAGGCCTCGTCTCGAGTGGGGGCATGCACGTGCGCTTTCCTCCCGAGCTGCAGCAGTAGTGTCACGCTTCCTGTCACGTGGATCAAGGGATCTGTGGCTTTCCCTCGAGGCTGTCCCTCGAGGCTTTCCCACGAGGCTTTCCCACAGGGCTGTGCCACGTGCCACCTTGGTGTGAGTCGATCCTCGGCGTGAAAGACGAGCCGGTGAAGGGAAAAGAGGTTCCTCTGGAATGGACTGAGACATCTGGGGGACTCTTGAAATGGTGGCACGACCCTGGAGTTCCTCTCGCCGTTCCTGTTGAGAGGGCCTCCTCTTGAGATGCGACGGGAAGGCCGGGAACTCTTTCCCGACGAAGCAGGGAAAGGATCCCTCATCTCGAGCTACGAGGCGGAAACGGGGCTCCTCTGGATGTGGGCGGGACCCTCGTGATTCCTCTCGAGTGGAGACGGGTATGTCGGGGAACTTCTTGATTTGCACCAAGGGTGTGAAGGAGCCTTTCGAAGTTCCAGAGGTGAGGTGTGATCAGCCTCGTGACGCCTCAGCGGAAATGGGCCTCATCTCGCCTGGAGGGGAGAACCTCCTGGATTTTCTCCAGTTGCGGCAGGTCTTCTCGAGTTACGACGGGGACCTCAGGGACCCGCTCTGGTGGCCTCAGGAAAGGCCAGTCCCCATGCGAGTTGCTAGGGGACCTCTCGGGATTCCTCTCCCGTCCATGCCGGGGCCTCAGTCCTTTGGTGGAGTCGGGGCTGGAACCTGAGGATTCCTCTCCAGTGTTGCCATGGATCTTGGGGTGCTTCTGAGTCTCCCCAGGGGAGTCAGGCCTCGTCTCGAGTGGGGGCATGCACGTGCGCTTTCCTCCCGAGCTGCAGCAGTAGTGTCACGCTTCCTGTCACGTGGATCAAGGGATCTGTGGCTTTCCCTCGAGGCTGTCCCTCGAGGCTTTCCCACGAGGCTTTCCCACAGGGCTGTGCCACGTGCCACCTTGGTGTGAGTCGATCCTCGGCGTGAAAGACGAGCCGGTGAAGGGAAAAGAGGTTCCTCTGGAATGGACTGAGACATCTGGGGGACTCTTGGAATGGTGGCACGACCCTGGAGTTCCTCTCGCCGTTCCTGTTGAGAGGGCCTCCTCTTGAGATGCGACGGGAAGGCCGGGAACTCTTTCCCGACGAAGCAGGGAAAGGATCCCTCATCTCGAGCTACGAGGCGGAAACGGGGCTCCTCTGGATGTGGGCGGGACCCTCGTGATTCCTCTCGAGTGGAGACGGCTAGGTCGGGGAACTTCTTGATTTGCACCAAGGGTGTGAAGGAGCCTTTCGAAGTTCCAGAGGTGAGGTGTGATCAGCCTCGAGACGCCTCAGCGGAAATGGGCCTCATCTCGCCTGGAGGGGAGAACCTCCTGGATTTTCTCGAGTTGCGGCAGGTCTTCTCGAGTTACGACGGGGACCTCAGGGACCCGCTCTGGTGGCCTCAGGAAAGGCCAGTCCCCATGCGAGTTGCTAGGGGACCTCTCGGGATTCCTCTCCCGTCCATGCCGGGGCCTCAGTCCTTGTGTGGAGTCGGGGCCGGAACCTGAGGATTCCTCTCCAGTGTTGCCATGGATCTTGGGGTGCTTCTGAGTCTCCCCAGGGGAGTCAGGCCTCGTCTCGAGTGGGGGCATGCACGTGCGCTTTCCTCCCGAGCTGCAGCAGTAGTGTCACGCTTCCTGTCACGTGGATCAAGGGATCTGTGGCTTTCCCTCGAGGCTGTCCCTCGAGGCTTTCCCACGAGGCTTTCCCACAGGGCTGTGCCACGTGCCACCTTGGTGTGAGTCGATCCTCGGCGTGAAAGACGAGCCGGTGAAGGGAAAAGAGGTTCCTCTGGAATGGCCTGAGACATCTGGGGGACTCTTGGAATGGTGGCACGACCCTGGAGTTCCTCTCGCCGTTCCTGTTGAGAGGGCCTCCTCTTGAGATGCGACGGGAAGGCCGGGAACTCTTTCCCGACGAAGCAGGGAAAGGATCCCTCATCTCGAGCTACGAGGCGGAAACGGGGCTCCTCTGGATGTGGGCGGGACCCTCGTGATTCCTCTCGAGTGGAGACGGGTATGTCGGGGAACTTCTTGATTTGCACCAAGGGTGTGAAGGAGCCTTTCGAAGTTCCAGAGGTGAGGTGTGATCAGCCTCGAGACGCCTCAGCGGAAATGGGCCTCATCTCGCCTGGAGGGGAGAACCTCCTGGATTTTCTCGAGTTGCGGCAGGTCTTCTCGAGTTACGACGGGGACCTCAGGGACCCGCTCTGGTGGCCTCAGGAAAGGCCAGTCCCCATGCGAGTTGCTAGGGGACCTCTCGGGATTCCTCTCCCGTCCATGCCGGGGCCTCAGTCCTTGTGTGGAGTCGGGGCCGGAACCTGAGGATTCCTCTCCAGTGTTGCCATGGATCTTGGGGTGCTTCTGAGTCTCCCCAGGGGAGTCAGGCCTCGTCTCGAGTGGGGGCATGCACGTGCGCTTTCCTCCCGAGCTGCAGCAGTAGTGTCACGCTTCCTGTCACGTGGATCAAGGGATCTGTGGCTTTCCCTCGAGGCTGTCCCTCGAGGCTTTCCCACGAGGCTTTCCCACAGGGCTGTGCCACGTGCCACCTTGGTGTGAGTCGATCCTCGGCGTGAAAGACGAGCCGGTGAAGGGAAAAGAGGTTCCTCTGGAATGGCCTGAGACATCTGGGGGACTCTTGGAATGGTGGCACGACCCTGGAGTTCCTCTCGCCGTTCCTGTTGAGAGGGCCTCCTCTTGAGATGCGACGGGAAGGCCGGGAACTCTTTCCCGACGAAGCAGGGAAAGGATCCCTCATCTCGAGCTACGAGGCGGAAACGGGGCTCCTCTGGATGTGGGCGGGACCCTCGTGATTCCTCTCGAGTGGAGACGGCTAGGTCGGGGAACTTCTTGATTTGCACCAAGGGTGTGAAGGAGCCTTTCGAAGTTCCAGAGGTGAGGTGTGATCAGCCTCGAGACGCCTCAGCGGAAATGGGCCTCATCTCGCCTGGAGGGGAGAACTTCCTGGATTTTCTCGAGTTGCGGCAGGTCTTCTCGAGTTACGACGGGGACCTCAGGGACCCGCTCTGGTGGCCTCAGGAAAGGCCAGTCCCCATGCGAGTTGCTAGGGGACCTCTCGGGATTCCTCTCCCATCCATGCCGGTGCCTCAGTCCTTGTGTGGAGTCGGGGCCGGAACCTGAGGATTCCTCTCCAGTGTTGCCATGGATCTTGGGGTGCTTCTGAGTCTCCCCAGGGGAGTCAGGCCTCGTCTCGAGTGGGGGCATGCACGTGCGCTTTCCTCCCGAGCTGCAGCAGTAGTGTCACGCTTCCTGTCACGTGGATCAAGGGATCTGTGGCTTTCCCTCGAGGCTGTCCCTCGAGGCTTTCCCACGAGGCTTTCCCACAGGGCTGTGCCACGTGCCACCTTGGTGTGAGTCGATCCTCGGCGTGAAAGACGAGCCGGTGAAGGGAAAAGAGGTTCCTCTGGAATGGACTGAGACATCTGGGGGACTCTTGGAATGGTGGCACGACCCTGGAGTTCCTCTCGCCGTTCCTGTTGAGAGGGCCTCCTCTTGAGATGCGACGGGAAGGCCGGGAACTCTTTCCCGACGAAGCAGGGAAAGGATCCCTCATCTCGAGCTACGAGGCGGAAACGGGGCTCCTCTGGATGTGGGCGGGACCCTCGTGATTCCTCTCGAGTGGAGACGGGTATGTCGGGGAACTTCTTGATTTGCACCAAGGGTGTGAAGGAGCCTTTCGAAGTTCCAGAGGTGAGGTGTGATCAGCCTCGAGACGCCTCAGCGGAAATGGGCCTCATCTCGCCTGGAGGGGAGAACCTCCTGGATTTTCTCGAGTTGCGGCAGGTCTTCTCGAGTGACGACGGGGACCTCAGGGACCCGCTCTGGTGGCCTCAGGAAAGGCCAGTCCCCATGCGAGTTGCTAGGGGACCTCTCGGGATTCCTCTCCCGTCCATGCCGGGGCCTCAGTCCTTGTGTGGAGTCGGGGCCGGAACCTGAGGATTCCTCTCCAGTGTTGCCATGGATCTTGGGGTGCTTCTGAGTCTCCCCAGGGGAGTCAGGCCTCGTCTCGAGTGGGGGCATGCACGTGCGCTTTCCTCCCGAGCTGCAGCAGTAGTGTCACGCTTCCTGTCACGTGGATCAAGGGATCTGTGGCTTTCCCTCGAGGCTGTCCCTCGAGGCTTTCCCACGAGGCTTTCCCACAGGGCTGTGCCACGTGCCACCTTGGTGTGAGTCGATCCTCGGCGTGAAAGACGAGCCGGTGAAGGGAAAAGAGGTTCCTCTGGAATGGCCTGAGACATCTGGGGGACTCTTGGAATGGTGGCACGACCCTGGAGTTCCTCTCGCCGTTCCTGTTGAGAGGGCCTCCTCTTGAGATGCGACGGGAAGGCCGGGAACTCTTTCCCGACGAAGCAGGGAAAGGATCCCTCATCTCGAGCTACGAGGCGGAAACGGGGCTCCTCTGGATGTGGGCGGGACCCTCGTGATTCCTCTCGAGTGGAGACGGGTATGTCGGGGAACTTCTTGATTTGCACCAAGGGTGTGAAGGACCCTTTCGAAGTTCCAGAGGTGAGGTGTGATCAGCCTCGAGACGCCTCAGCGGAAATGGGCCTCATCTCGCCTGGAGGGGAGAACCTCCTGGATTTTCTCGAGTTGCGGCAGGTCTTCTCGAGTGACGACGGGGACCTCAGGGACCCGCTCTGGTGGCCTCAGGAAAGGCCAGTCCCCATGCGAGTTGCTAGGGGACCTCTCGGGATTCCTCTCCCGTCCATGCCGGGGCCTCAGTCCTTGTGTGGAGTCGGGGCCGGAACCTGAGGATTCCTCTCCAGTGTTGCCATGGATCTTGGGGTGCTTCTGAGTCTCCCCAGGGGAGTCAGGCCTCGTCTCGAGTGGGGGCATGCACGTGCGCTTTCCTCCCGAGCTGCAGCAGTAGTGTCACGCTTCCTGTCACGTGGATCAAGGGATCTGTGGCTTTCCCTCGAGGCTGTCCCTCGAGGCTTTCCCACGAGGCTTTCCCACAGGGCTGTGCCACGTGCCACCTTGGTGTGAGTCGATCCTCGGCGTGAAAGACGAGCCGGTGAAGGGAAAAGAGGTTCCTCTGGAATGGCCTGAGACATCTGGGGGACTCTTGGAATGGTGGCACGACCCTGGAGTTCCTCTCGCCGTTCCTGTTGAGAGGGCCTCCTCTTGAGATGCGACGGGAAGGCCGGGAACTCTTTCCCGACGAAGCAGGGAAAGGATCCCTCATCTCGAGCTACGAGGCGGAAACGGGGCTCCTCTGGATGTGGGCGGGACCCTCGTGATTCCTCTCGAGTGGAGACGGGTATGTCGGGGAACTTCTTGATTTGCACCAAGGGTGTGAAGGACCCTTTCGAAGTTCCAGAGGTGAGGTGTGATCAGCCTCGAGACGCCTCAGCGGAAATGGGCCTCATCTCGCCTGGAGGGGAGAACCTCCTGGATTTTCTCGAGTTGCGGCAGGTCTTCTCGAGTTACGACGGGGACCTCAGGGACCCGCTCTGGTGGCCTCAGGAAAGGCCAGTCCCCATGCGAGTTGCTAGGGGACCTCTCGGGATTCCTCTCCCGTCCATGCCAGGGCCTCAGTCCTTGTGTGGAGTCGGGGCCGGAACCTGAGGATTCCTCTCCAGTGTTGCCATGGATCTTGGGGTGCTTCTGAGTCTCCCCAGGGGAGTCAGGCCTCGTCTCGAGTGGGGGCATGCACGTGCACTTTCCTCCCGAGCTGCAGCAGTAGTGTCACGCTTCCTGTCACGTGGATCAAGGGATCTGTGGCTTTCCCTCGAGGCTGTCCCTTGAGGCTTTCCCACGAGGCTTTCCCACAGGGCTATGCCACGTGCCACCTTGGTGTGAGTCGATCCTCGGCGTGAAAGACGAGCCGGTGAAGGGAAAAGAGGTTCCTCTGGAATGGACTGAGACATCTGGGGGACTCTTGGAATGGTGGCACGACCCTGGAGTTCCTCTCGCCGTTCCTGTTGAGAGGGCCTCCTCTTGAGATGCGACGGGAACGCCGGGAACTCTTTCCCGACGAAGCAGGGAAAGGATCCCTCATCTCGAGCTACGAGGCGGAAACGGGGCTCCTCTGGATGTGGGCGGGACCCTCGTGATTCCTCTCGAGTGGAGACGGGTATGTCGGGGAACTTCTTGATTTGCACCAAGGGTGTGAAGGACCCTTTCGAAGTTCCAGAGGTGAGGTGTGATCAGCCTCGAGACGCCTCAGCGGAAATGGGCCTCATCTCGCCTGGAGGGGAGAACCTCCTGGATTTTCCCGAGTTGCGGCAGGTCTTCTCGAGTTACGACGGGGACCTCAGGGACCCGCTCTGGTGGCCTCAGGAAAGGCCAGTCCCCATGTGAGTTGCTAGGGGACCTCTCGGGATTCCTCTCCCGTCCATGCCGGGGCCTCAGTCCTTGTGTGGAGTCGGGGCCGGAACCTGAGGATTCCTCTCCAGTGTTGCCATGGATCTTGGGGTGCTTCTGAGTCTCCCCAGGGGAGTCAGGCCTCGTCTCGAGTGGGGGCATGCACGTGCGCTTTCCTCCCGAGCTGCAGCAGTAGTGTCACGCTTCCTGTCACGTGGATCAAGGGATCTGTGGCTTTCCCTCGAGGCTGTCCCTCGAGGCTTTCCCACGAGGCTTTCCCACAGGGCTGTGCCACGTGCCACCTTGGTGTGAGTCGATCCTCGGCGTGAAAGACGAGCCGGTGAAGGGAAAAGAGGTTCCTCTGGAATGGACTGAGACATCTGGGGGACTCTTGGAATCGTGGCACGACCCTGGAGTTCCTCTCGCCGTTCCTGTTGAGAGGGCCTCCTCTTGAGATACGACGGGAAGGCCGGGAACTCTTTCCCGACGAAGCAGGGAAAGGATCCCTCATCTCGAGCTACGAGGCGGAAACGGGGCTCCTCTGGATGTGGGCGGGACCCTCGTGATTCCTCTCGAGTGGAGACGGGTATGTCGGGGAACTTCTTGATTTGCACCAAGGGTGTGAAGGAGCCTTTCGAAGTTCCAGAGGTGAGGTGTGATCAGCCTCGAGACGCCTCAGCGGAAATGGGCCTCATCTCGCCTGGAGGGGAGAACCTCCTGGATTTTCTCGAGTTGCGGCAGGTCTTCTCGAGTTACGACGGGGACCTCAGGGACCCGCTCTGGTGGCCTCAGGAAAGGCCAGTCCCCATGCGAGTTGCTAGGGGACCTCTCGGGATTCCTCTCCCGTCCATGCCGGGGCCTCAGTCCTTGTGTGGAGTCGGGGCCGGAACCTGAGGATTCCTCTCCAGTGTTGCCATGGATCTTGGGGTGCTTCTGAGTCTCCCCAGGGGAGTCAGGCCTCGTCTCGAGTGGGGGCATGCACGTGCGCTTTCCTCCCGAGCTGCAGCAGTAGTGTCACGCTTCCTGTCACGTGGATCAAGGGATCTGTGGCTTTCCCTCGAGGCTGTCCCTCGAGGCTTTCCCACGAGGCTTTCCCACAGGGCTGTGCCACGTGCCACCTTGGTGTGAGTCGATCCTCGGCGTGAAAGACGAGCCGGTGAAGGGAAAAGAGGTTCCTCTGGAATGGACTGAGACATCTGGGGGACTCTTGAAATGGTGGCACGACCCTGGAGTTCCTCTCGCCGTTCCTGTTGAGAGGGCCTCCTCTTGAGATGCGACGGGAAGGCCGGGAACTCTTTCCCGACGAAGCAGGGAAAGGATCCCTCATCTCGAGCTACGAGGCGGAAACGGGGCTCCTCTGGATGTGGGCGGGACCCTCGTGATTCCTCTCGAGTGGAGACGGGTATGTCGGGGAACTTCTTGATTTGCACCAAGGGTGTGAAGGAGCCTTTCGAAGTTCCAGAGGTGAGGTGTGATCAGCCTCGTGACGCCTCAGCGGAAATGGGCCTCATCTCGCCTGGAGGGGAGAACCTCCTGGATTTTCTCCAGTTGCGGCAGGTCTTCTCGAGTTACGACGGGGACCTCAGGGACCCGCTCTGGTGGCCTCAGGAAAGGCCAGTCCCCATGCGAGTTGCTAGGGGACCTCTCGGGATTCCTCTCCCGTCCATGCCGGGGCCTCAGTCCTTTGGTGGAGTCGGGGCTGGAACCTGAGGATTCCTCTCCAGTGTTGCCATGGATCTTGGGGTGCTTCTGAGTCTCCCCAGGGGAGTCAGGCCTCGTCTCGAGTGGGGGCATGCACGTGCGCTTTCCTCCCGAGCTGCAGCAGTAGTGTCACGCTTCCTGTCACGTGGATCAAGGGATCTGTGGCTTTCCCTCGAGGCTGTCCCTCGAGGCTTTCCCACGAGGCTTTCCCACAGGGCTGTGCCACGTGCCACCTTGGTGTGAGTCGATCCTCGGCGTGAAAGACGAGCCGGTGAAGGGAAAAGAGGTTCCTCTGGAATGGACTGAGATATCTGGGGGACTCTTGGAATGGTGGCACGACCCTGGAGTTCCTCTCGCCGTTCCTGTTGAGAGGGCCTCCTCTTGAGATGCGACGGGAAGGCCGGGAACTCTTTCCCGACGAAGCAGGGAAAGGATCCCTCATCTCGAGCTACGAGGCGGAAACGGGGCTCCTCTGGATGTGGGCGGGACCCTCGTGATTCCTCTCGAGTGGAGACGGCTAGGTCGGGGAACTTCTTGATTTGCACCAAGGGTGTGAAGGAGCCTTTCGAAGTTCCAGAGGTGAGGTGTGATCAGCCTCGAGACGCCTCAGCGGAAATGGGCCTCATCTCGCCTGGAGGGGAGAACATCCTGGATTTTCTCGAGTTGCGGCAGGTCTTCTCGAGTTACGACGGGGACCTCAGGGACCCGCTCTGGTGGCCTCAGGAAAGGCCAGTCCCCATGCGAGTTGATAGGGGACCTCTGGGGATTCCTCTCCCGTCCATGCCGGGGCCTCAGTCCTTGTGTGGAGTCGGGGCCGGAACCTGAGGATTCCTCTCCAGTGTTGCCATGGATCTTGGGGTGCTTCTGAGTCTCCCCAGGGGAGTCAGGCCTCGTCTCGAGTGGGGGCATGCACGTGCGCTTTCCTCCCGAGCTGCAGCAGTAGTGTCACGCTTCCTGTCACGTGGATCAAGGGATCTGTGGCTTTCCCTCGAGGCTGTCCCTCGAGGCTTTCCCACGAGGCTTTCCCACAGGGCTGTGCCACGTGCCACCTTGGTGTGAGTCGATCCTCGGCGTGAAAGACGCGCCGGTGAAGGGAAAAGAGGTTCCCCTGGAATGGACTGAGACATCTGGGGGACTCTTGGAATGGTGGCACGACCCTGGAGTTCCTCTCGCCGTTCCTGTTGCGAGGGCCTCCTCTTGAGATGCGACGGGAAGGCCGGGAACTCTTTCCCGACGAAGCAGGGAAAGGATCCCTCATCTCGAGCTACGAGGCGGAAACGGGGCTCCTCTGGATGTGGGCGGGACCCTCGTGATTCCTCTCGAGTGGAGACGGCTAGGTCGGGGAACTTCTTGATTTGCACCAAGGGTGTGAAGGACCCTTTCGAAGTTCCAGAGGTGAGGTGTGATCAGCCTCGAGACGCCTCAGCGGAAATGGGCCTCATCTCGCCTGGAGGGGAGAACCTCCTGGATTTTCTCGAGTTGCGGCAGGTCTTCTCGAGTTACGACGGGGACCTCAGGGACCCGCTCTGGTGGCCTCAGGAAAGGCCAGTCCCCATGCGAGTTGCTAGGGGACCTCTCCGGATTCCTCTCCCGTCCATGCCGGGGCCTCAGTCCTTGTGTGGAGTCGGGGCCGGAACCTGAGGATTCCTCTCCAGTGTTGCCATTGATCTTGGGGTGCTTCTGAGTCTCCCCAGGGGAGTCAGGCCTCGTCTCGAGTGGGGGCATGCACGTGCGCTTTCCTCCCGAGCTGCAGCAGTAGTGTCACGCTTCCTGTCACGTGGATCAAGGGATCTGTGGCTTTCCCTCGAGGCTGTCCCTCGAGGCTTTCCCACGAGGCTTTCCCACAGGGCTGTGCCACGTGCCACCTTGGTGTGAGTCGATCCTCGGCGTGAAAGACGAGCCGGTGAAGGGAAAAGAGGTTCCTCTGGAATGGACTGAGACATCTGGGGGACTCTTGGAATGGTGGCACGACCCTGGAGTTCCTCTCGCCGTTCCTGTTGAGAGGGCCTCCTCTTGAGATGCGACGGGAACGCCGGGAACTCTTTCCCGAAGAAGCAGGGAAAGGATCCCTCATCTCGAGCTACGAGGCGGAAACGGGGCTCCTCTGGATGTGGGCGGGACTCTCGTGATTCCTCTCGAGTGGAGACGGCTAGGTCGGGGAACTTCTTGATTTGCACCAAGGGTGTGAAGGACCCTTTCGAAGTTCCAGAGGTGAGGTGTGATCAGCCTCGAGACGCCTCAGCGGAAATGGGCCTCATCTCGCCTGGAGGGGAGAACCTCCTGGATTTTCTCCAGTTGCGGCAGGTCTTCTCGAGTTACGACGGGGACCTCAGGGACCCGCTCTGGTGGCCTCAGGAAAGGCCAGTCCCCATGCGAGTTGCTAGGGGACCTCTCGGGATTCCTCTCCCGTCCATGCCGGGGCCTCAGTCCTTTGGTGGAGTCGGGGCTGGAACCTGAGGATCCCTCTCCAGTGTTGCCATGGATCTTGGGGTGCTTCTGAGTCTCCCCAGGGGAGTCAGGCGTCGTCTCGAGTGGGGGCATGCACGTGCGCTTTCCTCCCGAGCTGCAGCAGTAGTGTCACGCTTCCTGTCACGTGGATCAAGGGATCTGTGGCTTTCCCTCGAGGCTGTCCCTCGAGGCTTTCCCACGAGGCTTTCCCACAGGGCTGTGCCACGTGCCACCTTGGTGTGAGTCGATCCTCGGCGTGAAAGACGAGCCGGTGAAGGGAAAAGAGGTTCCTCTGGAATGGACTGAGACATCTGGGGGACTCTTGGAATGGTGGCACGACCCTGGAGTTCCTCTCGCCGTTCCTGTTGAGAGGGCCTCCTCTTGAGATGCGACGGGAACGCCGGGAACTCTTTCCCGACGAAGCAGGGAAAGGATCCCTCATCTCGAGCTACGAGGCGGAAACGGGGCTCCTCTGGATGTGGGCGGGACTCTCGTGATTCCTCTCGAGTGGAGACGGCTAGGTCGGGGAACTTCTTGATTTGCACCAAGGGTGTGAAGGACCCTTTCGAAGTTCCAGAGGTGAGGTGTGATCAGCCTCGAGACGCCTCAGCGGAAATGGGCCTCATCTCGCCTGGAGGGGAGAACCTCCTGGATTTTCTCCAGTTGCGGCAGGTCTTCTCGAGTTACGACGGGGACCTCAGGGACCCGCTCTGGTGGCCTCAGGAAAGGCCAGTCCCCATGCGAGTTGCTAGGGGACCTCTCGGGATTCCTCTCCCGTCCATGCCGGGGCCTCAGTCCTTTGGTGGAGTCGGGGCTGGAACCTGAGGATTCCTCTCCAGTGTTGCCATGGATCTTGGGGTGCTTCTGAGTCTCCCCAGGGGAGTCAGGCCTCGTCTCGAGTGGGGGCATGCACGTGCGCTTTCCTCCCGAGCTGCAGCAGTAGTGTCACGCTTCCTGTCACGTGGATCAAGGGATCTGTGGCTTTCCCTCGAGGCTGTCCCTCGAGGCTTTCCCACGAGGCTTTCCCACAGGGCTGTGCCACGTGCCACCTTGGTGTGAGTCGATCCTCGGCGTGAAAGACGAGCCGGTGAAGGGAAAAGAGGTTCCTCTGGAATGGACTGAGACATCTGGGGGACTCTTGGAATGGTGGCACGACCCTGGAGTTCCTCTCGCCGTTCCTGTTGAGAGGGCCTCCTCTTGAGATGCGACGGGAAGGCCGGGAAATCTTTCCCGACGAAGCAGGGAAAGGATTCCTCATCTCGAGCTACGAGGCGGAAACGGGGCTCCTCTGGATGTGGGCGGGACCCTCGTGATTCCTCTCGAGTGGAGACGGCTAGGTCGGGGAACTTCTTGATTTGCACCAAGGGTGTGAAGGAGCCTTTCGAAGTTCCAGAGGTGAGGTGTGATCAGCCTCGAGACGCCTCAGCGGAAATGGGCCTCATCTCGCCTGGAGGGGAGAGCATCCTGGATTTTCTCGAGTTGCGGCAGGTCTTCTCGAGTTACGACGGGGACCTCAGGGACCCGCTCTGGTGGCCTCAGGAAAGGCCAGTCCCCATGCGAGTTGATAGGGGACCTCTCGGGATTCCTCTCCCGTCCATGCCGGGGCCTCAGTCCTTGTGTGGAGTCGGGGCCGGAACCGGAGGATTCCTCTCCAGTGTTGCCATGGATCTTGGGGTGCTTCTGAGTCTCCCCAGGGGAGTCAGGCCTCGTCTCGAGTGGGGGCATGCACGTGCGCTTTCCTCCCGAGCTGCAGCAGTAGTGTCACGCTTCCTGTCACGTGGATCAAGGGATCTGTGGCTTTCCCTCGAGGCTGTCCCTCGAGGCTTTCCCACGAGGCTTTCCCACAGGGCTGTGCCACGTGCCACCTTGGTGTGAGTCGATCCTCGGCGTGAAAGACGCGCCGGTGAAGGGAAAAGAGGTTCCCCTGGAATGGACTGAGACATCTGGGGGACTCTTGGAATGGTGGCACGACCCTGGAGTTCCTCTCGCCGTTCCTGTTGAGAGGGCCTCCTCTTGAGATGCGACAGGAAGGCCGGGAACTCTTTCCCGACGAAGCAGGGAAAGGATCCCTCATCTCGAGCTACGAGGCGGAAACGGGGCTCCTCTGGATGTGGGCGGGACCCTCGTGATTCCTCTCGAGTGGAGACGGCTAGGTCGGGGAACTTCTTGATTTGCACCAAGGGTGTGAAGGACCCTTTCGAAGTTCCAGAGGTGAGGTGTGATCAGCCTCGAGACGCCTCAGCGGAAATGGGCCTCATCTCGCCTGGAGGGGAGAACCTCCTGGATTTTCTCGAGTTGCGGCAGGTCTTCTCGAGTTACGACGGGGACCTCAGGGACCCGCTCTGGTGGCCTCAGGAAAGGCCAGTCCCCATGCGAGTTGCTAGGGGACCTCTCCGGATTCCTCTCCCGTCCATGCCGGGGCCTCAGTCCTTGTGTGGAGTCGGGGCCGGAACCTGAGGATTCCTCTCCAGTGTTGCCATGGATCTTGGGGTGCTTCTGAGTCTCCCCAGGGGAGTCAGGCCTCGTCTCGAGTGGGGGCATGCACGTGCGCTTTCCTCCCGAGCTGCAGCAGTAGTGTCACGCTTCCTGTCACGTGGATCAAGGGATCTGTGGCTTTCCCTCGAGGCTGTCCCTCGAGGCTTTCCCACGAGGCTTTCCCACAGGGCTGTGCCACGTGCCACCTTGGTGTGAGTCGATCCTCGGCGTGAAAGACGAGCCGGTGAAGGGAAAAGAGGTTCCTCTGGAATGGACTGAGACATCTGGGGGACTCTTGGAATGGTGGCACGACCCTGGAGTTCCTCTCGCCGTTCCTGTTGAGAGGGCCTCCTCTTGAGATGCGACGGGAAGGCCGGGAACTCTTTCCCGACGAAGCAGGGAAAGGATCCCTCATCTCGAGCTACGAGGCGGAAACGGGGCTCCTCTGGATGTGGGCGGGACCCTCGTGATTCCTCTCGAGTGGAGACGGGTATGTCGGGGAACTTCTTGATTTGCACCAAGGGTGTGAAGGAGCCTTTCGAAGTTCCAGAGGTGAGGTGTGATCAGCCTCGTGACGCCTCAGCGGAAATGGGCCTCATCTCGCCTGGAGGGGAGAACCTCCTGGATTTTCTCCAGTTGCGGCAGGTCTTCTCGAGTTACGACGGGGACCTCAGGGACCCGCTCTGGTGGCCTCAGGAAAGGCCAGTCCCCATGCGAGTTGCTAGGGGACCTCTCGGGATTCCTCTCCCGTCCATGCCGGGGCCTCAGTCCTTTGGTGGAGTCGGGGCTGGAACCTGAGGATTCCTCTCCAGTGTTGCCATGGATCTTGGGGTGCTTCTGAGTCTCCCCAGGGGAGTCAGGCCTCGTCTCGAGTGGGGGCATGCACGTGCGCTTTCCTCCCGAGCTGCAGCAGTAGTGTCACGCTTCCTGTCACGTGGATCAAGGGATCTGTGGCTTTCCCTCGAGGCTGTCCCTCGAGGCTTTCCCACGAGGCTTTCCCACAGGGCTGTGCCACGTGCCACCTTGGTGTGAGTCGATCCTCGGCGTGAAAGACGAGCCGGTGAAGGGAAAAGAGGTTCCTCTGGAATGGACTGAGACATCTGGGGGACTCTTGGAATGGTGGCACGACCCTGGAGTTCCTCTCGCCGTTCCTGTTGAGAGGGCCTCCTCTTGAGATGCGACGGGAAGGCCGGGAACTCTTTCCCGACGAAGCAGGGAAAGGATCCCTCATCTCGAGCTACGAGGCGGAAACGGGGCTCCTCTGGATGTGGGCGGGACCCTCGTGATTCCTCTCGAGTGGAGACGGGTATGTCGGGGAACTTCTTGATTTGCACCAAGGGTGTGAAGGAGCCTTTCGAAGTTCCAGAGGTGAGGTGTGATCAGCCTCGAGACGCCTCAGCGGAAATGGGCCTCATCTCGCCTGGAGGGGAGAACATCCTGGATTTTCTCGAGTTGCGGCAGGTCTTCTCGAGTTACGACGGGGACCTCAGGGACCCGCTCTGGTGGCCTCAGGAAAGGCCAGTCCCCATGCGAGTTGATAGGGGACCTCTGGGGATTCCTCTCCCGTCCATGCCGGGGCCTCAGTCCTTGTGTGGAGTCGGGGCCGGAACCTGAGGATTCCTCTCCAGTGTTGCCATGGATCTTGGGGTGCTTCTGAGTCTCCCCAGGGGAGTCAGGCCTCGTCTCGAGTGGGGGCATGCACGTGCGCTTTCCTCCCGAGCTGCAGCAGTAGTGTCACGCTTCCTGTCACGTGGATCAAGGGATCTGTGGCTTTCCCTCGAGGCTGTCCCTCGAGGCTTTCCCACGAGGCTTTCCCACAGGGCTGTGCCACGTGCCACCTTGGTGTGAGTCGATCCTCGGCGTGAAAGACGCGCCGGTGAAGGGAAAAGAGGTTCCCCTGGAATGGACTGAGACATCTGGGGGACTCTTGGAATGGTGGCACGACCCTGGAGTTCCTCTCGCCGTTCCTGTTGCGAGGGCCTCCTCTTGAGATGCGACGGGAAGGCCGGGAACTCTTTCCCGACGAAGCAGGGAAAGGATCCCTCATCTCGAGCTACGAGGCGGAAACGGGGCTCCTCTGGATGTGGGCGGGACCCTCGTGATTCCTCTCGAGTGGAGACGGCTAGGTCGGGGAACTTCTTGATTTGCACCAAGGGTGTGAAGGACCCTTTCGAAGTTCCAGAGGTGAGGTGTGATCAGCCTCGAGACGCCTCAGCGGAAATGGGCCTCATCTCGCCTGGAGGGGAGAACCTCCTGGATTTTCTCGAGTTGCGGCAGGTCTTCTCGAGTTACGACGGGGACCTCAGGGACCCGCTCTGGTGGCCTCAGGAAAGGCCAGTCCCCATGCGAGTTGCTAGGGGACCTCTCCGGATTCCTCTCCCGTCCATGCCGGGGCCTCAGTCCTTGTGTGGAGTCGGGGCCGGAACCTGAGAATTCCTCTCCAGTGTTGCCATTGATCTTGGGGTGCTTCTGAGTCTCCCCAGGGGAGTCAGGCCTCGTCTCGAGTGGGGGCATGCACGTGCGCTTTCCTCCCGAGCTGCAGCAGTAGTGTCACGCTTCCTGTCACGTGGATCAAGGGATCTGTGGCTTTCCCTCGAGGCTGTCCCTCGAGGCTTTCCCACGAGGCTTTCCCACAGGGCTGTGCCACGTGCCACCTTGGTGTGAGTCGATCCTCGGCGTGAAAGACGAGCCGGTGAAGGGAAAAGAGGTTCCTCTGGAATGGACTGAGACATCTGGGGGACTCTTGGAATGGTGGCACGACCCTGGAGTTCCTCTCGCCGTTCCTGTTGAGAGGGCCTCCTCTTGAGATGCGACGGGAACGCCGGGAACTCTTTCCCGAAGAAGCAGGGAAAGGATCCCTCATCTCGAGCTACGAGGCGGAAACGGGGCTCCTCTGGATGTGGGCGGGACTCTCGTGATTCCTCTCGAGTGGAGACGGCTAGGTCGGGGAACTTCTTGATTTGCACCAAGGGTGTGAAGGACCCTTTCGAAGTTCCAGAGGTGAGGTGTGATCAGCCTCGAGACGCCTCAGCGGAAATGGGCCTCATCTCGCCTGGAGGGGAGAACCTCCTGGATTTTCTCCAGTTGCGGCAGGTCTTCTCGAGTTACGACGGGGACCTCAGGGACCCGCTCTGGTGGCCTCAGGAAAGGCCAGTCCCCATGCGAGTTGCTAGGGGACCTCTCGGGATTCCTCTCCCGTCCATGCCGGGGCCTCAGTCCTTTGGTGGAGTCGGGGCTGGAACCTGAGGATCCCTCTCCAGTGTTGCCATGGATCTTGGGGTGCTTCTGAGTCTCCCCAGGGGAGTCAGGCGTCGTCTCGAGTGGGGGCATGCACGTGCGCTTTCCTCCCGAGCTGCAGCAGTAGTGTCACGCTTCCTGTCACGTGGATCAAGGGATCTGTGGCTTTCCCTCGAGGCTGTCCCTCGAGGCTTTCCCACGAGGCTTTCCCACAGGGCTGTGCCACGTGCCACCTTGGTGTGAGTCGATCCTCGGCGTGAAAGACGAGCCGGTGAAGGGAAAAGAGGTTCCTCTGGAATGGACTGAGACATCTGGGGGACTCTTGGAATGGTGGCACGACCCTGGAGTTCCTCTCGCCGTTCCTGTTGAGAGGGCCTCCTCTTGAGATGCGACGGGAACGCCGGGAACTCTTTCCCGACGAAGCAGGGAAAGGATCCCTCATCTCGAGCTACGAGGCGGAAACGGGGCTCCTCTGGATGTGGGCGGGACTCTCGTGATTCCTCTCGAGTGGAGACGGCTAGGTCGGGGAACTTCTTGATTTGCACCAAGGGTGTGAAGGACCCTTTCGAAGTTCCAGAGGTGAGGTGTGATCAGCCTCGAGACGCCTCAGCGGAAATGGGCCTCATCTCGCCTGGAGGGGAGAACCTCCTGGATTTTCTCCAGTTGCGGCAGGTCTTCTCGAGTTACGACGGGGACCTCAGGGACCCGCTCTGGTGGCCTCAGGAAAGGCCAGTCCCCATGCGAGTTGCTAGGGGACCTCTCGGGATTCCTCTCCCGTCCATGCCGGGGCCTCAGTCCTTTGGTGGAGTCGGGGCTGGAACCTGAGGATTCCTCTCCAGTGTTGCCATGGATCTTGGGGTGCTTCTGAGTCTCCCCAGGGGAGTCAGGCCTCGTCTCGAGTGGGGGCATGCACGTGCGCTTTCCTCCCGAGCTGCAGCAGTAGTGTCACGCTTCCTGTCACGTGGATCAAGGGATCTGTGGCTTTCCCTCGAGGCTGTCCCTCGAGGCTTTCCCACGAGGCTTTCCCACAGGGCTGTGCCACGTGCCACCTTGGTGTGAGTCGATCCTCGGCGTGAAAGACGAGCCGGTGAAGGGAAAAGAGGTTCCTCTGGAATGGACTGAGACATCTGGGGGACTCTTGGAATGGTGGCACGACCCTGGAGTTCCTCTCGCCGTTCCTGTTGAGAGGGCCTCCTCTTGAGATGCGACGGGAAGGCCGGGAAATCTTTCCCGACGAAGCAGGGAAAGGATTCCTCATCTCGAGCTACGAGGCGGAAACGGGGCTCCTCTGGATGTGGGCGGGACCCTCGTGATTCCTCTCGAGTGGAGACGGCTAGGTCGGGGAACTTCTTGATTTGCACCAAGGGTGTGAAGGAGCCTTTCGAAGTTCCAGAGGTGAGGTGTGATCAGCCTCGAGACGCCTCAGCGGAAATGGGCCTCATCTCGCCTGGAGGGGAGAGCATCCTGGATTTTCTCGAGTTGCGGCAGGTCTTCTCGAGTTACGACGGGGACCTCAGGGACCCGCTCTGGTGGCCTCAGGAAAGGCCAGTCCCCATGCGAGTTGATAGGGGACCTCTCGGGATTCCTCTCCCGTCCATGCCGGGGCCTCAGTCCTTGTGTGGAGTCGGGGCCGGAACCGGAGGATTCCTCTCCAGTGTTGCCATGGATCTTGGGGTGCTTCTGAGTCTCCCCAGGGGAGTCAGGCCTCGTCTCGAGTGGGGGCATGCACGTGCGCTTTCCTCCCGAGCTGCAGCAGTAGTGTCACGCTTCCTGTCACGTGGATCAAGGGATCTGTGGCTTTCCCTCTAGGCTGTCCCTCGAGGCTTTCCCACGAGGCTTTCCCACAGGGCTGTGCCACGTGCCACCTTGGTGTGAGTCGATCCTCGGCGTGAAAGACGCGCCGGTGAAGGGAAAAGAGGTTCCCCTGGAATGGACTGAGACATCTGGGGGACTCTTGGAATGGTGGCACGACCCTGGAGTTCCTCTCGCCGTTCCTGTTGAGAGGGCCTCCTCTTGAGATGCGACAGGAAGGCCGGGAACTCTTTCCCGACGAAGCAGGGAAAGGATCCCTCATCTCGAGCTACGAGGCGGAAACGGGGCTCCTCTGGATGTGGGCGGGACCCTCGTGATTCCTCTCGAGTGGAGACGGCTAGGTCGGGGAACTTCTTGATTTGCACCAAGGGTGTGAAGGACCCTTTCGAAGTTCCAGAGGTGAGGTGTGATCAGCCTCGAGACGCCTCAGCGGAAATGGGCCTCATCTCGCCTGGAGGGGAGAACCTCCTGGATTTTCTCGAGTTGCGGCAGGTCTTCTCGAGTTACGACGGGGACCTCAGGGACCCGCTCTGGTGGCCTCAGGAAAGGCCAGTCCCCATGCGAGTTGCTAGGGGACCTCTCCGGATTCCTCTCCCGTCCATGCCGGGGCCTCAGTCCTTGTGTGGAGTCGGGGCCGGAACCTGAGGATTCCTCTCCAGTGTTGCCATGGATCTTGGGGTGCTTCTGAGTCTCCCCAGGGGAGTCAGGCCTCGTCTCGAGTGGGGGCATGCACGTGCGCTTTCCTCCCGAGCTGCAGCAGTAGTGTCACGCTTCCTGTCACGTGGATCAAGGGATCTGTGGCTTTCCCTCGAGGCTGTCCCTCGAGGCTTTCCCACGAGGCTTTCCCACAGGGCTGTGCCACGTGCCACCTTGGTGTGAGTCGATCCTCGGCGTGAAAGACGAGCCGGTGAAGGGAAAAGAGGTTCCTCTGGAATGGACTGAGACATCTGGGGGACTCTTGGAATGGTGGCACGACCCTGGAGTTCCTCTCGCCGTTCCTGTTGAGAGGGCCTCCTCTTGAGATGCGACGGGAACGCCGGGAACTCTTTCCCGATGAAGCAGGGAAAGGATCCCTCATCTCGAGCTACGAGGCGGAAACGGGGCTCCTCTGGATGTGGGCGGGACTCTCGTGATTCCTCTCGAGTGGAGACGGCTAGGTCGGGGAACTTCTTGATTTGCACCAAGGGTGTGAAGGACCCTTTCGAAGTTCCAGAGGTGAGGTGTGATCAGCCTCGAGACGCCTCAGCGGAAATGGGCCTCATCTCGCCTCGAGGGGAGAACCTCCTGGATATTCTCGAGTTGCGGCAGGTCTTCTCGAGTTACGACGGGGACCTCAGGGACCCGCTCTGGTGGCCTCAGGAAAGGCCAGTCCCCATGCGAGTTGCTAGGGGACCTCTCGGGATTCCTCTCCCGTCCATGCCGGCGCCTCAGTCCTTGTGTGGAGTCGGGGCCGGAACCTGAGGATTCCTCTCCAGTGTTGCCATGGATCTTGGGGTGCTTCTGAGTCTCCCCAGGGGAGTCAGGCCTCGTCTCGAGTGGGGGCATGCACGTGCGCTTTCCTCCCGAGCTGCAGCAGTAGTGTCACGCTTCCTGTCACGTGGATCAAGGGATCTGTGGCTTTCCCTCGAGGCTGTCCCTCGAGGCTTTCCCACGAGGCTTTCCCACAGGGCTGTGCCACGTGCCACCTTGGTGTGAGTCGATCCTCGGCGTGAAAGACGAGCCGGTGAAGGGAAAAGAGGATCCCCTGGAATGGACTGAGACATCTGGGGGACTCTTGGAATGGTGGCACGACCCTGGAGTTCCTCTCGCCGTTCCTGTTGAGAGGGCCTCCTCTTGAGATGCGACGGGAAGGCCGGGAACTCTTTCCCGACGAAGCAGGGAAAGGATCCCCCATCTCGAGCTACGAGGCGGAAACGGGGCTCCTCTGGATGTGGGCGGGACCCTCGTGATTCCTCTCGAGTGGAGACGGGTATGTCGGGGAACTTCTTGATTTGCACCAAGGGTGTGAAGGACCCTTTCGAAGTTCCAGAGGTGAGGTGTGATCAGCCTCGAGACGCCTCAGCGGAAATGGGCCTCATCTCGCCTGGAGGGGAGAACCTCCTGGATTTTCTCGAGTTGCGGCAGGTCTTCTCGAGTTACGACGGGGACCTCAGGGACCCGCTCTGGTGGCCTCAGGAAAGGCCAGTCCCCATGCGAGTTGCTAGGGGACCTCTCGGGATTCCTCTCCCGTCCATGCCGGGGCCTCAGTCCTTGTGTGGAGTCGGGGCCGGAACCTGAGGATTCCTCTCCAGTGTTGCCATGGATCTTGGGGTGCTTCTGAGTCTCCCCAGGGGAGTCAGGCCTCGTCTCGAGTGGGGGCATGCACGTGCGCTTTCCTCCCGAGCTGCAGCAGTAGTGTCATGCTTTCTGTCACATGGATCAAGGGATCTGTGGCTTTCCCTCGAGGCTGTCCCTCGAGGCTTTCCCACGAGGCTTTCCCACAGGGCTGTGCCACGTGCCACCTTGGTGTGAGTCGATCCTCGGCGTGAAGGACGAGCCGGTGAAGGGAAAAGAGGTTCCTCTGGAATGGACTGAGAGATCTGGG